>NC_091466.1:82624176-82993591 GCF_027789765.1 Dendropsophus ebraccatus | reverse complement strand
AGTGTATATACATACAGACACTGAGGGAAGTGGTACTGTGCAGTGTATATACATACAGACACTGAGGGAAGTGGTACTGTGCAGTCTATACATTCCCCCCCCCCCCCCCCCCCCCCCCGCACTGACTACCGCACCTGGCCGCCATCACAACAGACACTACCAATCAGCCGCCCAGGCCGCGGTCCCCCCACACAGATTAGTGGCCAGCCGCCACCCCTGCCGTCCCTCCGGTTGTACTCACCCACTATCCACAATCTTGGTGCCGCTGGGGTGCACTTGAACAACCGCCGGGTGAGGAGAGGCAGGAGACGGCGCTGGAGGAGTGTGGCGCCTCTGCGGCCGTCCGTCCAATGAATGACGGACGTGCTGGATGACGTCACTGGAGAAGCGTGTGACGTCATCCAGCACGTCCGTCATTCAATGGACGGACGGCCGCAGAGGCGCCACGTGATTCGGCGCAGCGTGCGGAAGGCGGAAGTCCTTAAAGGGACAGCGCGCTGCCGGGGCCAGTCGCAAATGGCGCCCAGATTAATAAATCTGGGCGCCATTTGCAAGATATCAGTCGCATTGGCGACCATTTTGGTCGCCATCTGGAGCCCTGAGATAGATAGATAGATATATATACACATATATATATATATATATATATATAATACACACACACACACGGAGAGGTATACTAGAGATAGATAGATAGATATATACACACACACACACACACACACACACACACACACGCGCGCACACACATACACACACACACACGGAGAGGTATACTAGAGATAGATAGATTTATATATATATATATATATATATATATATATATATATACACAGTCAAAGAGAGCACGTATGTGTATATATATATATATGTAGTCACTGGGTCTCCTCTTGGTGTGGAGGTCTCTTATAAGCCGTCGGCTCCAGTATATATATACATGGGGGGGGGGGGGTCTCTTCTTATAAGCCGTTGGCTCCAGTATATATACCCATGGGGGGGGGCTCTTCTTGGTGTGAAGGCTTCTTATAAGCAGTCGGCTCCAGTATATACAGTATACACATGGGGAGGGGGTCTCTTGGTGTGGAGGTCTCTTATAAGCTGTCGGCTCCAGTATATATATACATGGGGGGGGGGGGTCTCTTCTTGGTGTGGAGGTCTCTTATAAGCTGTCGGCTCCAGTATATATATACATGGGGGGGGGGGTCTCTTCTTGGTGTGGAGGTCTCTTATAAGCCGTCAGCTCCAGTATATACAGTATACACATGGGGAGGGGGTCTCTTGGTGTGGAGGTCTCTTATAAGCCGTCGGCTCCAGTATATACAGTATACACATGGGGAGGGGGTCTCTTGGTGTGGAGGTCTCTTATAAGCAGTCGGCTCCAGTATATACAGTATACACATGGGGAGGGGGTCTCTTGGTGTGGAGGTCTCTTATAAGCCGTCAGCTCCAGTATATACAGTATACACATGGGGGGGTCTCCTCTTGGTGTGGAGGTCTCTTATAAGCCGTCGGCTCCAGTATATACAGTATACACATGGGGGGGGGGGGGTCTCTTCTTATAAGCCGTCGGCTCCAGTATATATACTCATGGGGGGGGGCTCTTCTTGGTGTGAAGGCTTCTTATAAGCCGTCGGCTCCAGTATATACAGTATACACATGGGGAGGGGGTCTCTTGGTGTGGAGGTCTCTTATAAGCTGTCGGCTCCAGTATATATATACATGGGGGGGGGGGGGGGTCTCTTCTTGGTGTGGAGGTCTCTTATAAGCCATCAGCTCCAGTATATACAGTATACACATGGGGAGGGGGTCTCTTGGTGTGGAGGTCTCTTATAAGCAGTCGGCTCCAGTATATACAGTATACACATGGGGAGGGGGTCTCTTGGTGTGGAGGTCTCTTATAAGCCGTCGGCTCCAGTATATACAGTATACACATGGGGAGGGGGTCTCTTGGTGTGGAGGTCTCTTATAAGCTGTCGGCTCCAGTATATATATACATGGGGGGGGGGGGGGTCTCTTCTTGGTGTGGAGGTCTCTTATAAGCCATCAGCTCCAGTATATACAGTATACACATGGGGAGGGGGTCTCTTGGTGTGGAGGTCTCTTATAAGCAGTCGGCTCCAGTATATACAGTATACACATGGGGAGGGGGTCTCTTGGTGTGGAGGTCTCTTATAAGCCGTCGGCTCCAGTATATACAGTATACACATGGGGGGGGGGGGTCTCTTCTTGGTGTGGAGGTCTCTTATAAGCCGTCGGCTCCAGTATATACAGTATACACATGGGGGGGGGGGGTCTCTTCTTGGTGTGGAGGTCTCTTATAAGCCGTCGGCTCCAGTATATATATACACATGGGGGGGGTCTCCTCTTGGTGTGGAGGTCTCTTATAAGCCGTCAGCTCCAGTATATACAGTATACACATGGGGAGGGGGTCTCTTCTTGGTGTGGAGGTCTCTTATAAGCCGTCGGCTCCAGTATATACAGTATACACATGGGGGGGGGGGGTCTCTTGGTGTGGAGGTCTCTTATAAGCCGTCGGCTCCAGTATATATATATAAACATGGGGGGGGGTCTCCTCTTGGTGTGGAGGTCTCTTATAAGCCGTCGGCTCCAGTGTATATATATATATATATACACACATAGGGGGGTCTCCTCTTGGTGTGGAGGTCTCTTATAAGCCGTCAGCTCCAGTATATACAGTATACGCATGGGGAGGGGGTCTCCTCTTGGTGTGGCGGTCTCTTATAAGCTGTCTGCTCCACTATATATATATATATATATATATATACCCATGGGGAGTCTCCTCTTGGTGTGAAGGTCTCTTATAAGCTGTCGGCTCCAGTATATATACCCATGGGGGGGTCTCTTGGTGTGGAGGTCTCTTATAAGCAGTCTTGTCTTGCAGGCCATGTGGGTGGAGGTCCAGTATATATATACCCATGGGGGGGTCTCCTCTTGGTGTGGAGGTCTCTTATAAGCCGTCAGCTCCAGTATATACAGTATACACATGGGGGGGTCTCCTCTTGGTGTGGAGGTCTCTTATAAGCCGTCAGCTCCAGTATATACAGTATACACATGGGGGGGTCTCCTCTTGGTGTGGAGGTCTCTTATAAGCCGTCAGCTCCAGTATATACAGTATACACATGGGGGGGTCTCCTCTTGGTGTGGAGGTCTCTGATAAGCTGTCTTGTCTTGCAGGCCATGTCGGTGGAAGTCCAGTATATATATACCCATGGGGGGGGTCTCCTCTTGGTGTGGTAGTCTCCTCTTGGGGTGGAGGTCTCTGATAAGCTGTCTTGTCTTGCAGGCCATGTCGGTGGAGGTCCAGTGTGTATATATATATATATATAATATATATATATACCCATGGGGGGGGTCTCCTCTTGGTGTGGTGGTCTCCTCTTGGTGTGGAGGTCTCTGTTAAGCCGTCTTGTCTTGTAGGCTTTGTCGGTGGAGGTCCAGTATATATATACCCATGGGGAGGGGGTCTCTTGGTGTGAAGGTCTCTTATAAGCAGTCTGCTCCAGTATATATACCCATGGGGGGTCTCCTCTTGGTGTGGCGGTCTCTGATAAGCCGTCTTGTCTTGCAGGCCATGTCGGTGGAGGTCCAGTATATATATACACATGGGGTGGTCTCCTCTTGCTGTGGGGGTCTCCTCTTGGTGTGGAGGTCTCTTATAAGCCGTCGGCTCCAGTATATATACCCATGGGGGTGGTCTCCTCTTGGTGTGGGGGTCTCTGATAAGTCGTCAGCTCCAGTATATATACCCATGGGGGGGTCTCCTCTTGGTGTGGAGGTCTCTTATAAGCAGTCTTGTCTTGCAGGCCATGTCGGTGGAGGTCCAGTATATATACCCATGGGGGGTCTCCTCTTGGTGTGAGGGTCTCCTCTTGGTGTGGAGGTCTCTGATAAGCCGTCTTGTCTTGCAGGCCATGTCGGTGGAGGTCCAGTATATATATACCCATGGGGGGTCTCCCCTTGGTGTGGGGGTCTCCTCTTGGTGTGGGGGTCTCTGATAAGCCGTTTTGTCTTGCAGGCCATGTCGGTGGAGGTCCAGTTTATATATATACTCATGGGGGGTCTCCTCTTGGTGTGGGGTGTCTCCTCTTGGTGTGGTGGTCTCCTCTTGGTGTGGAGGTCTCTGATAAGCCGTCTTGTCTTGCAGGCCATGTCGGTGGAGGTCCAGTATATATATACCCATGGGGGGTCTCCTCTTGGTGTGGGGGTCTCCTCTTGGTGTAGAGGTCTCTGATAAGCCGTCTTGTCTTGCAGGCCATGTCGGTGGAGGTCCAGTATATATATACCCATGGGGGGTCTCCTCTTGGTGTGGGGGTCGCCTCTTGGTGTAGAGGTCTCTGATAAGCCGTCTTGTCTTGCAGGCCATGTCGGTGGAGGTCCAGTATATATATACCCATGGGGGGTCTCCTCTTGGTGTGGGGGTCTCCTCTTGGTGTGGAGGTCTCTGATAAGCCGTCTTGTCTTGCAGGCCATGTCGGTGGAGGTCCAGTATATATATACCCATGGGGGGTCTCCTCTTGGTGTGGGGGTCTCCTCTTGGTGTGGAGGTCTCTGATAAGCCGTCTTGTCTTGCAGGCCATGTCGGTGGAGGTCCAGTATATATATACCCATGGGGGGTCTCCTCTTGGTGTGGGGGTCTCCTCTTGGTGTGGAGGTCTCTGATAAGCCGTCTTGTCTTGCAGGCCATGTCGGTGGAGGTCCAGTATATATATACCCATGGGGGGGTCTTCTCTTGGTGTGGGGGTCTCCTCTTGGTGTGGAGGTCTCTGATAAGCCGTCTTGTCTTGCAGGCCATTTCGGTGGAGGTCCAGTATATATATACCCATGGGGGGTCTCCTCTTGGTGTGGAGGTCTCTGATAAGCCGTCTTGTCTTGCAGGCCATGTCGGTGGAGGTCCAGCTCCAGCATTACGAGGTTCAGCAGAAGCAGTTCTTGCCCCTTCTCCAGGAGTGGGAGAATCAGTTTAAGAAGTGGCAAGAGTTACTGCAGACGTACCCACACAAGGACCAGCTTCAGGACTACCACGTGCAGTGGACGTCATGGCAGACACATATGAAAGCCACAAAAACTCAGCTCAAAGACAAAGTTGCTTCTCTAAAAAATCTCAAGCAGCAGTACGGGGGCAACCATTACATTGCTGTGGTTCCTCAGTACCCTTCTTATTCCCCAGTCCTGCCACCTCCTGTCCCAGCTGCTGCTGCACCCCCAGGAATCACTGTACCCCCTCCTTTTCCTTCTCCTGGACCAGCAGTGTATAGCACTGTTCCCCCTCCTCCCTTACCTACCGTAATGGCACCCTCTTATCCCGAGGCTGCTCCTCCTCCTCTACCCTCTGTGTCTGCCCCTCCGTTGCCGCCTGTCACCACTGCCCCACCTCCTCCCCCACCAGCTAGCACAGATCTTGTTGAAGCAGAGCCGCCACCTTTACCACCCTCCAATACAGGCAGTTCTGAAGCGGCTGCCACCCCTCCTCAAATGTTAGACAATGCTCCGCCGGCTGAGGTGAAGCCTTCCTCCCCCCAGCTTGTAGCCTTCACCGGCTCCTCTGGCCCTCCTGTAGAAGCAGACACCCCTGAGGATAAAAGTGTGCCCCCAGGCCTTACCTATCAGGCCCAGCAAGCTCTGAAGAATGCCAAAGCCTCCTCATTAAACCCTCCGGCCAAGAACACTCCATCGGTTCCATCTCATCAACGTGCATCGGAATTACCGACCACCCATCTTGATTCACAGTCATCGGAGAAACACCCCGATACACAAGATGTGGACTCTAAACCTTCAGTGTTTTCAGCTGGTTTGTCATCTGTCCCGGAAAAGGTTTTGGCACCTCCTGTCCCACCAACAAGCCAAGCAATGACTCTGCCCGGGCCGAGGTAAGGCTGGAGCAGCTGCTCTGGGGATCAGGTTGTGCTATTGAATGATTAATGTCTGTGTATCGATAAAGCTGATCTCTCTCATGTGCTTCTTTATAACAGATTTCCTGGCTCTCAGGCTTCAAGATTTCATGCTCCTCAAGGAGGACAGCTTGATGGACCCAGAGGGCCGCTTAGTTTTCGTGCTCCTCGTCCATTTCACGATGGAAAGTACTTTCACAGCTCTGGTTTGCGTCCAGATACTTTCCCAGGTCAGAACCAGCACTTTTCTAAGGAGCAGCATTCTGAATCTGTACTGGACCCTGCAGACGGTGGCAAGGATCTGCCCAGCGTAGAGCATGGTGTCCATCTACAGACCCCGCACCAACAACCCTGGAGAGCTGAAGAGAACAAGTGGGAGAAAGGTGAACTTCATCGGAAGAAGTGGGATGAGCATCATGTGCCTGCAAACAGATGGGACCAGCCAGAAGAAGCTTTGCCTCAGACATGGGACAGATCTTCTGCTCCCCCACAACGCAGTTGGGACAATTCCGGTAGAGACAAATGGGATGCTAAAGACAGTCCATTTACTAGTATGGCAATCAGATCCGATGGACAGCCTCAGGACAATATGGATATTGGGGAAACCCACAAGAGCAGTCCTGACAGGCAGGGTGTAAGCAGAACTGAGGCTTTCCCAAGGGACATAATAGATAAACAGGAAAGCGCTCAGTTTGATAGGCTAGATAGCCGGAGGGATCCAGGAGATAATACATGGGGAGACCCTCCTGATAACAACTGGGGTGGCTTAGATCCTCAGCACGATGAATGGAGTGGCCCAGATAGAGGACTTCAAGATAGGTGGAGCACTGCAGACAATACTCCAGACTGTTTTGGGGATGCTGGTAGGCCAGGCTCAGATAGGGTTAGACATCGCGAGGGACCACTAGATAGGTTTAATGCTCATGAGGTTCCATTTCATGCACCGAATCGCTTCCGTTTTGGTGCTCCAGACATGCCTCCACGTGGAAGAGCTAGATTTCCTGGTGGACCTACACCGGGCAGATTTGTTGGCCCAGAGGGATTCTACCGAGAGAGGTTTGACAATCCTGAAGGATTTGCAAGGGACTGGTTTGGTGGTGCAGAGGGTGGGCGTCGAGATCAGTTTAGCAGTCCTGAAGATCGTCCTAGAGATCTTAATGAGGGCCCTAATTTCCCACCACCTAGAAACCGTTTTGGTGGCCCTAAACTTCCTCCAGAACGGTATAGGGGGCCTGAATTTTCCCCTAACACAGATCAGTGTGGTCCTGTTGGCGGGTCTCGCAATAATTGGGGCTTCTCGGAGGAACTGGACAGATTCGATAATGTGCAGGACAGCTGGGCAGGTAATAGGGCCCCAGGTATTAAGCGTGCTGGTAGACAAGAGTGGCATTCTGGGGCTGAGATGATGGAGGGGCAACCGCCTGTGCCTATGGAGGTTCCCATAAACAAAGACCTGCATGTAGATGCAGAGTGGAAGAGACCTCGAGATCCCACAGCGGGCGAGCAGTGGGGGAAGTTTGTTTTTTCTCCTGATAACCAGAAGAGTCGTCCTTCCTTACCTCATGACAGTGCAGCAGACAAGGAGACCCCATTACCTGATGTGGCAATAAAGACTGATGAGCAAATGGCTCCCAAGACTGGAACATTCCATAGCCGCTTCTCTGCAGCAGGTAAGCAAGCGTTGAAGGCTCCTGGTGCCGGAAAAACTGTTGTAGAAATGGACAACACTGACAAAATTTCAAGTGAATGCTTTCCCAACGCAGAAAATCCATCTGTAGCCCCCCAAGAGGTGAGGCCAGAGTCTCCTACAGGTAAGAAAGCAGATGACACTACAAATTCCAAGCCACATTCTGCACAGACAGATGGGAAGGACTTACCGGGAGCCGAAACAAGAACAGGCACACAGGCTGAGGCGACCGCTCCTGTAGGCAATGCTGCTCTGCTGAGTGGGCTCAAAGAGTCTCCTGCTTCTTCTAAAGTGCCTGTAGTGAGCGATAAAAGGCTTCCTGCCCCAGAGGCAACAAAACACAATGTACCAAAAGTTCCTCCAACCAATGATGCCGCTCAGACACCAGTGAAGCCAAATGAGATCCAGGTGTCCTCTGATAACTCAGCTGCCCCTCAGCCTCCTACTGTAAAAAATGACCCTTTATCTTTCTCTGCTCAATCTGCTCCAGCTCTTAACATCAGACCTGGTGCTCCCCATAATGCCTCCCCAGCCATGTTTGGAACTCGTCAAGCTGCTCCTCCTGTCAGACCTGGAGCCCCTCATTCTGCTCCTCCGGTCAGACCTGGAGCCCCTCATTCTGCTCCTCCGGTCAGACCTGGAGCCCCTCATTCTGCTCCTCCGGTCAGACCTGGAACACCGCTTGTTGCTTCTCCTTTCAGGCCTGCACTTATTCAGAGTGCTGTTCCTGTGAGAACTGGAGCACCTCGGGGATTTCCTTTAGTCAGGTCTGGTGCACCTCGAGCCTCGCCACCTGTTAGGCCTGGAGCCCCTCTGCCTCCTCCTCCACCTGCTAGGCCCGGTGCTCCTTGGGCTTCTCCCTCCATTAGACAGGGCATTCTTCAGGCAGCTCCACCAGTCAGGCCTGGACAAGTTAGAGGAGCACGCCCAATTAGGCCTGGTGCACCCAGGATGCCTCCCCCTGGTAGACCCATTGATTTTCAGGCCCCAATTTCTGATGAGTTTGATGTGGATAAACCCGAAAATGAGGACAATGAGTATGAACAGCCTTTAGGTGCAGATCCTAGGGCACAACAGTTCTTTAAAAGGAGCGATCTTAAGTCAATGAATGAACCGCAAATTCAGTCAGACCATGATCCTGTGCTAGAAAGAAAGCCGATGTCCAGGATGCCTGGTCCAGACACTTATCATGGACAAATGAGGCCGAATTTTTCTGAGCAAGACCTGGACAGTGTAGAAAGTCATTCACACCAGGATCCAACAAGAATAGGTAACTTTAGAGACTATGAGATGTCAGAAGAACCTGAGTATTATTCAGATGATTTCCCCAGCCAAGGTCCTGGAAGAGGAGGTAGTTTTGATCCAAGGTTTCATCATCTGTCCAGGGGGCGATCACGGGGATTTGTTCGTGATAGGCTTCCACCCAGACCAGGTAGTCGAGATATGATAGAGATTCCCAGTGACAGAAGTTTTGAGCCTAGGGACCCATATTTAGAGGAGAGACCCCTGTTAAGAGAGGATCCAGATGACTTACCAAAATTTGATCGAGAGGCCTTCCGTGGGGAACCAAGGTTTTTTGAAAGGGAGAGGTTTTTAGATCCTTTGTTAGATGATCGAAGGAGAGACCTTCCTGTGGATCGGCCAAGAAATGAGGCCTGGGAAAGGGAGCGATACTGGCGTGATCGTGAACCGGAGATTGCAAGGGACCTGTATTTCAGGGATGAGCGTCTCCCTTTGCCCATTCCTCCCCTGCCTAGTGATTTAGATGTGAGATGTGACCCTTGGCTTCGGGAGAGAAGTTTAGAGAGAGAAGGCTTCTATGATAGAGCGGAGAGACGTTACCTATTTGACTCTGATGTTGGTAGAGATTTTCCTAGAATTCCACGTGATCTCGATCTTCCTCTCAGAGATAGAGACTGGCTGCCGCCCCGGAGGTCTCTGTCACCACATCGTCCTTTTTCCCCTGTTCAATCACGTCCTGCTTTGCCTCCTCTTCCTCCTCTTGAAGACTACCTGAATGACAGATGGAGGCTGGACAGAGACCTTGCAGACAGAGATTTTCGTGACCGTGTGGAGCTCAGGATTCGGGAATATCCTGACATACCCCTGTGGCGCGAAGAGAGAAAGCGCAACGAAGTGTTAGGAAACCCAGATCTAGAACCCAAAGATGACCGGTGGTTTCCATCTGAAAGAATAATGGAGGAAAGAAGGAATCTGCTTCCAGCTCAACCATCTATAGCACAGGAGCTACTCGGGCTTCCTGGACAGACCACTGTACCACAGTCTGAATCCGCTGCCCATGGGGTGGTCGCATTGAGCCAGAGACAACATGAAATCATCCTGAAGGCCGCTCAGGAGCTCAAAATGCTTCGGTGAGTAAAGTTTAATGTTGTATTGTTAACGTCTTGGTGCCACCTGCGGGCGGTATCTTTATGGTGGATGGTACGAGGGAGTGTATAGAGCAAGCTGAGATGACTCCACCCCATGGTGAGTGTTGGCCATGTATATTCTTACCAATACTGCTGCCACAGCCAGGGTCAAAGTCATGATACCAGCCGACCAGCCATGGTCAATGGTATCTCCAACATCTGAGAGGTTAGACAGAGCCAGGATGATGTGAATTAAAAAGAATAATAAAGGAGCACTCTGTACTTAGTGTATCTTGCTGCCCTTATATAAAAACCTATTAAACATCGTTCTCCACCTTCCCCTTGTCTTCTGTTTCCTGTATACATTACAGGAGAAAGAAGGAAAAGGGGGAACTTGATAGTTAAGAAACAAGGGTCCATACATGATCCTAGGCCTGGACTGGCCCACATGTTAGTGGAGACCTGGTAGCGTAGGACAGACATGTCTGTACATGATCCTAGGCCTGGACTGGCCCACATGTAGTAAGTGGAGACCTGGTAGCGTAGGACAGACATGTCTGTACATGATCCTAGGCCTGGACTGGCCCACATGTTCTTAGTGGAGACCTGGTAGTGTAGGGCAGACATCTCTGTACATGATCCTAGGCCTGGACTGGCCCACATGCTCTTAGTGGAGACCCGGTAGTGTAGGACAGACATCTCTGTACATGATCCTAATCCTGGACTGGCCCACATGTAGTAAGTGGAGACCTGGTAGTGTAGGACAGACATCTCTGTACATGATCCTAGGCCTGGACTGGCCCTCATGTTAGTGGAGACCTGGTAGCGTAGGACAGACATCTCTGTACATGATCCTAGGCCTGGACTGGCCCACATGTTCTTAGTGGAGACCTGGTAGTGTAGGACAGACATCTCTGTACATGATCCTAGGCCTGGACTGGCCCACATGTAGTAAGTGGAGACCCGGTAGTGTAGGACAGACATCTCTGTACATGATCCTAGGCCTGGACTGGCCCTCATGTTCTTAGTGGAGACCTGGTAGTGTAGGACAGAAATCTCTGTACATGATCCTAGGCCTGGACTGGCCCTCATGTAGTAAGTGGAGACCCGGTAGTGTAGGACAGACATCTCTGTACATGATCCTAGGCCTGGACTGGCCCACATGTTCTTAGTGGAGACCCGGTAGTGTAGGACAGACATCTCTGTACATGATTCTAGGCCTGGACTGGCCCACATGTAGTAAGTGGAGACCCGGTAGTGTAGGACAGACATGTCTGTACATGATCCTAGGCCTGGACTGGCCCACATGCTCTTAGTGGAGACCCGGTAGTGTAGGACAGACATCTCTGTACATGATCCTAGGCCTGGACTGGCCCACATGTAGTAAGTGGAGACCCGGTAGTGTAGGACAGACATCTCTGTACATGATCCTAGGCCTGGACTGGCCCACATGTAGTAAGTGGAGACCTGGTAGTGTAGGACAGACATGTCTGTACATGATCCTAGGCCTGGACTGGCCCACATGTAGTAAGTGGAGACCCGGTAGTGTAGGGCAGACATCTCTGTACATGATCCTAGGCCTGGACTTGCCCACATGTTCTTAGTGGAGACCTGGTAGTGTAGGACAGACATCTCTGTACATGATCCTAGGCCTGGACTGGCCCACATGGTAGTGTAGGACAGACATCTCTGTACATTTTCCTAGGCCTGGACTGGCCCACATGTAGTAAGTGGAGACCCGGTAGTGTAGGACAGACATCTCTGTACATGATCCTAGGCCTGGACTTGCCCACATGCTCTTAGTGGAGACCCGGTAGTGTAGGACAGACATGTCTGTACATGATCCTAGGCCTGGACTGGCCCACATGTAGTAAGTGGAGACCTGGTAGTGTAGGACAGACATGTCTGTACATGATCCTAGGCCTGGACTGGCCCACATGTAGTAAGTGGAGACCCGGTAGTGTAGGACAGAAATCTCTGTACATGATCCTAGGCCTGGACTGGCCCACATGTAGTAAGTGGAGACCCGGTAGTGTAGGACAGACATCTCTGTACATGATCCTAGGCCTGGACTGGCCCACATGTTCTTAGTGGAGACCTGGTAGTGTAGGACAGACATCTCTGTACATGATCCTAGGCCTGGACTGGCCCACATGTTCTTAGTGGAGACCTGGTAGTGTAGGACAGACATCTCTGTACATGATCCTAGGCCTGGACTGGCCCACATGTTCTTAGTGGAGACCCGGTAGTGTAGGACAGACATCTCTGTACATGATCCTAGGCCTGGACTGGCCCACATGTTCTTAGTGGAGACCCGGTAGTGTAGGACAGACATCTCTGTACATGATCCTAGGCCTGTACTGGCCCACATGTTCTTAGTGGAGACCCGGTAGTGTAGGACAGACATCTCTGTACATGATCCTAGGCCTGTACTGGCCCACATGTTCTTAGTGGAGACCCGGTAGTGTAGGACAGACATCTCTGTACATGATCCTAGGCCTGGACTGGCCCACATGTTCTTAGTGGAGACCTGGTAGTGTAGGACAGACATGTCTGTACATGATCCTAGGCCTGGACTGGCCCACATGTAGTAAGTGGAGACCTGGTAGTGTAGGACAGACATCTCTGTACATGTTTCTAGGCCTGGACTGGCCCTCATGTAGTAAGTGGAGACCTGGTAGTGTAGGACAGACATCTCTGTACATGATCCTAGGCCTGGACTGGCCCACATGTAGTAAGTGGAGACCCGGTAGTGTAGGACAGACATCTCTGTACATGATCCTAGGCCTGGACTGGCCCTCATGTTCTTAGTGGAGACCTGGTAGTGTAGGACAGAAATCTCTGTACATGATCCTAGGCCTGGACTGGCCCACATGTTCTTAGTGGAGACCCGGTAGTGTAGGACAGACATGTCTGTACATGATCCTAGGCCTGGACTTGCCCACATGCTCTTAGTGGAGACCCGGTAGTGTAGGACAGACATGTCTGTCCATGATCCTAGGCCTGGACTGGCCCACATGTAGTAAGTGGAGACCCGGTAGTGTAGGACAGACATGTCTGTACATGATCCTAGGCCTGGACTGGCCCACATGTTCTTAGTGGAGACCCGGTAGTGTAGGACAGACATGTCTGTACATGATCCTAGGCCTGGACTGGCCCACATGTAGTAAGTGGAGACCCGGTAGTGTAGGACAGACATCTCTGTACATGATCCTAGGCCTGGACTGGCCCACATGTAGTAAGTGGAGACCTGGTAGTGTAGGACAGACATCTCTGTACATGATCCTAGGCCTGGACTGGCCCACATGTTCTTAGTGGAGACCTGGTAGTGTAGGACAGACATCTCTGTACATGATCCTAGGCCTGGACTGGCCCACATGTTAGTGGAGACCCGGTAGTGTAGGACAGACATCTCTGTACATGATCCTAGGCCTGGACTGGCCCACATGTAGTAAGTGGAGACCCGGTAGTGTAGGGCAGACATCTCTGTACATGTTCCTAGGCCTGGACTGGCCCACATTTACAGGGCGTTGTCTGCCCCACACTACTCCACTTGGTTCATGTGGGCCAGTCCGGGCCTAGAATCATGTACAGAACCCTGTCCCACTACTGATGACTGCTTGGTACATTTGAACCAGGCCTAGGATCATGTACATGCCTGTCTGCCCCACAGCAGGGACGGTACAGTGATAAGTAGTCAGCTCTGATCCCGATGTGTTGTCAGGATGTTATGTGGATGCTTTGACATAACTCCTGCCCTAAGGACATGGCCAGATCCCTAACCTTGCCGTTATAATCCATAGGGAACAGAAGGAGCAGCTGGACAATCTGAAGAATTTCTTAAGTGATACAAATCCTTCCGATCCCCTGAAATCTGTAGTGGATCCCCAGGTGGAGGTGTTACAGGTGAGCGAGTGTCCCGTCATTGTACTTATAGCGGGGGATTGTGGGGGCGTCCATATAGTGGGGGATTGTGGGGGCGTCCATATAGTGGGGGATTGTGGGGGCGTCCATATAGTGGGGGATTGTGGGGGCTTCCATATAGTGGGGGATTGTGGGGGCATCCATATATTGGGGGATTTTGGGGGCGTCCTTACAGGGGGGGATTGTGGGGGAGTCCATATAGCAGAGGATTGTGGGGGTGTCCTTATAGTGGGGGATTGTAGGGGCGTCCATATAGTGGGGGATTGTAGGGGCGTCCATATAGTGGGGGATTGTGGGGGCGTCCATATAGTGGGGGATTGTGGGGGCGTCCTTATAGTGGGGGATTGTGGGGGCGTCCATATAGTGGGGGATTGTGGGGGCGTCCATATAGTGGGGGATTGTGGGGGCGTCCATATAGTGGGGGATTGTGGGGGCGTCCATATAGTGGGGGATTTTAGGGGCGTCCTTATAGTGGGGGATTGTGGGGGCGTCCATATAGTGGGGGATTTTAGGGGCGTCCTTTATAGCGGGGGATTGTGGGGGCGTCCTTAACGGGGGATTGTGGGGGTGTCCATATAGTGGGGGATTGTGGGGGCGTCCTTATAGCGGGGGATTGTGGGGGCGTCCTTATAGCGGAGGATTTTGGGGGCGTCCTTATAGCGGGGGATTGTGGGGGCGTCCTTATAGCGGAGGATTATGGGGGCGCCCTTATAGCGGGGGATTGTGGGGGCGTCCTTATAGCGGGGGATTGTGGGGGCGTCCTTATAGCGGGGGATTGTGGGGGCGTCCTTATAGCGGAGGATTGTGGGGGCGCCCTTATAGCGGGGGATTGTGGGGGCGTCCTTATAGCGGGGGATTGTGGGGGCGTCCTTATAGCGGAGGATTATGGGGGCGCCCTTATAGCGGGGGATTGTGGGGGCGCCCTTATAGCGGAGGATTGTGGGGGCAGTGTTTGCGGCTTGATGCTTCATCTTCGTTTCTTCGCCCTCAGAGGCCGCTAGACGCACTGGAGAAAAGAGAGGAGGCGGATGTCCTCTCTACACGGGCCCCAGGCGGCAGAGGGCCCGCAGAGCACTGGGATGAAGACTCCTTCAGCGGCCTCTGGGATGAAGAGCGACAAGCGGCCCATGCGGCCAATCTTCCTGTTGGGTCCAAACTCTCCGGAATTCAGCAGACTGTGGACTACGCCCATGGCAGAGGTGAGGCCCCCATTACCAGAGGTGCTGTGTACACTGTGTGACCAAGTCCCAAACCAAGACCCTTGCTTGGTATATCAACAATGGGACACGACAAAATAGTACTTGCCAAATACTCCCTCTTTTTATATATATATATATTGCAAAGTTCATATACAAGGCAAAGATTGCTCTCACATAAGACAAAAAGAGAGCGAGTCCCCACAGTGTCCTGGAGAGGTGGACGCTGGTCCTCACGGTGCGATGCTCTGCAGCTCTCTGTCCCCCCAGGCTCTGAGCCGCTGGGAAGCAGATGATGCCGCCACGTACGCCACATTCCCAGGGAGGAGCCCTCCTTCTCCAGCGCTGCCGGCCGCCATATTTATACCAGATATCACTATAACAAAGATTTCTCATAAGGAGATCAGACTATTACAGCCCAGGTCTGTGCGCAGCCTCTTCACCCTCTTATTTCTATCCTCGCACTGATGAGACGTCACATAGGTCCATAGCAATGATTCCATGGAGATAGAGAGACATTACAGGTATATATATCTATCCAGGCTGTATCTCTCTGAAGTAGTTTCCTCTCGGTTTTATATCCCACCACAATCTCCTCACACGCCGCCCATATCAGATCCGATACCTTATGTAAGTGGCGAGCGGCTGTCCTCCCCCCGGATGGCTCCCGGCCTCTTTAGCGCTTTCTATCTATTTTAGTTAGTGTGAATAAGTGCGAATGGCAGACCTATGCTCATTAGCTCTTATACGTACTTCTCGTGATGTCTGTCCAACGTAAACTAACCCAGATAGCATTTCAGTTTATACATAACGTTACTTGTTCTACATGTGAATAGGCCCGTCAATTTCCTGATCTTTCCATTGTGAGGAGGACAGCTGGAATCGCCTTGAATTATGCTGCTGCGACAAGCAGGGAAGACGCCTGTTTTACAAGATCTCCTTCTCATGTGTCTTGTTGCTGTGGCCTCACCGCTGTCTCATCATGTCGGCTATGTCCCTGTTGGTGGCTGGTTAATCTAGCGTATTTGTGGCCACGGGTCAGTAATGTCCAGTACTTATTCATACGTTTCCTAAATAATACAGCAGGATTATCCTCTTTGGACACGCAGGTCTGGGGCCCACTTCAGCTGCTACATTGCTCTTTGTCTTTTATAGCAAAATCTGTCAATCATCTGTCTACTTTGATCATTCTTACAGATGCGCTTCACTCGCATCATCTGGCTTTTCTTTATGCCTAAAGGTCATCGGGGCATGATAACTAGAATGGGGCAATAAGTTGTTACCATCCATTTTCTTCTGGAACAATTTAGTATCCAGTTGTCCATTACTTCCAAATATTGTAGCTTTTCTTCATGCGCCTCTACTGTGACCTGTTCATGAACACTGTGCACCTATGCGACACCTGTCAAAAGCTGCTGTTCTTCTTGGTGCCTTTCCATAGTAAGAGCACGTCGCCGACATACCTGACGCAGGTGTGCACCCGGTGACTATGTCCATGGCCGGCAGCCACTAGTCTTCAAACATGGACATGAAAATGTTAGCAATACTGGGGGCTACTGGAGACCCCATAGAAACGCCTGCAATCGAAGAGAAAGTTCATCTCCAAATCGGAAGTAGTTTCTGAGTTCTAAGAAAACGAGTAGTCCTATTGTCCGGTGCAGCATCTAGACATAGTTTCCCACTAACCATAATTAAAGGCGATTCCATCTGTCCTCCTCACAATGGAAAGATCAGTAAATTGAAGGACATGTTCACATGGAGAACGAGTAACGTTATATACAAGCTGACTTGCCCGTCTGGTTTACGTTGGACGGACATCACAAGAAGTGACACTAACTAAAACAGACAGAAAGCGCTAAAGAGGCCGGGGAGAGGACAGCAGCTCAGCACTTACATAAGGTATCTGATCTGAAATGGGCGGCGTTAGAGGAGATTGTGGGGGAGGAGGCCGCATCAAGCTTTTTTCCTCAATGACCCCCAATAGCTGTGCCCAATGCAGGCCTCTAACACCCTTCCAGTAGATGGCTTCCTCATCTGAGAGCCCTAGGTTCGCTGTGTAAGGTCTGCTCACTTCTCTCCTATGTGCCCAGAATATAAAGGAATGGCCAATGACCCAGACCACAATCGGTGTACGACCTGAAGAGAGAAGATTAAATACATAAGTGGGGACAGATATGCAATTTGTAACGATTAGATTTCCATCTACCCAACCTTTTAATGACATCAGTAGACAGACCCAGTCTATCCGCTTCTGTAGCTGCCCCAATTCTGAACCAATGAGATGCAAAACCAGCATCCACAATGTTCAAGCTCCTCAAGGATTGCTTGAAAACAGCAGTGAATTGGAATTAAGACAGTGAAGAAAAGTTTTTATGTATTAAATAGCAGCCAGGTAATTTAGGACGCACCGATATGAACTGTTGCACTTTACAAACTGGACACATAACTATTGACGATAAAGTTCAACCCAACGAACACCCCTTTACCCAACACATCAGTTTTGGATCTGCGTATATTCAGCTGTAAAGTATTATCCCTCACCCAAACATCTTCGAAATGGAGTGATAGATTTAACTGTACTTGCCACAAGTTCACCAATTGGTAAGGCCCCCAAAAAGGCCAGGCAGAAAGCTGTTTGGAAAAGTAAGGCTAAGTAACTGGTATCGCTGACGGTCTCACGAGCCGAGACAAATGACCGGTCTCCTTTCACTGCGCCTCTGTCATACCGAATACCCTTCAAAATTTGACGCACCTGAAAGGAAGCTGACATAGGAGTTACACCAAACCACTGCTGGTAAAACGAGATACCACTAACCATTTTGCATAGTAGGGTGCGGGAGATTGGATTATTTAGAAGCCAAGCGAGAAATACCAAATAATGCTGAGGGTGAGAGGTCAAAACAGAACAATCAGGCCACATACAGAAATTAGACCGTCTTAGCCAAGCAGCTCTGTAGGCCGACCACGTAACAGTTGACAATGAAAATTTTTAAAACTTACTAATTAATCCCAGGTCTATTGCCATAAATGAGCTGGACATGGTTGGCCGTCTTGGTCTGCATCTGGAGCGAATTGCTGAAAACGTTGGAACTGCAAACCTGATAGTCAGCTATGTCATTGTCACTTCCCTTAACATAGGCAGCTTTTAACCATATATAAACGCATTACCACAATGTCTCATCAGCTTAACAACATCTGACTTAGCAGAGAGGCAGTTGATGGCATATAATACATCCTTGTTGTCTGTATGCACCAATATTCGCCTGTTGCGAAATGCTTCACCCCAAAGGGTCAAGGCGACCAAAACAGGGAATAATTCCAGTAACACTACCTTTCTAATAACACCCCTTTCAACCCACAACACATCCCATTTCTCAGCGCTCCAGTGTTTGTCCCAAAAGACCCCGTAACCTATCCCTCCTGCCGCCTCGGTTTGTGTCCCCAATGCCTGTGAGGACACAAATTCCTCCTGCCATATAGCTCTACCATTAATCTCGGATAAAAACGGTAACCACAACTTCATACCTTCTCTCATCTCTACCGTCAGTAGCACATGCGACCGAGGGGAGCGTATACCTTTGGTTGCAGAATATTTTCCCCATCGGTACAACTCACGGTGAAAACCAAATTGCCCAATAAACGCTGGAATTCTTTTAAGATCTTTTTCTTATGCAATAACTCACTCAACACGAACACAATCCTATCAATCTTATCGCTCGGTAGACAAAACTCCATGGCAGAAGTATGGATTATTCTGCCCAAGTATTCTAGTCTCGTACAAGGAAGAATAGTTTTATGATCAGCTAATGGAACAGCAAAATATTCACAAATGAACTTAAAAGTAGATGACAACCTGGCGCATTGATCAGACCCGCCACGACCGATAAATAGGAAATCATCTAAAGGGTACAAAGACACACGGCATATACGCTGCGTATTTACTGCTGAAATCCGCAGCAGATTAGATCTAAATAACGGAACACAGCATCAAATCCGCTGCGTATCTGCTGCGTATACGCTGTGTGTGTTTGTACCCAAATAGTGAGTGCAAATACGCACATCACATTCAAGGAAGCAAGATAAGCTATACCCCATGGGTAACCATTTATCAAAATAGAATTTATTTCTCCACATAAAACCCGCTGCACATACCGGCAAAAGGCGGAACGCTGCTTTAACCCCTTAGCGACCCATGACGTATCTGATACGTCATGGTGCCGCTCGGGGTGTTCAGAGCGGCGCTGATCCCGGCTGACACGTGCAGCCGGGCAGTGCCTCTATTAGCTGGCAACGGGACCCGTTGCTGCGCCGGCTAATTAAGCCTCTAAGTGCAGCTGTCAAACCTGACAGCTGCACTTAGAGGCACTGCGCCGCACGTCCCTGGTGTCTAGTGGGACGGATCTCCCCCCCGCGATGCGATCGCGGGGGGGAGATCCGTTCTTCTGCCCGTGCCGGGCCTCAGCGTCGGAATGACGCTGATCCCGGCTCGGCAATAGATTGCTATGGCCTGCAGCAGGCCATAGTAATCTATGACCGATCTGATGGATCTTTGCTGTGTATATACACAGCATTGATCTCTATGAGAGATCATTGCTGTGTATATACAAGTCCCCCAGGGGGATCAGTGCTGTCTATATACAAGTCCCCCAGGGTGATCAGTGCTGTGTATATACAAGCCCCCCAGGGTGATCAGTGCTGTCTATATACAAGTCCCCCAGGGGGATCAGTGCTATGTATATACAAGTCCCCCAGGGGGATCAGTGCTGTCTATATACAAGTCCCCCAGGGTGATCAGTGCTGTCTATATACAAGTCCCCCAGGGTGATCAGTGCTGTGTATATACAAGCCCCCCAGGGTGATCAGTGCTGTCTATATACAAGTCCCCCAGGGGGATCAGTGCTGTCTATATACAAGTCCCCCAGGGTGATCAGTGCTGTGTATATACAAGTCCCCCAGGGGGATCAGTGCTGTGTATATACAAGTCCCCCAGGGGGGCTTCTAGTTACAGTAAAAAAAAAGTAAAAAAGTGTTTTTATTAATAAAAAATCCCCTCCCCTAATAAAAGTCCAAATCACCCCCCTTTTCCCATTTTATAAATATAAATTAATAAATAAATAAACATATTTAGTATCGCCGCACACGTAATCGCCCGAACTATTAATTAATCACATTCCTGATCTCGCACGGTAAACGGCGTCAGCGCAAAAAAATTCCAAAGTGCAAAATTGCGCATTTTTGGTCGCATCAAATCCAGAAAAAAATGTAATAAAAAAACAATCAAAAAGTCGTATATGCGCAATCAAGGTACCGATAGAAAGAACACATCATGGCGCAAAAACTGACACCTGACACAGCCCCATAGACCAAAGTATAAAAGCGCTATAAGCCTGGGAATGGAGCGATTGTAAGGAACGTATATTTGGTAACAATGGTTTGAATTTTTTACAGGCCATCAGATACAATATAAGTTATACATGTTATATATCGTTGTAATCGTAACGACTTGAGGAACATGCATAACCAGTCAGTTTTACCATAGGACGGACGGCGTAAATGCAAAACTCCCCGAAATCAAAACAAATTCGTTTTTTTTTTTCAATTTGACAGCGCAAATGATTTTTTTCCGGTTTCGCAGCATATGTTATGGAAAAATAATGTCGGTCATTGCAAAGTACAATTGGTTTCGCAAAAAATAAGCGCTCATATACGTCTCTAGGTGAAAAAATGCAAGCGCTATGGACTTTTAAACTTAAAATGGAATAAGCAAAAGCGCAAAAACGAAAATAGGCGGGGCGTGGCCTGAAGCTCATGGAGTGAAGACGCGTCTCCTCTGAGCTCCCGGGCCGCCTGTCTTCACACGCCTGCAGCACCCTGGTCCCCGCTCTCTTATGGGGAACAGGCGACACCAGAAGCCCCCCAAGACCCTCCCTACCTCCCGGGCAAGCCGTTCGGCGCAACCGACGCTCCTCCGGTTCCTGGCCCCGGAGTCTTCACCCGCCGCGCCGCGCTCCAACATGGCGCCTGATCCGCCGGTGACGTCGGCGAGGCCCGAGGTGGACGCTTCTGCCGGCCAGCAGCCGCAACAAGACCCCGCAGACTCCCGGGACCGCACAGCTCCCGCTACCTCCACCGGTCACGGGCGGCAGGGTGACAGCCTGCAAGACATCAGGGGTGAGTCCGCCATTTTCTTCTCCCCCGGCCCCACGTGCTCTGACTATGAGGCGCAGTACCCGCCGCTGGAGCAACGGCCCTTCACCCGCAGGCAGGCATCCAAGGAGAGGGCTGCCATACACAGTGCCACAGCTCAGCACCAGCCGGGCCCTCCACCTGTCGCCCCTGCATCCTCACCTCACCTGTCCCCTGCTGACTTTACACTGACGCCCGCCATTTTGCAGACTCCAGGTGGCCCCTGGTCTTCCCCCTCCTCTCATTCCTCCATGGAAGATTTCCCTGCTCCCCCGCCTGATGCCTCTGCCCCTTGGGCACAATACCTAAAAATCTGCCCACTAAGCAGGACTTCCAGGCTCTGATATCTGAGGTCAGCTCTGCGTGTAGGGCTGAAATTGCTACTGTGAGGAATGATATTAAGGCCATTGCTGACCGTGTGGAATTGCTTGAAACTGACCACGAGCAAACCAGGGCGCTGACATCTAACCTTCGCAACACCTCTGAGGCTCAGACACAAGCTATTAGAGAAATGCGCCGACAGTTGGAGGACCTTGACAACCGTGGCCGCCGCCACAACATCAGGGTGCGGGGTTACCCCGAAGCGTCCGGAACCGAGGACCTACATGTTACCCTCCAAAAGTTGTTTAACCAAATCCTGGGTCTCCCAGCAGACTCCCCCCTGAAAATGGATCGTGCACATAGGGCCCTGCGCCCAAAGGGAAGCTCTGCCACTCCCCGTGATATTATTTGCTGTATTACGGATTTCGTTACAAAGGAGGACATAATGCGCAAAGCGCGACTGTCACGCATCATTGTCTTTGAGGGATGTGAAGTTCAGCTCTACCCGGACCTCTCCCGCATTACTCTTCTGCAACGGCGCCTCCTGCGCCCTCTTCTGGACACCCTGAGAAACAGCGGGATTCTATATCGCTGGGGCTTCCCTTTTTCTCTCACGGCCCGAAAGGACGGACGCTCTGCCACCCTCTCCTCCCCTGAGGACCTCCCTAAATTCTGCGATACCCTCCAGATCTCGCCTCCATCACTGCCAGATTGGGATCAGCTCGCTCCGCCCCCCCCGCTGCCGCGTGTCTGGACTCCGGCTCGGCACAGGGGGAAGAAGACCCGCAGCTCTGCTCCCCCCCGCCTTGATCCAGCCTGACTGATGGGAGACCTTGGATGGAACTGTAGGGAGGTGACTCCTTAGGAGTCCCCACCTTCCTTCTCAAGACCCGTCTCTCTGGGTCCATGACTGCTGCTTATTCCGGTTACATTATTTGTGGTTGCCTACCGGGCTGCTTGTGTTGTCCTATGTTGTCCCCTTTTTTTTTTTTTTTTTTTTTTTTTTTTTTTTTCCCTTTAGTTTGTGCCTTACCCTACTCCCTCCTCCCTACCTTCCTCCCCACCCCCTCCCCCCCTCTTCTGCATCATGGTCAGTTTTTCTTATTTAAGCTGAACCCTACCCAGCCCCCCGCTCCCCCGCTTCCATCCCCCCTTCCTACCCTACCCACCTCTCCCTTTTTGCCCCACCCCTATCTGGATACCTCTTTAGGGGTTTATTTGCTTTTTTACATTGCACTGGTTTTTTTTTCCATTTTGCTGTTATAGCGGTGCTGCAGGTTATTTCTACCCTTGCCTTGGGGGGTACCCATGGCGCCCCGTCACTTGGTGCCGGGCGCCGTGGCTGCCCCTCCTCATAATATTGCATGCCCTAACGGGCGGCCCGGGGCTTGACCTGTTGTTGAGCTCCCCGGCTTTTCCCACGTTCCCCACTGGATACAAGTGGACCACTCTGTTCATTCTCATTACTTATTTTCCACTATTGTGGATTGTGTTCGTAGCTGATTGACATTTTTTCAGCCATGGTCTGGTATCTCACGCCTGGCCTGGCGTATGGTTACTTAATTGTTTTCTATGTTTTTCTTTTTTCCATGTTTTCTTCTTCTCTGCTTTCCCCCGCCCTCTTTTCCTCTACTTCCCTCTCGGACGCTGTCTCTCCTCGCTCTGCTGGCCTCTTTCACTATGGGAGGGCTCTCTGGCTCCTATGGGTCCTCACTTGCTCCACACCCCCCCCCCCTGGGACCACCTCACCCATACACGACACCATTCCTTCGCCCCTTTGACAATGGTTAAGCTAGTCACCCACAATGTTAAGGGCCTGAACTCCCCGGCTAAACGCAGACTCGCCCTTCAGGAACTGCGCCGCCTTAAAGCGGACATCGCTTTTTTGCAAGAAACGCACTTTGAGGCTAGCTCCTCTTTTGCCTTCGCTAAGCGCTGGTACCCCCGCGCCTATCATGCCTACCTTTCCACAAAAAGGGCGGGTGTTGCCATATTGCTGGGGACTTCTTGCCCTTTTCAAGTCCTTAAAGACATCACCGACCCACAGGGTCGATACGTTATCTTACACGGCTCACTCTCCGGAACCAAGCTCACTCTCTGTAACCTGTATGCTCCTAATGTCAAACAAGTAGCTTTCTTCCGCAGGGTGTGTAAACTTCTTGAGCCTTTCCGTGACACTATGTTGATAATTGGTGGTGATTTTAACCTTGTTTTCTCTCCCACTGCAGACAGACACGCTCCCTTTTCCCCGCTCCTCCCCCCTCGGATCTCCCAGCAGTCGCGAAGCTTCCGTCAAGCCGTCCGCGCCTTTCAGCTTTTCGACCTCTGGCGAATCCACAACCCCTCTGCCCGTCAATACTCCTTCTACTCGCTACCCCACAAGACGCATACCAGGCTGGACCACTTCTTTGGTAACGTACTCGCCCTACGCACCCTCACCTCCTCCCACATTGAACCTATCACCTGGTCGGACCACGCACCTGTGCTCCTGAACCTAGCTGTCTCCCACCGAGCCTCGCGTAGATGCCATTGGCGACTGAATGAGAGGCTTCTTAAGGTCCCGGAGCACAGAGACGTCCTGAAGCGACACTTGTCTGCCTATTTCTCCCTTAATGATCACTCTGTCTCCTCCATTGCTTCACTGTGGGAGGCACACAAGGCGGTCATGAGGGGTCACTGCATCTCCCTGGCGTCCCATCTCAGGAAAAATAGGATAGAACAGGAGGCCCACTGGCGGGCCCGCCTTCAGTCCTTGGAGACTCGAATGCTTCTACGCCCCACGCTCCCGGTCCTGCGAAAGATTGTAGAAATTCGGGCAAAGCTCAAAGACTTGGCCATGTCGCAGGTCGAAAAGCTCATGCACTATTCTAGACGCCTCTACTACGAGAGGGGTAATAAGGCCCATACACTCCTTGCAAAACAGCTTAGGGACCGCCAGGCGCAGACTACTCCTTTTAGTATCCGCTCCCCGTCTGGCAACCAGGTCTACGACCCGGATGGGATCGCGGACCTCTTCCGAGACTACTATACCTCTCTCTATTCTCTCCCCTCCGCCCTGCCCGAAGACCCTCTCGAAAGGCAGTCACTTATCTCCTCGTTCCTCTCTACTCTCCCCCTCCCTAGCCTCCCCTCGGAGGCCCGGGACCACCTGAACTCAGCCATTGACTCCGAGGAGCTGGAGGAGGTTATTAAAGCTCTGCCCAACGGCAAGTCTCCCGGTGCGGATGGGTTCCCTTACCTGTACTACAAATCGTTTGGAGAGGTCCTCAACCCACACCTCCTGAAACTGTTTGCTTCGTTTCTCCAAGGGGACCCCATCCCAAACACTATGCTCTACTCACACATTGTTGTTATCCCTAAACCGGGAAAGGACGGCACAGCATGTGCTAGCTATCGGCCCATCACTCTTCTCAATTCTGATTTAAAAATTTTTGCTAAAATTCTGGCCAACCGCCTCAATGTCTGGCTTCCGCAGCTCATTCATCATGATCAAGTGGGCTTTGTCCCTTGCCGCCAAGCAGGAGACAACACCCGCCGGACGATTGACCTGATTGATGTTGCCGATAGACAAAACTCCTCCATGCTCCTCCTGAGTCTCGATGCCGAAAAGGCCTTTGATCGCCTTCTCTGGCCGTTCCTTTTCACCACCTTGGACCACCTGGGCTTCCGGGGTGAGTTTATTACTGCCCTTCATGGTCTGTATTCCACCCCGATGTCTGCAGTCCGACTCCCCCACGCCACATCCTCCTCCTTCCCTGTGTGCAACGGCACACGCCAGGGATGTCCGTTGTCCCCGCTGATCTTCGCTCTGTGTATAGAGCCCCTTGCGGCCGCTATCCGAGCTCATCCGGACATCCATGGGGTGCGCTTGCGCGACAGGGAATTTAAAATCGCCCTCTACGCAGACGACGTCCTCCTTACCATCACTCAACCACTGATTTCCCTGCCCTCCCTACACGCCCTTATCTCCTCCTTTGGCAAGCTGTCCGGCTATAAAATTAACACCTCCAAGACCGATGCCCTCCCCATTAACATCCCTAGTCCTCTCCTGGCCTCCCTCCAACAGTCCTTCCCATATACTTGGCAGTCCTCTTCCATCTCGTACCTCGGGGTCAAGCTAACTCCCTCATACTCCCTCCTGTTCCAGGCCAATTTCACTCCCTTAATCGCTGAGGTCTCCCGGCTGTTAAATTCGTGGATGCACTTACCTATCTCCCTTATAGGTCGCATTAACACGATAAAAATGGCGATCTTACCCAAATTCCTGTACCTCTTTGAGACTCTCCCTGTTATGGTACCCCGCCCCGCCCTCCGACGTATCCAGGCTCTTTTCCTCAGGTTTCTCTGGAAGGAGGGGCGCCACAGAATTCCTCTCTCGGTCCTCACCTCGCCACCTCATAGGGGCGGGTTGTCGCTACCTGATATATCTCGCTACTATTTGGCCGCACATTTGCGCACTGTCCCCGCCTGGGCGTCCCTCCGTTCCTACAAGAGATTTGTGGAGATCGAGAAGCTCTGGATAGCCCCTATTCATCCTTGCGCCCTCCTTTGGGCACCACGCCGTGTCTTGTCAGACTCGGCGCTTCTAGCCACCATGGCCTTTCTCGTATCGATTTGGTCCCAGTGTCGCTCCAAATATGATCTTTCTGCCCACTCTTCCCCGCTCGAACCCTTCCTCTTCACCCCCGACTTCCCTGTCAGTGTCACCTCCTCCATGACTCAACCCTGGTACTCTGCGGGCCTGTTTAGGTTCTATGACCTAGTCAATCCGGTTTCCCGGAAATTCCCAGACTTCTCAGCCTTGCAAGAGAACTATGGTTTGACACAGCGTACTTACTTTTCCTACTTACAGATCCGTGACCTCTTCCGCTCCCGTTTGGGCTCATTGACCTGCCCCCGCCCTAACCAATTTGAGCTCTGCTGTTTGAGAGGTGCATCCTCCAAGGGGCTGATTTCAGACCTTTACCGTCTGCTCTTCCCGGCTGACCCCTCGGGGCATGGTTATATGCGCAAATGGGAGCGAGACCTGGGCCTTACGATCACGCCATCTATGTGGCAGGTAGTGTGGCGTAAAGCGGCCACTTCTTCCTTATGCACACAATACAAGGAGGCCCAGTACAAACTACTCATGAGATGGTACCACACCCCTCACCTCCTCCATAAATTTAACCCCGCTTTCCCCAACACTTGCTGGCGGTGCTTGTCCGCCCCTGGGACACTACTCCACATATTCTGGGACTGCCCCCTGATCGCTCCTTATTGGGCGATGGTGCAAAGCACCATACGAGAGGCCCTCGAGATACAGGTCCCACTGACCCCCCTACACTTCCTCTTTAATATCCCCCCGAGGTCTATTGGGGCACGCACTGCCAAGGTCCTCCTCCACATTCTTACGGCGGCGAAATGCCTTATTTCCCTGCATTGGAAGAGTACTTCCCCCCCGTCCTCGCTGGATTTGCTGACGAGGATTGGAGATGTCCGCAGTATGGAATCCCTTACGGCCATCTTGAATAACACAGTGGATGGGTTCAGTGAGGTCTGGGCGCCATGGGATGCGTTCTGGGACAGACGTCCGAGATAACCCTCCCCTTCTACCCTTCTCTTTCCCCCCTTCCCTCTGATCTTCCTTCTACCCCATCTCTTACTCTGTCCCCTCTTTTTCTATCCTCTTCTTATCCGAATCCTACCCCGGACTCGGGCCCATCCTCACTCTGCATTGCCTGCGGAGCCTAGGGTTCTCCTTATGCCCTGCTGTCAATCACTGGGTCGTCCCTGGCCCACACCCGTCCGGCCCACCGGGTCATGCACTCTTTTAGTGCCTATCAGCCTAGGTGGCACCTTCTACGGGCCCTTCTCCGGGCAACTGTTTGGTTTAAATTTGCAAATTGTTTTTGTTATGCTTGCTTACTAGTCATGTTTCCTTACTCTCCCCATGGACTTCCTGACTATGCTTACTACCCATGACTATGCCAGCTTTTTCTTCATTTTGCTTAATTCTGTTGTGTTGTCTTATACTGAAAATCTTTAATAAAAAGACAATTATTAAAAAAAAAACGAAAATAGGCTTTGACCTTAAGGGGTTAATATCGGCCTTAGCCCTACCACAACATCTTGCCATATCTGATGTCACCAACACTAAGGAACGATCAATGGAATCATTTAGCGACACACCCTTAGGCCAGGACAAATGATGGATTAGACTGTATTTTTGAGGCTCTTTTTTAGGAATAAGTCCTAGAGGTGAAATTCTAAAATTCTCAAAAGGAGAAGAGGTGAATGGCCCCTCCACCCTTCCACCACGGAGTTCTGCAGCCATCTTCTCATCTCCTACATCAGGCCTCAAAAATACCGACCGCAGGTTATTAACCATGACACAACCAGTACCCGAAACAGGAGGAACATGCAAACCCTCTTCAAATCCCACTAATGATAAATCCGGCATCTGGCGCTTTGGATATTTCCTTAGCCACGGCCACATGTTTGCTAAGCTCACCGGCGTCCGTGCCTTTGGAAATCGTGTCCCTGACAGGGCTGAGGACTACAGCTGAGTTGGGTTCCTCCACATTGGGCACATTGGTGCTTATATTTACACCTCTGCAGCCACCTCACTGGGTCACATTATAGGCGTAGCACGTTGTGGGATCATTAACTATATCCAAAGACCTATGTCTTTCTGCCCCCATTTTAAGTTAGGATATAGAGAGATTTTCTGATGAAACATCATAAGTTATCCAGGCTGAGCCCCCCAAATTCCTGTCACATTATATCAATGTGCTGGAAGAGAGACCCCCTTTTTCTGGATCTTTCTCCCTCAGCACAGCTGCGTCAGTTTATGCCCCTGGGGGCGCTTCCTCCCCTCCTCCTTATCCTCTTTCTTATCACTCATTTCTTTATAGTGTCGATATATTCCATCTTCCAGACCTTCTCTTTAATGGTAGTACTCAGATGGAAGCCGAGGGGGAAACCTCACACACCAACACCTCTTACCTCAGAATGAACATTAGCAGCTTCTGTCAGCACAGGCGCCTCTGACACTCAAGGGGTTAACCCATGCCGCTCCCCAATCACCTGCAGACACTCCGATTCATTACCAGCAACCTGCTCGCCTCCAGCAGCTTTGCCCAACATTTTCAGTAATGTGACCATCCCAGCAATAATTGATCTATCGATACCTGCTGTGGCATGCCCGGTGGGGGAGTCAATGGCGAAAGCGCTGTCTGCGCCACACTCACCGGCTCCAGGAGCCTCCTCCGCCTGCATTGCCACCGCTCCTTACGTTGGCCTCTTTTCTCGCTCGTATCATTGGGGGACACAGACACAGTGGGTATAGGCTGGTGCCACTAGGAGGCGACACTAAGCAAAAGAAAAGTGTTGGCTCCTCCCACCAGGCTATACCCCGCCTGCAGGCACTGAGCCAACCAGTCTTAGCTTACTGTCCGTAGGAGGCTGCAGTTACTGCAGGTTTCTGCTCTTTATTATTTCACACTCTCTCCCTTTTAGGTGGGATACATAGACTGTCATGTCTCCCTGTTTCCCCAACAAGCAGAGCGCTGCCAGCACCCCTAGCTCCATGAAGACAAGCGGTATCATGAGTCCGGAGCGGGCTCCTCTGTCCCACCAGCCCAAGGGTCACCCGGACTGCTGGAAGAGCTCCCCCTGTACCAGCAAACCCCTCCTGGTGAGCGGAACGCTAAAGGGGTGACCCTGCTGGAAGAGCTCCCCCTGTACCTGCAAACCCCTCCTGGTGAGCGGAACGCTGAAGGGGTGACCCTGCTGGAAGAGCTCCCCCCTGTACCAGCAAACCCCTCCTGGTGAGCGGAACGCTGAAGGGGTGACCCTGCTGGAAGAGCTCCCCTGTACCAGCAAACCCCTCCTGGTGAGCGGAACGCTGAAGGGGTGACCCTGCTGGAGAGAAGAGGAGCAAGTGGGTGAGTATAGGATATTAGGTGAGTATTTCCCCCTACCCCTTCCCTGGGGCCTAGGGCTTGCCCCCGTGCCTTCCCATGTGGCCCCCCTCGTCTTCATGTCACCCATCCCCTGCAGGATCTCCCATTCCCCCTAAGGGCATAGCTGCAGCCCTCCTCCTCCTCCTCTCCCTGTGCCGACAGCACCCTAAGCCCTCCCCCCGCGGCGCGCGTTCTCCGGACGGCCATCTCGGCGGGCGAAAGTGGAGGTGGGGGGCACAGTCATGTCGGGTCATACCGAGCATCGGGGCCCCTGCAGACTAAGAGCCGCGTTGCCGGAGTGATCCTCACGGCCGCATTCTCCATTTTAGCCCCCGGCTTCAGGCTTCACTAGGCCTCTCTTCCAGGGGGTGTGTGTTCTTCACAGCAACCAATAGCAGAGCAGCGCGCCTAATCTACTGCCTGCTATTGGCACTGTTCTCTGTCTCTTCTCCCGTGCGGGCTGCAGTGCTCTCTGCAGCCCGCTCGGAGCGGTTCCTGCGCCCCCTGCTGGCCATTAGAGGCTCTGCGCCTCCTACACTGTAGTTAAATAATGATGCCTCTCCTGCGCCCTCTAGTGTAACAATAAAATTACTACAGTCCCCATATCTTTCTATGGCAATGTTTTTCATGGAGGTTAGGGTTTTATTTTACCCCTTTTCCCCTCTTCTCTTGGGACAGCTGACCCTAGAGTTTGGTTTCTTGGAGGGTTTTTTTCCTTTTCTGCCATTTTATAGGATCTCTGATACTTAAAAATGTAAAACAAAAAATTGTCGGCAGCACAAGACCACTTGGTCCATCCAGCCCGCCTTTTCAGTATTTCCTCTCTTTCTATCTTAGGATAGCCAGCTTTCCTATAGTGCTGACTATAGTTCATGCAGCAGGATCAACACGCCACTGCCTGTTGCCCGTCATATTACTCCTGTCCACGGGTGAAGCAGCCATACCGCCTGTCATGTTATTGACCATTGCTACATCAGCAGTCACATGGCGCTGGTCATAGCTACATCAGCTAGTCACATGGCACTGACTATCGCCGCCTCAGCAGTCACATGGCCCTGGCCATTGTTACATCAGCAGTCACATGGCACTGACTATCGCCGCCTCAGCAGTCACATGGCCCTGGCCATTGTTACATCAGCAGTCACATGGCACTGACCATCGGCTACCTCTGCAGTCACATGGCACAGGCCATCGTTACATCTGCAGTCACATGGCACTGACAATCGCTACCTCTGCAGTCACATGGCACTGACTATCGCCGCCTCAGCAGTCACATGGCCCTGGCCATTGTTACATCAGCAGTCACATGGCACTGACAATTGCTACCTCTGCAGTCACATGGCACAGGCCATGGTTACATCAGCAGTCAAATGCACTGACTATCGCTGCAGTCACATGGCACTGACCATCGCTACCTCTGCAGTCACATGGCAATGACCATCACTACATCAGCTAGTTACATGGCACTGACTATCGCTATCTCAGCAGTCACATGGCACAGACCATTGCTACATCAGCGGTCACCTGCCACTGAATGTTCCTACATCAGCGGTAATTTGAAACGATCTATCATTACATCAGCAGTCAGTCCTATCACTCCCTTCCACAGGTGAAATAGTTGTGCCTCAGCGATACTATTCTGATACTTGAACCGATATAACGCAACATCAGCAGTCGTATTACTCCCTTCCACAGGTGATGTAGTCATGCCGCAGCGATACCATCCTGCCTGTCACGTGGTGAGGGCTATTGCTACATTGGCAGTCATGTTACGCCTCTACACAGGTGACATAATTGTGCCGCAGTATTACCATCCTGCCGGACATACTGTAAGATGGAGTGTTACATCCATACTCGTTTTGCTTCCTTTCGTTGGTGATCATGCCACAGCAGCACCATCCTGACTGTCGTATGGCGTTCCTCTTGCTGCATCAGCTTCATCATAGAAGAGCAGTTGCTCTTCTCTTCGAGTGGAGCAGTCATGTTACAGCCGTACCATCCTGCCGGCCATCTACCATTACTTGCCACAACGGCAGTCCTGTCAGTCCCTTTGACAGGTAAGATATTCATGCTACAGGTAGCGTAATTGTGGGATACAGAGGTACCCCCTGTCATTCAGACAGTAACTTTTATGGCTGTATTAGCAGTTTTCTCTCTCCCTTCTGTAGGCAGAGGTATGACATTGGGAGTTTGGACTTACCCTCTACTATTGCTTTGCCAGTGGTCGCTTTCCTCCTATGAGCGGAGTGCCTTGTTTGTAGTGGTATCCTCCTGTTCTTTATCTAGTACCTGCTATGTGGTGTCAGCAGCCACCTTATTTCTCCCTGTAGACAGCATAAAGGGGCTGTACAGAGGTTCCAGTGTGAGCTAATTTGAGGTGTAATATAGGGTTCCTCCTTAATCACAGGTTCTGCCTGATGTGCTACAGCGGTGGCTGTAGGCCATATCATTTTGTTGTATGAAGATTCCTTTCTTCATCACACCTAGTGCCTGTCATGGCTGCAATAGTAGTCCTATTTCCCTCTTCCATATTGAGAATAAACGTGTCACTTGTCAGCACTGGGTTCTTCCTTACCAGGTGCCTGTGTTAACCAATTCAGCACCCTGTTTCCCTCCTCTTTAGGTGGTATGCCATAGTGTACAGCCAGCCATGTTACCACTTCCACGGCTAGTGTACTGACGAGCACAGCCTCCCTGCTCTGGCCCTGTTCGCCCTCATTGTTGGCAGACGGGTCTCTAAGGGACTCTAGACTTATCCATTATGTGGTACAGCCTGTCTATTTCTTCTCCTTTCTATGCTGGGTCTTTGGTATGTTCAAATGCACCATAGGTCACTTTGAAACCTGCCAGGGATTAGGCCTTGTCTTAAGCAGTTTTCTTTCCTTTGTGGACAGTCTTTTTGTCATTGCATGACATGTTCAAACCAAAAGTGTGGAGGTTGGCTGTGCATACACAGCCAGAGCTGCCCGGAATCTCAGGCCTTATTGGCCTGTCCCTATGGATGCCATCTATCCTCCAGTCCCCCCACAAGTGAGTGGTACAGTGCCAAAGGCAGTCCTCCTTTTACAGGGAAAGGTTCACTTTCTTGTGACCTGTAGACTGACTCTTGCTTTCACACATCTACGTGGGAGTCCCCAGCCAGTGGGCAGTGGCCCTGATCATCTCCTTCCTTGTCAGAAGATGCTTCACCCATGGGCATCCAGTGCCCATTCAGGAAATCTTTCATGACCTTGTTTTGACTCTACTTCAGTTCAGGTCTTGGGATTATGCAGTTATTGCTTTATTTCCTGGACATTCCTTCTGTTTGGTGCCTTTGGCCTATGTTGCCGCAGGTGTTTTTTGATGGTTCCACTGGGGGCTTGTCTACTTCGCTCCACTTCTCTTTGCATAATGTTATCCTTTTTTGAAGGCTAGGACCCTACGGTCTGGAGCTTTAGCTATCTTTTAGCCTTCTCCCGACACAAATGTCGACCCCCTATGTGGTCCTGTTCTGCTAGAGGTCACATTTCTTTTTGAAATGAGCATCTGCAGTGGAACCCCTCCATGGCTTTGGTTCTGACAGAATACGTAAGGAGGATTGTTGCTGGTGTCTTGTACTGCAGACAATTTCAGTCCCTTCATCTCAGGGCGCACACACTTTCGATACCTCTCCTCAGCTTCGGTAAGCCTTGTTATACATGGGTGCTGTCTGTGGGTCAGGTCTTCTACCTGATCCATATCTATTACAGCCGACCTGAGCCATAGCATGACATTGGAAGCTTCCATCTGGACGTTATCTCCTCAGCAGGCTAGCCCTGTGATTGTCCCAGACTCTTACACCACTCGTGGTCCTACTGGTCAGATATTTCTGGCCAAAAGTCCTTGCCCTACTGTCTCTGTGATAGCCATCCTTTGTATTCTCTATTCCACTATCTGCTTTTCATCTTTCATCTGTCCCACTAAGTCCAGTCTCTGGGCCTTTGTGATATACACTGTTCTCTAGTTCATCATACCTGCTAACAGGGCCCTTAATCAGGGGCCGTTCTTGTTAGTTTCCCTGGATTTCCCAGGTGTTGCAGGGGTCTGCCTTACCCTGCCTTTCATCACTGCCCCGGTTACCTGTGACTGGACTCATAGGTGTTGCCACACCCAGTCAGGCAGTTCAACAAGCTGTTTACACTCTTGTCTTGGTCCAAGGCCTGGTGGAGGTCTTTGGGATAATCTATCTCCTAGGTTACCACAGTCCTGGACGCGTTTCTGCCACTCTTTGGCTTGTCCGGTGGTTGTTTCTTCAGGCCACGATCGTTGCCCAGCATCTACCAGATCCCCACACAATCTTGATGTGTTTGTTCTCTCCTTTTTCTGTATCTGTGAACATTGAGACGGCATACAAGCCTTCCTAGTGGCTTCCTCCTGCTTACATTCAGGTAAGATCTTTTGCTTTGTCGTTTCTCCCTACATCTTATACAGGGGTTTTTCATTTTATCTTCCCATGTTCCTTATGACTCCAGCCTAGGTCTGGGTCAGGCAGTTATCCCTTGCCTTAAGCCTTCCTCTCTATCTCTCTGCCTTTTTGGATACATAGCTTCATTTGTTGCTTGTCTCCTCTCTGCAGGTTGGTACTTTTTCCCATAGAATGGCTTATGTGTCATAGGTCCCCTACTCTGGGCGTAGGTGCACCTTTTCCATCTCTGTAGCTTCCTGGTCGCCATTCTCTGCAGGTTGCAGTATGTTAGCCGGTTGGTTGTGCGATGTCTATTTGTTCCCACCCTTGGGGACTGCTTTAGGACGTCCCACTGTGTCTGTGTCCCCCAATGATACGATTGAGAAAATGGGATTTTGTGAGTACTCACTGTAAAATCCTTTTCTCGTCAAAGTTCATTGGGGGACACAGCTCCCACCCACTTCTTATTTTTCTGGGCCTTGACTGTTTACAGGCTCTGCTGGCTGGTTCCCTTTCCTCCCGGTTGTGGATCATCAGCCATTCTCTTTCTAAACGTGTTGTGCACCTTCTGTTGGCTTCTCCTGGCTGCTCCTACTGCTTGCGTACAAACTGGTTAGCTCAGTGCCTGCAGGCGGGGTATAGCCTGGTGGGAGGAGCCAACACTTTGCTTAGTGTCGCCTCCTAGTGGCACCAGCCTATACCCACTGTGTCTGTGTCCCCCAATGAACTTCGACGAGAAAAGGATTTTACGGTGAGTACTCACAAAATCCCATTTTCTTGGACGCCACCCCCGGTTTTCTTGTGCCCAGCTTTGCGTTTGCCTGGCCCAGATGCCGGCGACAGAAGTTTCATCTGCTGGCACATCCTCCTACCGCCTCTTCTGCAAATTTGGAATGATCTTCCTTCGATTCCGCCTTCAGCTCCACCGCTTACACCAGAACTACACGCTCCCACACGGCCAGGTGTAAGAAACAATGGCGGTCCCGGCTCCGATGCCACTGCTGCCTCCTCACGGGATGACTGGTCCCCTTTGACGACCTAGATCCCGAAGTACCACACCACTCGGTCCGCAGTCTCTCCATCGCTCTCAAACGGTATTGACAAACACTGTCGCAGCCACTCTTCACCTCCGCCACCGGAGGCCTTGGACACCATTTTAAAGTATAAATCTTCCATGAGGTAAATTTTCTCTCACAGGAAAAAGCTCGGGCTCCTATCTATCCCTCCAATAGGAAGGCATCTCTAATACACATCCTATCCCTCCAATAGGAAGGCATCTCTAATACACATCCTATCCCTCCAATAGGAAGGCATCTCTAATACACATCCTATCCCTCCAATAGGAAGGCATCTCTAATACACATCCTATCCCTCCAATAGGAAGGCATCTCTAATACACATCCTATCTATCCCTCCAATAGGAAGGCATCTCTAATACACATCCTATCCCTCCAATAGGAAGGCATCTCTAATACACATCCTATCTATCCCTCCAATAGGAAGGCATCTCTAATACACATCCTATCCCTCCCTCCAATAGGAAGGCATCTCTAATACACATCCTATCCCTCCCTCCAATAGGAAGGCATCTCTAATACACATCCTATCCCTCCCTCCAATAGGAAGGCATCTCTAATACACATCCTATCTATCCCTCCAATAGGAAGGCATCTCTAATACACATCCTATCCCTCCAATAGGAAGGCATCTCTAATACACATCCTATCCCTCCCTCCAATAGGAAGGCATCTCTAATACACATCCTATCTATCCCTCCAATAGGAAGGCATCTCTAATACACATCCTATCCCTCCCTCCAATAGGAAGGCATCTCTAATACACATCCTATCCCTCCAATAGGAAGGCATCTCTAATACACATCCTATCCCTCCAATAGGAAGGCATCTCTAATACACATCCTATCCCTCCAATAGGAAGGCATCTCTAATACACATCCTCTCCCTCCAATAGGAAGGCATCTCTAATACACATCCTATCCCTCCCTCCAATAGGAAGGCATCTCTAATACACATCCTATCCCTCCCTCCAATAGAAAGGCATCTCTAATACACATCCTATCTATCCCTCCAATAGGAAGGCATCTCTAATACACATCCTATCTATCCCTCCAATAGGAAGGCATCTCTAATACACGTCCTATCCCTCCAATAGGAAGGCATCTCTAATACACATCCTATCCCTCCCTCCAATAGGAAGGCATCTCTAATACACATCCTATCTATCCCTCCAATAGGAAGGCATCTCTAATACACGTCCTATCCCTCCAATAGGAAGGCATCTCTAATACACATCCTATCCCTCCCTCCAATAGGAAGGCATCTCTAATACACATCCTATCTATCCCTCCAATAGGAAGGCATCTCTAATACACATCCTATCCCTCCCTCCAATAGGAAGGCATCTCTAATACACATCCTCTCCCTCCAATAGGAAGGCATCTCTAATACACGTCCTATCCCTCCAATAGGAAGGCATCTCTAATACACATCCTATCTATCCCTCCAATAGGAAGGCATCTCTAATACACATCCTATCTATCCCTCCAATAGGAAGGCATCTCTTAATACACATCCTATCTATCCCTCCAATAGGAAGGCATCTCTTAATACACATCCTATCCCTCCAATAGGAAGGCATCTCTTAATACACATCCTATCCCTCCAATAGGAAGGCATCTCTAATACACGTCCTATCCCTCCCTCCAATAGGAAGGCATCTCTAATACACATCCTATCTATCCCTCCAATAGGAAGGCATCTCTTAATACACATCCTATCCCTCCAATAGGAAGGCATCTCTAATACACGTCCTATCCCTCCCTCCAATAGGAAGGCATCTCTAATACACGTCCTATCTATCCCTCCAATAGGAAGGCATCTCTAATACACGTCCTATCCCTCCAATAGGAAGGCATCTCTAATACACATCCTATCTATCCCTCCAATAGGAAGGCATCTCTAATACACGTCCTATCCCTCCAATAGGAAGGCATCTCTAATACACATCCTATCCCTCCAATAGGAAGGCATCTCTAATACACGTCCTATCCCTCCCTCCAATAGGAAGGCATCTCTAATACACGTCCTATCCCTCCAATAGGAAGGCATCTCTAATACACATCCTATCCCTCCAATAGGAAGGCATCTCTAATACACATCCTATCCCTCCAATAGGAAGGCATCTCTAATACACATCCTATCCCTCCCTCCAATAGGAAGGCATCTCTAATACACATCCTATCCCTCCAATAGGAAGGCATCTCTAATACACATCCTATCCCTCCAATAGGAAGGCATCTCTAATACACATCCTATCCCTCCAATAGGAAGGCATCTCTAATACACATCCTATCTATCCCTCCAATAGGAAGGCATCTCTAATACACATCCTATCCGTCCAATAGGAAGGCATCTCTAATACACGTCCTATCCCTCCCTCCAATAGGAAGGCATCTCTAATACACATCCTATCCCTCCCTCCAATAGGAAGGCATCTCTAATACACATCCTATCTATCCCTCCAATAGGAAGGCATCTCTAATACACATCCTATCCCTCCCTCCAATAGGAAGGCATCTCTAATACACATCCTATCCCTCCCTCCAATAGGAAGGCATCTCTAATACACATCCTATCTATCCCTCCAATAGGAAGGCATCTCTAATACACATCCTATCCCTCCAATAGGAAGGCATCTCTAATACACATCCTATCCCTCCCTCCAATAGGAAGGCATCTCTAATACACATCCTATCCCTCCCTCCAATAGGAAGGCATCTCTAATACACATCCTATCTATCCCTCCAATAGGAAGGCATCTCTAATACACATCCTATCTATCCCTCCAATAGGAAGGCATCTCTAATACACATCCTATCCGTCCAATAGGAAGGCATCTCTAATACACATCCTATCCCTCCAATAGGAAGGCATCTCTAATACACATCCTATCCCTCCCTCCAATAGGAAGGCATCTCTAATACACATCCTATCCCTCCCTCCAATAGGAAGGCATCTCTAATACACATCCTATCTATCCCTCCAATAGGAAGGCATCTCTAATACACATCCTATCCCTCCCTCCAATAGGAAGGCATCTCTAATACACATCCTATCTATCCCTCCAATAGGAAGGCATCTCTAATACACATCCTATCTATCCCTCCAATAGGAAGGCATCTCTAATACACATCCTATCCCTCCCTCCAATAGGAAGGCATCTCTAATACACGTCCTATCCCTCCAATAGGAAGGCATCTCTAATACACATCCTATCTATCCCTCCAATAGGAAGGCATCTCTAATACACATCCTATCTATCCCTCCAATAGGAAGGCATCTCTAATACACATCCTCTCCCTCCAATAGGAAGGCATCTCTAATACACATCCTATCCCTCCCTCCAATAGGAAGGCATCTCTAATACACATCCTATCCCTCCCTCCAATAGGAAGGCATCTCTAATACACATCCTATCTATCCCTCCAATAGGAAGGCATCTCTAATACACATCCTATCCCTCCCTCCAATAGGAAGGCATCTCTAATACACATCCTATCCCTCCAATAGGAAGGCATCTCTAATACACATCCTATCCCTCCAATAGGAAGGCATCTCTAATACACATCCTATCTATCCCTCCAATAGGAAGGCATCTCTAATACACATCCTATCCCTCCAATAGGAAGGCATCTCTAATACACATCCTATCCCTCCCTCCAATAGGAAGGCATCTCTAATACACATCCTATCTATCCCTCCAATAGGAAGGCATCTCTAATACACATCCTATCCCTCCAATAGGAAGGCATCTCTAATACACATCCTATCTATCCCTCCAATAGGAAGGCATCTCTAATACACATCCTAACTCTCCAATAGGAAGGCATCTCTAATACACATCCTATCCCTCCAATAGGAAGGCATCTCTAATACACATCCTATCCCTCCCTCCAATAGGAAGGCATCTCTAATACACATCCTATCCCTCCAATAGGAAGGCATCTCTAATACACATCCTATCCCTCCCTCCAATAGGAAGGCATCTCTAATACACATCCTATCCCTCCCTCCAATAGGAAGGCATCTCTAATACACGTCCTATCCCTCCAATAGGAAGGCATCTCTAATACACATCCTATCCCTCCAATAGGAAGGCATCTCTAATACACATCCTATCCCTCCAATAGGAAGGCATCTCTAATACACATCCTATCTATCCCTCCAATAGGAAGGCATCTCTAATACACATCCTCTCCCTCCAATAGGAAGGCATCTCTAATACACATCCTATCTATCCCTCCAATAGGAAGGCATCTCTAATACACATCCTATCCCTCCAATAGGAAGGCATCTCTAATACACATCCTATCTATCCCTCCAATAGGAAGGCATCTCTAATACACATCCTATCCCTCCAATAGGAAGGCATCTCTAATACACATCCTATCCCTCCCTCCAATAGGAAGGCATCTCTAATACACATCCTATCCCTCCAATAGGAAGGCATCTCTAATACACATCCTATCCCTCCCTCCAATAGGAAGGCATCTCTAATACACATCCTATCTATCCCTCCAATAGGAAGGCATCTCTAATACACGTCCTATCCCTCCAATAGGAAGGCATCTCTAATATACATCCTATCCCTCCCTCCAATAGGAAGGCATCTCTAATACACATCCTATCCCTCCCTCCAATAGGAAGGCATCTCTAATACACATCCTATCCCTCCAATAGGAAGGCATCTCTAATACACATCCTATCTATCCCTCCAATAGGAAGGCATCTCTAATACACATCCTATCCCTCCAATAGGAAGGCATCTCTAATACACATCCTATCCCTCCCTCCAATAGGAAGGCATCTCTAATACACATCCTATCTATCCCTCCAATAGGAAGGCATCTCTAATACACATCCTATCTATCCCTCCAATAGGAAGGCATCTCTAATACACATCCTATCCCTCCCTCCAATAGGAAGGCATCTCTAATACACATCCTATCCCTCCAATAGGAAGGCATCTCTAATACACATCCTATCCCTCCAATAGGAAGGCATCTCTAATACACATCCTATCTATCCCTCCAATAGGAAGGCATCTCTAATACACATCCTATCCCTCCCTCCAATAGGAAGGCATCTCTAATACATGTCCTATCCCTCCCTCCAATAGGAAGGCATCTCTAATACACATCCTATCTATCCCTCCAATAGGAAGGCATCTCTAATACACATCCTATCTATCCCTCCAATAGGAAGGCATCTCTAATACACGTCCTATCCCTCCAATAGGAAGGCATCTCTAATACACATCCTATCCCTCCCTCCAATAGGAAGGCATCTCTAATACACGTCCTATCTATCATCTGGGTGGCGGATCTGTATAGTATCGGGTAATAAATATGGCCGTGATGGCACTAATGGTAGAACGTGACCCAGTGAGGGGAAGTATATAGAAATCTCTAATACACATCCAATGGCACGTGATGTATAATCCGCTGTATATAGCGCTGTCACTCCTGGTATATATGGGTAATTGTCAGAGCTGTCACTATACGGCCGGAGAGATGAGTCTTCTATCGGAGATATCCAGCACGGCCTGGTCACTGGTCAGAATGGAGGAGTGATGATGGCGGCTCATGGTGATATCGCTCATATGGGCACGATCCCTTCTTGGCGTCTTTGTATAAGGAGTAAGAGGGTGAAGAGGCTGCGCACAGACCTGGGCTGTAATAGTCTGATCTCCTTATGAGAAATCTTTGTTATATCTGGTATAAATATGGTGGCCGGCAGCGCTGGAGAAGGAGGGCTCCTCCCTGGGAACGTGGCGTACGTGGCGGCATCATCTGCTTCCCAGCGGCTCAGAGCCTGGGGGGACAGAGAGCTGCAGAGCATCGCACCGTGAGGACCAGCGTCCACCTCTCCAGGACACTGTGGGGACTCGCTCCCTCTTTGCCTTGTATATAGAGAGTATGTGGCCAGTACTATTGTGGTGTCCCATTGTTATCCGCCCCCGCTACCTTCTGCTCTCTGGTTCTTGTGCTCTCTACTCATGTCTCTCTCTCTCCTCTGCTGTAGACGTCACAATGGGGAAGGTGGTGGAAAAGACCCCCTATGGGGAGAGAGTGGTCCTCTTACCGGAGCCTGCTGCCCTGGACAGGGGAATCTCCTTTCCTAAAGGTACTAGCCATATTATATAGGTTGTCGGCTGGGGGTCCCTGAGGAGGCTGGCTGGGGCTGGAGGACTGTGGGGGTCCCTGAGGAGGCTGGCTGGGGCTGGAGGACTGTGGGGGGTCCCTGAGGAGGCTGGCTGGGGCTGGAGGACTGTGGGGGGTCCCTGAGGAGGCTGGCTGGGGCTGGAGGACTGTGGGGGGTCCCTGAGGAGGCTGGCCAGGGCTGGAGGACTGTGTGGGGTCCCTGAGGTGGCTGGCCGGGGCTGGAGCACTGTGGGGGTCCCTGAGGAGGCTGGCCAGGGCTGGAGGACTGTGGAGGGTCCCTGAGGAGGCTGGCTGGGGCTGGAGGACTGTGGGGGGTCCCTGAGGAGGCTGGCCAGGGCTGGAGGACTGTGGAGGGTCCCTGAGGAGGCTGGCCAGGGCTGGAGGACTGTGGAGGGTCCCTGAGGAGGCTGGCCAGGGCTGGAGGACTGTGGAGGGTCCCTGAGGAGGCTGGCCAGGGCTGGAGGACTGTGGAGGGTCCCTGAGGAGGCTGGCCGGGGCTGGAGGACTGTGGAGGGTCCCTGAGGAGGCTGGCCAGGGCTGGAGGACTGTGGAGGGTCCCTGAGGAGGCTGGCCGGGGCTGGAGGACTGTGGAGGGTCCCTGAGGGGGCTGGCCAGGGCTGGAGGACTGTGGAGGGTCCCTGAGGAGGCTGGCCAGGGCTGGAGGACTGTGGAGGGTCCCTGAGGGGGCTGGCCAGGGCTGGAGCACTGTGGAGGGTCCCTGAGGGGGCTGGCCAGGGCTGGAGGACTGTGGAGGGTCCCCCTGAGGTGGCTGGCCCGGGGCTGGAGCACTGTGGGGGTCCCTGAGGAGGCTGGCCCGGGGCTGGAGGACTGTGGAGGGTCCCTGAGGAGGCTGGCCAGGGCTGGAGGACTGTGGAAGGTCCCTGAGGAGGCTGGCCGGGGCTGGAGGACTGTGGAAGGTCCCTGAGGAGGCTGGCCGGGGCTGGAGGACTGTGGAAGGTCCCTGAGGAGGCTGGCCGGGGCTGGAGGACTGTGGAGGGTCCCTGAGGAGGCTGGCCAGGGCTGGAGGACTGTGGAAGGTCCCTGAGGAGGCTGGCCGGGGCTGGAGGACTGTGGAAGGTCCCTGAGGAGGCTGGCCGGGGCTGGAGGACTGTGGAGGGTCCCTGAGGAGGCTGGCCAGGGCTGGAGGACTGTGGAAGGTCCCTGAGGAGGCTGGCCGGGGCTGGAGGACTGTGGAGGGTCCCTGAGGAGGCTGGCTGGGGCTGGAGGACTGTGGAGGGTCCCTGAGGAGGCTGGCCAGGGCTGGAGGACTGTGGAAGGTCCCTGAGGAGGCTGGCCGGGGCTGGAGGACTGTGGAGGGTCCCTGAGGGGGCTGGGCGGGGCTGGAGGACTCCTAGGGTCTCCTAGTGCTCCCCATCCTCTGTAGGGCCCTATTCCACAGGACGATTATCGTTTGGATAATCGTTAAATCGTTTGGAATGAAGCGATGATCGTTCCGTTGATCTCTTTATGAGACTTGGACCTGTTTTTATTGTTGCTCGTTCTACATCGTTCACAAGCCGTTCGGTCGTTCCATGGCCGTTGGTCGGCGCGTCAAACTGCTTAATAGTGCAAATCCTATTGGCTGAACACATTGACACATGTATCCCAGCCTGCATTAGTTACTGACCGCCATCTCCAGCCCGGGGCCCTGGTGTCCTGGAGTTATAGTGTGACACATGTATCCCAGCCTGCATTAGTCACTGACCACCATCTGCAGCCCGGGGCCCTGGTGTCCTGGAGTTATAGTGTGACACATGTATCCCAGCCTGCATTAGTCACTGACCACCATCTGCAGCCCGGGGCCCTGGTGTCCTGGAGTTATAGTGTGACACATGTATCCCAGCCTGCATTAGTCACTGACCACCATCTGCAGCCCTGGTGTCCTGGAGTTATAGTGTGACACATGTATCCCAGCCTGCATTAGTCACTGACCACCATCTGCAGCCCTGGTGTCCTGGAGTTATAGTGTGACACATGTATCCCAGCCTGCATTAGTCACTGACCACCATCTGCAGCCCGGGGCCCTGGTGTCCTGGAGTTATAGTGTGACACATGTATCCCAGCCTGCATTAGTCACTGACCACCATCTGCAGCCCGGGGCCCTGGTGTCCTGGAGTTATAGTGTGACACATGTATCCCAGCCTGCATTAGTCACTGACCACCATCTGCAGCCCTGGTGTCCTGGAGTTATAGTGTGACACATGTATCCCAGCCTGCATTAGTCACTGACCACCATCTGCAGCCCTGGTGTCCTGGAGTTATAGTGTGACACATGTATCCCAGCCTGCATTAGTCACTGACCACCATCTGCAGCCCGGGGCCCTGGTGTCCTGGAGTTATAGTGTGACACATGTATCCCAGCCGGCATTAGTCACTGACCGCCATCTCCAGCCCGGGGCCCTGGTGTCCTGGAGTTATAGTGTGACACATGTATCCCAGCCTGCATTAGTCACTGACCACCATCTGCAGCCCTGGTGTCCTGGAGTTATAGTGTGACACATGTATCCCAGCCTGCATTAGTCACTGACTACCGTCTCCAGCCCGGGGCCCTGGTGTCCTGGAGTTATATTGTGTGTCACATGTATCCCAGCCTGCATTAGTCACTGACCACCATCTGCAGCCCGGGGCCCTGGTGTCCTGGAGTTATAGTGTGACACATGTATCCCAGCCTGCATTAGTCACTGACCACCATCTGCAGCCCTGGTGTCCTGGAGTTATAGTGTGTCACATGTATCCCAGCCTGCATTAGTCACTGACCACCATCTGCAGCCCGGGGCCCTGGTGTCCTGGAGTTATAGTGTGACACATGTATCCCAGCCTGCATTAGTCACTGACCACCATCTGCAGCCCTGGTGTCCTGGAGTTATAGTGTGACACATGTATCCCAGCCTGCATTAGTCACTGACCACCATCTGCAGCCCTGGTGTCCTGGAGTTATAGTGTGTCACATGTATCCCAGCCTGCATTAGTCACTGACCACCATCTGCAGCCCGGGGCCCTGGAGTTATAGTGTGACACATGTATCCCAGCCTGCATTAGTCACTGACCACCATCTGCAGCCCGGGGCCCTGGTGTCCTGGAGTTATAGTGTGACACATGTATCCCAGCCTGCATTAGTCACTGACCACCATCTGCAGCCCTGGTGTCCTGGAGTTATAGTGTGACACATGTATCCCAGCCTGCATTAGTCACTGACCACCATCTGCAGCCCGGGGCCCTGGTGTCCTGGAGTTATAGTGTGACACATGTATCCCAGCCTGCATTAGTCACTGACCACCATCTGCAGCCCTGGTGTCCTGGAGTTATAGTGTGACACATGTATCCCAGCCTGCATTAGTCACTGACCACCATCTGCAGCCCGGGGCCCTGGTGTCCTGGAGTTATAGTGTGACACATGTATCCCAGCCTGCATTAGTCACTGACCACCATCTGCAGCCCTGGTGTCCTGGAGTTATAGTGTGACACATGTATCCCAGCCTGCATTAGTCACTGACCACCATCTGCAGCCCGGGGCCCTGGTGTCCTGGAGTTATAGTGTGACACATGTATCCCAGCCTGCATTAGTCACTGACCACCATCTGCAGCCCTGGTGTCCTGGAGTTATAGTGTGACACATGTATCCCAGCCTGCATTAGTCACTGACCACCATCTCCAGCCCGGGGCTCTGGTGTTGTCCTAGAGGCGGGCTCGGCCTGCTCCCGCCACCTTCAGGGGTTGTGTAATGGCTCCTGTGAGACCAGCTGGCCTGGTGAGGAGGAGGATGAGATGCTGCTGATGAAGGACTCTGCCCATCTTCCTCTCTAGATTATTTGATTGATTGCTATGACCGGGACCTCAGGGACCGGGATCCCTACTATGAAAGGCAGAGCAGTAAACACCTGGAGCGTCGCGGCTATGAGCGAGAAAGGGAACGAGACCGCTCAGACACTCACCGAGACCGAGGAGACCACGACAGGGAGCGCTATGAGCGTGATCGTCACTCACGGGAGGACAGGTAAATGTGTGTGGTGTGAGCGGTCACCCCTGTGTGGGTGTGGTGTGAGCGGTCACCCCTGTGTGGGTGTGGTGTGAGCGGTCACCCCTGTGTGGGTGTGGTGTGAGCGGTCACCCCTGTGTGGGTGTGGTGTGAGCGGTCACCCCTGTGTGGGTGTGGTGTGAGCGGTCACCCCTGTGTGGGTGTGGTGTGAGCGGTCACCCCTGTGTGGGTGTGGTGTGAGCGGTCACCCCTGTGTGGGTGTGGTGTGAGCGGTCACCTGGTGTGAGCGGTCACCCCTGTGTGGGTGTGGTGTGAGCGGTCACCTGGTGTGAGCGGTCACCCCTGTGTGGGTGTGGTGTGAGCGGTCACCCCTGTGTGGGTGTGGTGTGAGCGGTCACCCCTGTGTGGGTGTGGTGTGAGCGGTCACCCCTGTGTGGGTGTGGTGTGAGCGGTCACCCCTGTGTGGGTGTGGTGTGAGCGGTCACCCCTGTGTGGGTGTGGTGTGAGCGGTCACCCCTGTGTGGGTGTGGTGTGAGCGGTCACCCCTGTGTGGGTGTGGTGTGAGCGGTCACCCCTGTGTGGGTGTGGTGTGAGCGGTCACCTGGTGTGAGCGGTCACCCCTGTGTGGGTGTGGTGTGAGCGGTCACCTGGTGTGAGCGGTCACCCCTGTGTGGGTGTGGTGTGAGCGGTCACCCCTGTGTGGGTGTGGTGTGAGCGGTCACCTGGTGTGAGCGGTCACCCCTGTGTGGGTGTGGTGTGAGCGGTCACCTGGTGTGAGCGGTCACCCCTGTGTGGGTGTGGTGTGAGCGGTCACCCCTGTGTGGGTGTGGTGTGAGCGGTCACCTGGTGTGAGCGGTCACCCCTGTGTGGGTGTGGTGTGAGCGGTCACCCCTGTGTGGGTGTGGTGTGAGCGGTCACCCCTGTGTGGGTGTGGTGTGAGCGGTCACCCCTGTGTGGGTGTGGTGTGAGCGGTCACCCCTGTGTGGGTGTGGTGTGAGCGGTCACCCCTGTGTGGGTGTGGTGTGAGCGGTCACCCCTGTGTGGGTGTGGTGTGAGCGGTCACCCCTGTGTGGGTGTGGTGTGAGCGGTCACCTGGTGTGAGCGGTCACCCCTGTGTGGGTGTGGTGTGAGCGGTCACCTGGTGTGAGCGGTCACCCCTGTGTGGGTGTGAGCGGTCACCCCTGTGTGGGTGTGGTCTCAGCGGTCACCCCTGTGTGGGTGTGGTCTCAGCGGTCACCCCTGTGTGGGTGTGGTCTCAGCGGTTACTGTCACCCTGCAGGTCATCCTCCTCCTCATATCGTGATAAGGAAAACTCCGCCAGGCGCAGCTGCTCCGATAAACCCTCCTATGAGCGGAAGCCGGAACGCTCGTCCTATGAGGCTGCACCACCAGCATTCGGAGGTTAGGCCCTCCCCCACCGTGTAGAAGACGTGTGAGTATGGTGGATGGACAGTGTAAGTGTTTCCTCTTCTCCCCACAGCCACTCGCAGGACTTACCCCGAGGACAGGCCGGCCGTTCCTCCGCCAGTGTCCGCTCCTCAACCAGAGAAGAAACCAGAGACCAAAAATGTGGACGATCTGCTGAAGAAGCCGGGCCGTGCGAGCAGACCAGACCGGGTGAGTGTTCTCCCTCTCCTCCTCCCTCATCTCACACCGCATCCTCCTCCCTCATCTCACACCGCATCCTCCTCCCTCATCTCACACCGCATCCTCCTCCCTCTCTCCTCCTCCCTCATCTCACACCGCATCCTCCTCCCTCTCTCTTCCTCCCTCATCTCACACCACATCACCCTCCCTCATCTCGCTCCGCATCCTCCTCCTCCCTCTCTCCACCTCCCTCATCTCACACCACATCACCCTCCCTCATCTCGCTCCGCATCCTCCTCCCTCTCTCCACCTCCCTCATCTCACGCCGCTTCCTCCTCCCTCTCACGCCGCCTCCTCCTCCCTCTCACGCCGCCTCCTCCCTCCTCTCTCTGCCGCCTCCCTCCTCTCTCTGCCGCCTCCTCATCTCACGCCTCCTCCCTCTCACGCCTCCTCCTCCGCCCTCCTCTCACGCCTCCGCCTCCGCCCTCCTCTCACGCCTCCGCCTCCGCCCTCCTCTCACGCCTCCGCCTCCGCCCTCCTCTCACGCCTCCGCCTCCGCCCTCCTCTCACGCCTCCGCCTCCGCCCTCCTCTCACGCCTCCGCCTCCGCCCTCCTCTCACGCCGCCTCCTCCGCCCTCTCACGCCGCCTCCTCCGCCCTCTCACGCCGCCTCCTCCGCCCTCTCACGCCGCCTCCTCCGCCCTCTCACGCCGCCTCCTCCGCCCTCTCACGCCGCCTCCTCCGCCCTCTCACGCCGCCTCCTCCGCCCTCTCACGCCGCCTCCTCCGCCCTCTCACGCCGCCTCCTCCGCCCTCTCACGCCGCCTCCTCCGCCCTCTCACGCCGCCTCCTCCGCCCTCTCACGCCGCCTCCTCCGCCCTCTCACGCCGCCCCCGCCGCCCTCTCACGCCGCCCCCTCCGCCCTCTCACGCCGCCCCCTCCGCCCTCCTCCCTCTCACGCCGCCCCCTCCTCCCTCTCACGCCGCCTCCTCCGCCCTCCTCCCTCTCACGCCGCCTCCTCCGCCCTCCTCCCTCTCACGCCGCCTCCTCCGCCCTCCTCCCTCTCACGCCGCCTCCTCCGCCCTCCTCCCTCTCACGCCGCCTCCTCCGCCCTCCTCCCTCTCACGCCGCCTCCTCCGCCCTCCTCCCTCTCACGCCGCCTCCTCCGCCCTCCTCCCTCTCACGCCGCCTCCTCCGCCCTCCTCCCTCTCACGCCGCCTCCTCCGCCCTCCTCCCTCTCACGCCGCCTCCTCCGCCCTCCTCCCTCTCACGCCCCCTCCTCCGCCCTCCTCCCTCTCACGCCCCCTCCTCCCTCTCACGCCCCCTCCTCCCTCTCACGCCCCCTCCTCCCTCTCACGCCCCCTCCTCCGCCCTCCTCCCTCTCACGCCCCCTCCTCCGCCCTCCTCCCTCTCACGCCCCCTCCTCCGCCCTCCTCCCTCTCACGCCCCCTCCTCCGCCCTCCTCCCTCTCACGCCCCCTCCTCCGCCCTCCTCCCTCTCACGCCGCCTCCTCCGCCCTCCTCCCTCTCACGCCGCCTCCTCCGCCCTCCTCCCTCTCACGCCGCCTCCTCCATGATATTGATGATTGCTTCCTCTTCTCTCCAGATTGTGGTAATCATGAGAGGTTTGCCAGGAAGCGGGAAGACTCACGTGGCCAAGCTGATCAGGGTGAGGAGGCCTCTGTAGCTGCAGACGTGGTGGGGTCTCTGCTCACTGTCCCCTTCGTTTACCAGTCTCCCTGCCGTCTCCTCTCTTCCAGGATAAAGAGGTGGAGTGTGGGGGCTCTGCTCCCCGAGTCCTCAGCCTTGACGACTACTTCATGACTGAAGTTGAGAAAGTGGAGAAAGATCCAGAGTCTGGCAAGAAAGTGATAAGGAAGGTGAGTTGTTAGAAGCGGCAGCGAGGAGGTGGAGGTGGAGGACGTGAGGGTGACGCTGGGCTCTGTGTTCCTGGAGGTCATGGAGTACGAGTATGAACCAGAGATGGAGGACAGCTACCGCAGTGGCATGCTGAAGACCTTCAAAAAGACCCTGGATGATGGCTTCTTCCCCTTCATCATCCTGGACAGCGTCCATGACCGCGTGCGCCACTTTGAGCAGTTCTGGAGTGCAGCCAAGACCAAAGGCTTTGAGGTAGGGGGCCGCTCGTATGTACAGGGTCTGTGTGCCGTGTGGCAGCCATCTTTGGATCCCCTGCTGGTGGTAGATATAAGAGCAGGGCTTTCTAATGAAAGGTCGCCACTTACTGGGATCTACATTAGTGTCTTATCAGTGGTGGTCGGACCAGTAGGGACCCCCGACATTACCCATAGGACCCCCACTGTACTCCCCTTGTGAGGATCTTGCTGGTCCAACACCCCCGATCAGCCTCTTATTACCTATGGGGTGGGCTCCAGGGAAGCCCCCTCAGTGTGTAAGTGATTGAGGCTTTGTGCCTTTCCATTACAGGTTTACTTGGCTGAGATTGTGGCCGATCTACAGACATGTGCAAAGAGGAACGTCCACGGACGCAAGCTGAAAGAGATTAATAAGGTGAGAGGTGGGACAGCCGGTGTCTGGGCGGGACTCAGGGCACATGACGGCCAGTGGCTGGGCGGGACCGGGGCACGTGACGACCAGTGGCTGGGCGGGACTCTGGGCACACAACGACTGGTGGCTGGGCGGGACTCAGGGCACATGACGGCCAGTGGCTGGGCGGGATTCGGGGCACGTGACGACCGGTGGCTGGGCGGGACTCTGGGCACACGACGACTGGTGGCTGGGCGGGACTCGGTGCACGTGACGGCCGGTGGCTGGGCGGGACTCGGTGCACGTGACGGCCGGTGGCTGGGCGGGACTCTGGGCACATGACAACCGGTGGCTGGGCGGGACTCTGGGCACATGACGACCGGTGGCTGGGCGGGACTCTGGGCACACGACGACCGGTGGCTGGGCGGGAGTCGGGGGACACGACGACCGGTGGCTGGGCGGGACTCGGTGCACGTGACGGCCGGTGGCTGGGCGGGACTCGGTGCACGTGACGGCCGGTGGCTGGGCGGGACTCGGGGCACACGACGACCGGTGGCTGGGCGGGACTCGGTGCACGTGACGGCCGGTGGCTGGGCGGGACTCAGGGCACACGACCGGTGGCTGGGCGGGACTCAGGGCACACGACGACCGGTGGCTGGGCGGGACTCGAGGCAAGCGACAGCCAGTGGCTGGGCGGGACTCAGGGCACGTGACTGCTGGTGGCTGGGCGGGGATCTTGGGGGCTGTTGGCGGGACAGGGCTCTGGGCCATGTTGTAACCATGTGCTCAGACCATCTTGGTTTTGTCTTTCAGATGGCAGATAACTGGGAGGGTGCTCCACGACACATGATCCGCCTGGATATTCGCTCTCTCCTCCAGGATGCCGCCATTGAAGAGGTTGGTCAACACTACAAAATTGCTCCCCCCATTATGTGGAGGACCCCAGACGCCAGCTGTGATACAATCATATAGAATGGTCTCTGGTATGGGGGGGCCTCCGCAGCATCGCCTTCTCCTGCTGCAGTATGGGGGACCTCCGCAGCATTGCCTTCTCCTGCTGCAGTATGGGGGACCTCCGCAGCATTGCCTTCTCCTGCTGCAGTATGGGGGGCCTCCGCAGCATTGCCTTCTCCTGCAGCAGTATGGGGGGGCCTCCGCAGCATTGCCTTCTCCTGCTGCAGTATGGGGGGCCTCCGCAGCATTGCCTTCTCCTGCTGCAGTATGGGGGGCCTCCGCAGCATTGCCTTCTCCTGCAGCAGTATGGGGGGGCCTCCGCAGCATCGCCTTCTCCTGCTGCAGTATGGGGGGGCCTCCGCAGCATTGCCTTCTCCTGCTGCAGTATGGGGGACCTCCGCAGCATTGCCTTCTCCTGCAGCAGTATGGGGGGGCCTCCGCAGCATCGCCTTCTCCTGCTGCCGTATGGGGGGGCCTCCGCAGCATTGCCTTCTCCTGCTGCAGTATGGGGGGGCCTCCGCAGCATTGCCTTCTCCTGCTGCAGTATGGGGGACCTCCGCAGCATTGCCTTCTCCTGCAGCAGTATGGGGGGGCCTCCGCAGCATTGCCTTCTCCTGCAGCAGTATGGGGGGGCCTCCGCAGCATTGCCTTCTCCTGCTGCAGTATGGGGGGGGCCTCCGCAGCATTGCCTTCTCCTGCTGCAGTATGGGGGGACCTCCGCAGCATTGCCTTCTCCTGCAGCAGTATGGGGGGGCCTCCGCAGCATTGCCTTCTCCTGCAGCAGTATGGGGGGGCCTCCGCAGCATTGCCTTCTCCTGCAGCAGTATGGGGGGGCCTCCGCAGCATTGCCTTCTCCTGCTGCAGTATGGGGGGGGCCTCCGTAGCATTGCCTTCTCCTGCTGCAGTATGGGGGACCTCCGCAGCATTGCCTTCTCCTGCAGCAGTATGGGGGGGCCTCCGCAGCATTGCCTTCTCCTGCTGCAGTATGGGGGGGCCTCCGCAGCATCGCCTTCTCCTGCTGCAGTATGGGGGACCTCCGCAGCAGATTGCTGACACACAAATCTGATTTGTCCTTTTTATTAGGTTGAAATGGAAGATTCTGAGCCGAGTGCCGAGCCAGAGAAAGACGTGAAGAAGGAAGCGCTGGAGGAGGAGGAGAGCGAGCGGGTAGGACAGGATGTATGACGTGGATATATCCTATAGGGACAGGATGTGTGACGTGTATATATCCTATAGGGGCAGGATGTGTGACGTGTATATATCCTATAGGGGCAGGATGTGTGACGTGGATATATCCTATAGGGGCAGGATGTGTGACGTGGATATATCCTATAGGGGCAGGATGTGTGACATATATATCCTATAGGGGCAGGATGTGTGACATATATATCCTATAGGGGCAGGATGTGTGACGTGTATATATCCTATAGGGACAGGATGTGTGACGTGGATATATCCTATAGGGGCAGGATGTATGACGTGGATATATCCTATAGGGGCAGGATGTGTGACATATATATCCTATAGGGGCAGGATGTGTGACGTGGATATATCCTATAGGGGCAGGATGTGTGACGTGGATATATCCTATAGGGGCAGGATGTGTGACGTGGATATATCCTATAGGGGCAGGATGTGTGACGTGGATATATCCTATAGGGGCAGGATGCGTGACGTGGATATATCCTATAGGGGCAGGATGTGTGACGTGGATATATCCTATAGGGGCAGGATGTGTGACGTGGATATATCCTATAGGGGCAGGATGTGTGACGTGGATATATCCTATAGGGGCAGGATGCGTGACGAGGATATATCCTATAGGGGCAGGATGTGTGACGTGGATATATCCTATAGGGGCAGGATGTGTGACGTGGATATATCCTATAGGGACAGGATGCGTGACGTGGATATATCCTATAGGGACAGGATGTGTGACATATATATCCTATAGGGGCAGGATGCGTGACGTGGATATATCCTATAGGGGCAGGATGTGTGGGGGCAGGATGTGTGACATATATATCCTATAGGGGCAGGATGTGTGACGTGGATATATCCTATAGGGGCAGGATGTGTGACGTGGATATATCCTATAGGGGCAGGATGTGTGACGTGGATATATCCTATAGGGGCAGGATGCGTGACGTGGATATATCCTATAGGGGCAGGATGTGTGACGTGGATATATCCTATAGGGGCAGGATGTGTGACGTGGATATATCCTATAGGGACAGGATGCGTGACGTGGATATATCCTATAGGGACAGGATGTGTGACATATATATCCTATAGGGGCAGGATGCGTGACGTGGATATATCCTATAGGGACAGGATGTGTGACGTGGATATATCCTATAGGGACAGGATGCGTGACGTGTATATATCCTATAGGGGCAGGATGCGTGACGTGGATATATCCTATAGGGGCAGGATGTGTGACGTGGATATATCCTATAGGGGCAGGATGTGTGACATATATATCCTATAGGGGCAGGATGTGTGACGTGTATATATCCTATAGGGGCAGGATGTGTGACGTGTATATATCCTATAGGGGCAGGATGTGTGACGTGGATATATCCTATAGGGGCAGGATGCGTGACGTGGATATATCCTATAGGGGCAGGATGTGTGACGTGTATATATCCTATAGGGGCAGGATGTGTGACGTGGATATATCCTATAGGGGCAGGATGCGTGACGTGGATATATCCTATAGGGACAGGATGCGTGACGTGGATATATCCTATAGGGGCAGGATGCGTGACGTGGATATATCCTATAGGGGCAGGATGTGTGACATATATATCCTATAGGGGCAGGATGTGTGACGTGTATATATCCTATAGGGGCAGGATGTGTGACGTGGATATATCCTATAGGGACAGGATGCGTGACGTGGATATATCCTATAGGGGCAGGATGCGTGACGTGTATATATCCTATAGGGGCAGGATGTGTGACGTGGATATATCCTATAGGGGCAGGATGCGTGACGTGGATATATCCTATAGGGGCAGGATGTGTGACGTGTATATATCCTATAGGGGCAGGATGTGTGACGTGGATATATCCTATAGGGGCAGGATGCGTGACGTGGATATATCCTATAGGGGCAGGATGCGTGACGTGGATATATCCTATAGGGGCAGGATGCGTGACGTGGATATATCCTATAGGGGCAGGATGCGTGACGTGGATATATCCTATAGGGGCAGGATGTGTGACGTGTATATATCCTATAGGGACAGGATGCGTGACGTGGATATATCCTATAGGGACAGGATGTGTGACGTGGATATATCCTATAGGGGCAGGATGTGTGACATATATATCCTATAGGGACAGGATGTGTGACGTGGATATATCCTATAGGGGCAGGATGTGTGACATATATATCCTATAGGGGCAGGATGTGTGACATATATATCCTATAGGGGCAGGATGTGTGACGTGTATATATCCTATAGGGACAGGATGCGTGACGTGTATATATCCTATAGGGACAGGATGTGTGACGTGTATATATCCTATAGGGACAGGATGTGTGACGTGTATATATCCTATAGGGGCAGGATGTGTGACATATATATCCTATAGGGGCAGGATGTATGACGTGGATATATCCTATAGGGGCAGGATGCGTGACGTGGATATATCCTATAGGGACAGGATGCGTGACGTGGATATATCCTATAGGGGCAGGATGTGTGACATATATATCCTATAGGGGCAGGATGTGTGACATATATATCCTATAGGGACAGGATGTGTGACGTGTATATATCCTATAGGGGCAGGATGTATGACGTGGATATATCCTATAGGGGCAGGATGTGTGACATATATATCCTATAGGGACAGGATGTGTGACGTGTATATATCCTATAGGGACAGGATGTGTGACGTGTATATATCCTATAGGGACAGGATGTGTGACGTGTATATATCCTATAGGGGCAGGATGTGTGACGTGGATATATCCTATAGGGGCAGGATGTGTGACATATATATCCTATAGGGGCAGGATGTGTGACGTGGATATATCCTATAGGGACAGGATGTGTGACGTGGATATATCCTATAGGGGCAGGATGTGTGACGTGTATATATCCTATAGGGGCAGGATGTGTGACGTGGATATATCCTATAGGGGCAGGATGTGTGACGTGGATATATCCTATAGGGGCAGGATGTGTGACATATATATCCTATAGGGGCAGGATGTGTGACGTGTATATATCCTATAGGGGCAGGATGTGTGATGTGGATATATCCTATAGGGGCAGGATGTGTGACGTATATATCCTATAGGGGCAGGATGCGTGACGTGGATATATCCTATAGGGGCAGGATGTGTGACGTGGATATATCCTATAGGGGCAGGATGTGTGACGTGGATATATCCTATAGGGGCAGGATGTGTGACGTGGATATATCCTATAGGGGCAGGATGCGTGACGTGGATATATCCTATAGGGGCAGGATGTGTGACGTGTATATATCCTATAGGGGCAGGATGTGTGACGTGGATATATCCTATAGGGGCAGGATGTGTGACGTGGATATATCCTATGTTCTAGTATGGCAGTATTATAGTCACCACTGCCCTCTCCATCTACCCTCATGTGCCCCCCTACACCATCCCATACCGCCACGTCCTGCAGGTACCAGATCTCAGCTGCTTCCCTTGTGCCATGTGTGTAACTGTTGTGACATTTTGTCCCCATTAAATAGGGATATCTTCCGAAAAGTAAATGGGAGATGGACACGTCAGAAGCTAAACTGGGTGAGTACAAGGCTGCTGCCCGCCGTGCGCAGTGTGCTCTTACTATGGTGGCAATGCAGACATGTATTACTGAGACACTGAGACCTGTGTGACCTCCCAGTCCTTGTGTCCTAATCCCTGGGTGGCGTCCCGCCTGCCCTGAGGGGAGGAGGCGGCGGTGGCTTCATTCCTGCTGCCATGAAGGAGGGAGGAGGAGGAGGCGTCCCGCCTGCCCTGAGGGGAGGAGGCGGCGTCCCGCCTGCCCTGAGGGGAGGAGGAGGCGGAGTCTTCATCCCTGCTGCTACGAAGGAGGGAGGAGGAGGAGGTGGCGGCTGCATCCCTGCTGCCCTGAAGGAGGGAGGAGGAGGAGGAGGCGGCGGCGGCTGCATCCTGACTGCCCTGAGGGGAGGAGGAGGTGGTTAATTAATTCCTGCTGCCCTGAAGGAGGGTGGAGGAGGAGGAGGCGGCGGCGGCTGCATCCTGACTGCCCTGAGGGGAGGAGGAGGTGGTTACTTCATTCCTGCTGCCCTGAAGGAGGGTGGAGGAGGAGGAGGCGGCGGCGTCCCACCTGCCCTGAGGTGAGGAGGAGGTAGCGGCTTCATCCCTGCTGCCATAGAGGAGGAGGAGGTGGGGGCTGCATCCCTGCTGCCCTGAAGGAGGGAGGAGGAGGCTGCATCCCGACTGCCCTGAGGGGGGGAGGAGGAGACGGCTGCGTACTGTCTGTCCTGAGGGGAGAAGGAGGAGGCGGCTGCGTACTGTCTGTCCTGAGGGGGGGAGGAGGAGGTGGCCCGGCTGCCCTGCGGGGAGAAGGACGAGGCGGCTGCGTACTGTCTGTCCTGAGGGGGGAGGAGGAGGTGGCCCGGCTGCCCTGCGGGGAGAAGGAGGAGGCGGCTGCGTACTGTCTGTCCTGATGGGGGAGGAGGAAGTGGCCCGGCTGCCCTGCGGGGAGAAGGAGGAGGCGGCTGCGTACTGTCTGCCCTGAGGGGGGGAGGAGGAGGCGGCTGCGTACTGTCTGCCTTGAGGGGTGGAGGAGGAGGCGGCTGCGTACTGTCTGCCCTGAGGGGGGGAGGAGGAGGCGGCTGCGTACTGTCTGCCCTGAGGGGGGGGGGGGGAGGCGGCTGCGTACTGTCTGCCCTGAGGGGGGGGGGGGGGGAGGCGGCTGCGTACTGTCTGCCCTGAGGGGGGGGGGGGGAGGCGGCTGCGTACTGGCTGTCCTGAGGGGGGGGGGGGGGGGGGGGGGGAGGCGGCTGCGTACTGTCTGCCCTGAGGGGGGGAGGAGGAGGCGGCTGCGTACTGGCTGTCCTGATGGGAGAAGGAGGAGGCGGCTGCATACTGTCTGTCCTGAGGGGAGGAGGCGGCTGCGTACTGTCTGCCCTGAGGGGGGGAGGAGGAGGTGGCTGCGTACTGGCTGTCCTGATGGGAGAAGGAGGAGGCGGCTGCGTACTGTCTGTCCTGAGGGGAGGAGGCGGCTGTGTACTGTCTGCCCTGAGGGGGGAGGAGGAGGCGGCTGCGTACTGTCTGCCCTGAGGGGTGGAGGAGGAGGCGGCTGCGTACTGTCTGCCCTGAGGGGAGGAGGGAGGAGGTGGCTGCGTACTGTCTGCCCTGAGGGGAGGAGGAGGAGGCGGCTGCGTACTGTCTGCCCTGAGGGGGGGGAGGAGGAGGCGGCTGTGTACTGTCTGCCCTGAGGGGAGGAGGAGGAGGCGGCTGCGTACTGTCTGCCCTGAGGGGGGGAGGAGGAGGCGGCAGTGTACTGTCTGCCCTGAGGGGAGGAGGCGGCTGCATACTGTCTGCCCTGAGGGGGGGGAGGAGGAGGCGGCTGCGTACTGTCTGCCCTGAGGGGAGGAGGAGGAGGCGGCTGTGTACTGTCTGCCCTGAGGGGAGGAGGAGGAGGCGGCTGCGTACTGTCTGCCCTGAGGGGTGAAGGAGGAGGCGGCTGCGTACTGTCTGCCCTGAGGGGGGGAGGAGGAGGCGGCTGCGTACTGTCTGCCCTGAGGGGGGGAGGAGGAGGCGGCTGTGTACTGTCTGCCCTGAGGGGAGGAGGCGGCTGCGTACTGTCTGCCCTAAGGGGAAGAGGAGGAGGCGGCTGCGTACTGTCTGCCCTAAGGGGAAGAGGAGGAGGCGGCTGCGTACTGACTGCCCTGAGGGGTGGAGAAGGAGGAGGCTGCGTATTGTCTGCCCTGAGGGGAAGAGGAGGCGGCGGCTGCGTCCATGGCGTTGGGGATTGGACGGGGCGCGCTCAAGGTTTGTTCATGTGTAGTTATATGGATGAGATTTCGCTGTGTTATGCCTGTCCCTCCAGGATACAGTAATAATAATGATGGACATGCTGCACTGTACACAATTACTTCTGGGTTTTAGCCATTCTATTTACAAAAAAAAATGAGACAATGAAAGAACAAAGAGGAGCCTGAGCCAGGGACCTACTGATCACAAGAGCTGACGCTCTACGGAGAGGGGGGGGGGGGGAGCCTTCTCTGGGTGAATAAAATATCATTAATATACAACTGGGTGTATAATATATCATTGACCACTGGGTGTATAATATATCATTAATAGACAACATGGGTTAATAATATATCATTAATAGACCACTGTGTGTATAATATATCATTAATAGACAACTGTGTGTATAATATATCATTAATAGACAACTGGGTGTATAATATATCATTAATAGACAACTGGGTGTGTAATATATCATTAATAGACAACTGGGTGTGTAATATATCATTAATAGACAACTGTGTGTATAATATATCATTAATAGACAACTGGGTGGATAATATATCATTAATAGACCACTGGGTGTATAATATATCATTAATAGACAACTGGGTGGATAATATATCATTAATAGACAACTGGGTGTATAATATATCATTAATAGACAACTGGCTGTGTAATATATCATTAATAAACCAATTGGTGTATAATATATCATTAATAGACAGCTGGGTGTATAATATATCATTAATAGACAACTGGGTGTGTAATATATCATTAATAGACAACTGGGTGTATAATATATCATAGACAACTGGGTGTATAATATATCATTAATAGACAACTGGGTGTATAATATATCATTAATAAACAACTGGGTGTATAATATATCATTAATAGACCACTGGGTGGATAATATATCATTAATAGACCACTGGGTGGATAATATATCATTAATAGACCACTGGGTGGATAATATATCATTAATAGACCACTGGGTGGATAATATATCATTAATAGACAACTGGGTGGATAATATATCATTAATAGACAACTGGGTGTATAATATATCATAGACAACTGGGTGTATAATATATCATTAATAGACAACTGGGTGTGTAATATATCATTAATAGACAACTGGGTGTGTAATTTATCATTAATAGACAACTGGGTGTGTAATATATCATTAATAGACAACTGGCTGTGTAATATATCATTAATAGACAAATGGCTGTGTAATATATCATTAATAGACAAATGGCTGTGTAATATATCATTAATAAACCAATTGGTGTATAATATATCATTAGTAGACAACTGGGTGTATAATATATCATTAATAGACCACTGGGTGGATAATATATCATTAATAGACAAATGGGTGGATAATATATCATTAATAGACAACTGGGTGGATAATATATCATTAATAGACAACTGGGTGTGTAATATATCATTAACCCTTTAAGGACGGGGCCCATTTTCGTTTTTTACGTTTTCGGTTTTTCCTCCTTGTGTTTAAAAGGTCATAGCACTTGCATTTTTCCACCTAGAAACCCACATGACCCCTTATTTTTGCGTCACTAATTGTACTTTGCAATTACAGGCTGAATTTTGCATAAAGTACACTGCGAAACCAGAAAAAAATTCAAAGTGTGGTGAAATTGAATAAAAAAAAGCATTTCTTTTATTTGGGGGAAATGTGTTTTTACGCCATTCGCCCTGGGGTAAAACTGACTTGTTATATATGTTCCTCAAGTTGTTACGATTAAAACGATATATAACACGTATAACTTTTATTGTATCTGATGGCCTGTAAAAAATTCAAACCGTTGTTAACCAATATACGTTCCTTAAAATCGCTCCATTCCCAGGCTTATAGCGCTTTATCCTTTGGTCTATGGGGCTGTGTGAGGTGTCATTTTTTGCGCCATGATGTGTTCTTTCTATCGGTACCTTGATTGCGCATATACGTCTTTTTGATCGCTTTTTATTAAATTTTTTCTGGATTTGATGCGACCAAAAATGCGCAATTTTGCACTTTGGGATTTTTTTGCGCTGACGCCGTTTACCGTACGAGATCAGGAATGTGATTAATTAATAGTTTGGGCGATTATGCACGCGGCGATAGCAAACATGTTTATTTATTTATTTGTTTACTTTTATTTAAAACCTGGGAAAAGGGGGGTGATTCAGACTTTTATTAGGGGAGGGGGGCTTTTTACTATAAACAACACTTTTTTTTTTTTTTTTTTTTTTTTACACATATACTAGAAGCCCCCCTGGGGTTAGGGTTATTTCCCCCTGGGGTTAGGGTTATTCCCCCTGGGGGACTTCTAGTATATACACTTGGATCTCTCATTGAGATCTCTGCAGCATAGATATGCTGCAGAGATCCATGAGATCGGCACTCGTTTGCTTAACGAACGAGTGCCGAGCCGAGGACGGCGCCATCTTGGACGCGTCCCCGGCCGGCATCAGTAACCCCCACTAGACCCCAGGGAAACGTTGCCTCCGGTAATTGGAGGCAGCTGTCAACTCTGACAGCTGCCTCCGATTAGCTAATTAGCGGGCACGGCGATCAGACCGTGCCCGCTAATAGCAGCGGTCCCGGGCTACTCGCGGCACCCGGGATCGCGGCACTTCAAAGCGGGGCCGCCGCGCGGCCCCGCTTTGAAGTGCAAGTGAGGACATATGACGTAGGGGTACGTCATATGTCCTTAAGAGGTTAATAGACCAGTGGGTGTGTGATATATCATTAATAGACAACTGGGTGTATAATATATCATTAATAGACCACTGGGTGGATAATATATCATTAATAGACAACTGGGTGTATAATATATCATTAATAGACAACTGGGTGTATAATATATCATTAATAGACAACTGGGTGGGTGTATAATATATCATTAATAGACAACTGGGTGGATAATATATCATAGACAACTGGGTGGATAATATATCATTAATAGACAACTGGGTGGATAATATATCATTAATAGACAACTGGGTGGATAATATATCATTAATAGACAACTGGGTGGGTGGATAATATATCATTAATAGACAACTGGGTGGATAATATATCATAGACAACTGGGTGGATAATATATCATTAATAGACAACTGGGTGTGTAATATATCATTAATAGACAACTGGGTGTGTAATATATCATTAATAGACAACTGGGTGTATAATATATCATTAATAGACAACTGGGTGGATAATATATCATAGACAACTGGGTGTGTAATATATCATAGACAACTGGGTGTGTAATATATCATAGACAACTGGGTGTGTAATATATCATAGACAACTGGGTGTGTAATATATCATTCATAGACAACTGGGTGTGTAATATATCATTCATAGACAACTGGGTGTATAATATATCATTAATAGACAACTGGGTGTATAATATATCATTAATAGACAACTGGGTGTGTAATATATCATTAATAGACAACTGGGTGGATAATATATCATTAATAGACCACTGGGTGTATAATATATAATTAATAGATCACTGGGTGTGTAATATATCATTAATAGACCACTGGGTGTGTAATATATCATTAATAGACAACTGGGTGGGTGTATAATATATCGTTAATAGACAACTGGGTGTGTAATATATCGTTAATAGACAACTGGGTGTGTAATATATCATTAATAGACCACTGGGTGTGTAATATATCATTAATAGACAACTGGGTGGGTGTATAATATATCGTTAATAGACAACTGGGTGTGTAATATATCATTAATAGACAACTGGGTGATATATTTTCGTGCATTTGTGTATACTTTAGTCCAAAAAACTTGTTCCCTATCTCCAATTATATTTTCCCATTTCTTTTGTGACGTAAACTTAACTATATTACACTTTTCACCCAAAAGTTTATACGTCTTAGAAGTTTTCCCTTTATTTTTACCCAATGTCCCCATCAATTGTGAAATATTTTCTTATTTTATACTCCAATTCACACTTAAACCCGTGGCCTTTATCACGTTTTTCACGTCTAAAAATCTTAATTGACATATTGGTGCCTCTAAACTACTACTTAAATCCCTGTATGTTTTCAATACTTCACCTTCAAAAAAGCTGGAAAACATATTTTAACCCTTTTCTCACCCAAGTTACCAAGTTCTGGAAACTGACTATTTTGCCACATTGGTGTAAACATATATACCCCCTCATCCTTATCTTTCCTTCTCACCACTTCCCACACCTTAATCAACATCCTATAAGTTGAGTTTTTAGGGTATCTCACCTTCAAATTTAATTCTAAAACTTCATATATGTCATCACTGGAACCATTTTGCTCCTTCACCCAATTCTCCATGTATTTTACCTCTTTCCACTTAGTCAACCATGCTAAATTAGTGGCCAGAAAATATCTAAAAAAAATCGGGTATTGCCACCCCACCTCTCTCCTCCGACCGTGTTAAGATCTCCAATTTTAGCCGTACTCTCTTCCTGTTCCATATTAGCTCGTTAATTAACCCCTCAATTTTCTTATAAATCTATCAATCCACACGGGAGAACCACCCAACACATATAGCAGCTGAGGCAACCATATCATCTTTCTTAAAGCGTAACTCTCATTTCAGGGCCATTTTTCGGAAAACATTAAATATCAACAGTACAAGCGATTTTAAGAAACTCTGTAATAGGTTTTATGTACTAAAAGAGTTTCCTTCTGTAGTGAAAAAAGCAATCTCCCAGCCTCCCCCCTCACATCAAATGAAGCAGGATTTCTGTCTCCATTATGTGGCTATGGAGAGGGGAGGGGCTGTTAGGAGTTCATAGATAAGCACTGACCTTTCTGACCCCAGAATCCTGCAGTTTAGGTGCCCAGAGAGTCTACAAACAGCTGACCTTCATGTCACCTCTTCCTGCTCCCTCATCTCCCTCGGCCCCTCCCCCCTCCATAGGCTTACAATGGAGAGAGCAGAGCCCGTCTTCACTGGCTTCTCTGTAATGAAGACGTGTTTGCCTGATAATGCACAGATAAGAAGTCAGGGGGGAGGCTGGGAGATTGCTTCTTGAGGACAGAAGGAGGCTTTTTTGGCTGATGAAACCTATTACAGAGTTTCTTTAAATCGCTTATACTACTGATTTCTGCAATAAAAACAAACATGACAGTTACACTTTAAGGTTACAAACCCACTTGGCGGGTCTGCAGCGAGACTCGCTGCAGATCCCGGCCCTATGCTTTTAATGGCAGACAAACACGCAGCAGGGATGTACATCCCTGCTGCGAGTTTGTCTGCAGCCCTCCCCATTAACCCCCCGGCCGCCGGAGCTGATACTTCACCTGATCCCGGCTCCAGCGGTTCCCGATGTCTTCAGCAAGCCGTGGCGGGGACCAGGTGAAGTATATGCTCGCGCCTGTAGAGATATACCTATATGAGATGGATGTGGAGTGAATGGGGTGGGGGGCTGGGCGGATGGGAGCGGGGGCGGATCTACATCAATACGTAAAGGTAGTAATTAAGCCTATAGTAAAGATGAGTATAATAGAGAATAAGTTTAATTTTAGAAATATTATTATTAGGATGAGAAAACAAGGGGAGATGGAAGGATGTGTGTGAAGGATGGTACCAGGATGACGGGAGTACTGTGCTGCTTATGGCAGCGGAAGTCTTTGGTCAAGACTGGGTCGGTGAGCAGAGGCGCTGTGAGTATTGTCCTGTTAGCTGTTAGAGTGGAAGCAGCTGCTTTCAGTCGGGGGTGCCCTTAGATGGGTACATCTGGTTGAGGGCCAAGATTGGTTGTGAGGTATGTATAATTCCCCCTTGAACGGAATAACTTATTGATGGTATTATTTGGAAAGAGGATTAGGTGTGAGGTGTGGGTCTGCCCCTGGCTCGGTGTGGCCTGGCCTCCCCCCCACACCCCCGGCGGGCTAGGGGTGGGGCTCTGTCGCCATCCGGTTGTATGAAGCTATTAGGTAAGGTAGTGGAATTGGGGTGGATGGTTGAAGCATTGATCTATATTAACTACTTTCAGATAGGTAGGGCGCCCTACAGGTTTTGCCGCACTGGGTGGTGCTAATGTATTGTGAAGAAATATTTACACTGACTAAGAAGGCCAGGAGGAGCTATGGTGTTTTTTTTTTTTTTTGTTGTTTTTTTTCCTTTCTCTTTTTTCTTTCATTAGTCTGTGAGATAAAGGATACTATCTCTCTTTGAGTGCATTGCGGTTTTAGATGTTATAATGTTTGTAAGGATATTGGAATTTTCTGGAAGTATGATTTAAAATGGATAAAATAAAAAATTTTCTAAACAAAAGAGGAGAAAGATTTAAGGGAAGAAAGGGGAAAAAAAGAAAAAATAGAAATAGTCCAGTATACTAAGGCTAGGTTCACACTATGATTTTGTACACAGCAAAATTAAATGTACTGTAATGAAAATATTGAAATAAAGACAATAACACAGTCCCCCCCCCCCCCCCCCCCCCCCCCCCCCCCCCCCCCCCCCCCCCAAAAAAAAAAAAAGAGACAACCCTGTCAATAAGTTTGCAAGTTATGGACTTTTAAACTGTGGATAATTTTTTGGGGACCACTCTGTATATCATTAATAGACAACTGGGTGTATAATATATCATTAATAGACAACTGGGTGTATAATATATCATTAATAGACAACTGGGTGTGTAATATATCATTAATAGACAACTGGATGTATGATGTATCATCAATAGACAACTGGGTGTATGATATATCATTAATAGACAACTGGGTGTATGATATATCATTAATAGACAACTGGGTGTATAATATATCATTAATAGACAATTGGGTGTGTAATTTATCATTAATAGACAACTGGGTGTATAAAACTCTTAACCCCTTGAGGACAGGCTGAGGGGTTTTGGGGTGATTGTGTTTCTGTGACTGGTTATACTTACTGTAATATTAATTGTCGGTCAGTCATGAGGCGTGTCCCGAGGCATGTCATCCGTTATTTGTCAGGGCTCTCCTGATTGGCTGGTGGTGTAAGTCTATGAGGAAATATTGAGCTGCCGGGGAGTGACACGCCCGGTGACGGGTTATTATTAGTGACACACCCGGTGACGGGTTATTATTAGTGACACACCCGGTGACGGGTTATTATTAGTGACACGCCTGGTGACGGGTTATTATTAGTGACACGCCCGGTGACGGGTTATTATTAGTGACACGCCCGGTGACGGGTTATTATTAGTGACACGCCCGGTGACGGGTTATTATTAGTGACACGCCCGGTGACTGTGTATTATTAGTGACACGCCCGGTGACTGTGTATTATTAGTGACACGCCCGGTGACTGTGTATTATTAGTGACACGCCCGGTGACTGTGTATTATTAGTGACACGCCCGGTGACTGTGTATTATTAGTGACACGCCCGGTGACTGTGTATTATTAGTGACACGCCCGGTGACAGGTGGTTGTTAGTGACACGCCCGGTGACAGGTGGTTGTTAGTGACACGCCCGGTGACAGGTGGTTGTTAGTGACACGCCCGGTGACAGGTGGTTGTTAGTGACACGCCCGGTGACAGGTGGTTGTTATTATTAGTGACACGCCCGGTGACTGGTTATTAGTGACACGCCCGGTGACTGTATTATTAGTGACACGCCCGGTGACGGATTATTATTAGTGACACGCCCGGTGACAGGTGGTTGTTAGTTGCACGCCTGGTGACAGGTGGTTGTTAGTTGCACTCCCGGTGACAGGTGGTTGTTAGTTGCACGCCCGGTGACAGGTGGTTGTTAGTTGCACGCCTGGTGACAGGTGGTTGTTAGTGACACGCCTGGTGACAGGTGGTTGTTAGTGACACGCCTGGTGACAGGTGGTTGTTAGTGACACGCCTGGTGACAGGTGGTTGTTAGTGACATGCCTGGTGACAGGTGGTTGTTAGTGACACGCCTGGTGACAGGTGGTTGTTAGTGACACGCCTGGTGACAGGTGGTTGTTAGTGACACGCCTGGTGACAGGTGGTTGTTAGTGACACGCCTGGTGACAGGTGGTTATTATTAGTGACACGCCCGGTGACAGGTGGTTGTAAGTGACACGCCCGGTGACAGGTTGTTGTAAGTGACACGCCTGGTGACGGATTATTATTAGTGACACGCCCGGTGACAGGTGGTTGTTAGTTGTACGCCTGGTGACAGGTGGTTGTTAGTGACATGCCCAGTGACGGGTTATTATTAGTGACACGCCCGGTGACGGTTTATTATTAGTGACACGCAAGCCCAGTGACAGGTGGTTGTTAGTGACACGCCCGGTGACAGGTGGTTGTTAGTGACACGCCCGGTGACAGGTGGTTGTTAGTGACACGCCCGGTGACAGGTGGTTGTTAGTGACACGCCCGGTGACAGGTGGTTGTTATTATTAGTGACACGCCCGGTGACTGGTTATTAGTGACACGCCCGGTGACTGTATTATTAGTGACACGCCCGGTGACGGATTATTATTAGTGACACGCCTGGTGACAGGTGGTTGTTAGTTGCACGCCTGGTGACAGGTGGTTGTTAGTTGCACTCCCGGTGACAGGTGGTTGTTAGTTGCACGCCCGGTGACAGGTGGTTGTTAGTTGCACGCCTGGTGACAGGTGGTTGTTAGTGACACGCCCGGTGACGGGTTATTATTAGTAACAGGTGGTTGTTAGTGACACGCCCGGTGACTGATTATTAGTGACATGCCCGGTGACAGGTGGCTGTTAGTGACACGCCTGGTGACGGGTTATTATTAGTGACACGCCTGGTGACAGGTGGTTGTTAGTGACACGCCCGGTGACGGGTTATTAGTGACACGCCCGGTGACGGGTTATTAGTGACACCCCCGGTGACGGGTTATTATTAGTGACACCCCCGATGACGGGTTATTATTAGTGACACCCCCGGTGACGGGTTATTATTAGTGACACCCCCGGTGACGGGTTATTATTAGTGACACCCCCGGTGACGGGTTATTATTAGTGACACCCCCGGTGACTGGTTATTATTAGTGACACCCCCGGTGACGGGTTATTATTAGTGACACCCCCGGTGACGGGTTATTATTAGTGACACCCCCGGTGACGGGTTATTATTAGTGACACCCCCGGTGACGGGTTATTATTAGTGACACCCCCGGTGACGGGTGGTTGTTAGTGACACCCCCGGTGACGGGTTATTATTAGTGACACCCCCGGTGACGGGTTATTATTAGTGACACCCCGGTGACGGGTTATTATTAGTGACACGCCCGGTGACGGGTTATTATTAGTGACACCCCCGGTGACGGGTTTTTCTTAGTGACACCCCCGGTGACGGGTGGTTGTTAGTGACACCCCCGGTGACGGGTTATTATTAGTGACACCCCCGGTGACGGGTTATTATTAGTGACACCCCCGGTGACGGGTTATTATTAGTGACACCCCCGGTGACGGGTTATTATTAGTGACACCCCCGGTGACGGGTGGTTGTTAGTGACACCCCCGGTGACGGGTGGTTGTTAGTGACACCCCCGGTGACGGGTGGTTGTTGGTGACACGCCAGGTTATTATTAGTCACTTAGTATAGTAAAGCAGCACAGGCAAAAAACTTTTGAAAAATTAGATTAGTGCACGCCTCACCAGACTGGGCTCAATGTCCGGACAGCACTTTGTGTGCTTTGTTAGAATGAAAAACGGTGACCTTTATTCACACCTTAATGTTGCGACGTTTCGGCTATACACATATATCATTAATGGACAACTGGGTGTATAAAATCCTATTAATAAACAACTGGGTGTATAATATATCATTAATAGACAACTGGATGTATAATATATCATTAATAGACAACTGGGTGTGTAATATATCATTAATAGACAACTGTAGTATAATATATCATAGACAACTGGGTGTATAATATATCATAGACAACTGGAAGTGTAAAATATCATTAATAGACAACTGGGTGTATAATATCATAGACAACTGGGTGTGTAATATATCATTAATAGACAACTGGGTGTGTAATATATCATCAATAGACAACTGGGTGCATAATATATCATTAATAGACAACTGGATGTATAATATATCATTAATAGACAACTGGGTGTATAATCATCAATAGACAACTGGGTGTGTAATATATCATTAATAGACAACTGGGTGTATAATCATCAATAGACAACTGGGTGTATAATATATCATTAATAGACAACTGGATGTATAATATATCATTAATAGACAACTGGATGTATAATATATCATTAATAGACAACTGGGTGTATAATATATCATTAATAGACAACTGGATGTATAATATATCATTAATAGACAACTGGGTGTATAATATATCATAGATAACTGGGTTTATAATAAATCATTAATAGACAACTGGGTGTATAATATAGACAACTGGGTGTATAATATATCATTAATAGACAACTGGGTGTATAATATATCATTAATAGACAACTGGGTGTGTAATATATCATTAATAGACAACTGGGTGTGTAAAATATCATTAATAGACAACTGGGTATGTCTATTAATATGTCAGGCCTCAGACATGGGGGGGGGTCACACACACACACACACTCACACACACACACACACACACAGGGGCCTCAGACATGGGGGGGGGTCACACAGGCCTCAGACATGGGGGGGGTCACACACACACACACACAGGCCTCAGACATAGGGGGTTACACACACACACACACAGGCCTCAGACATGGGGGGTCACACACACACACACACAGGGGCCTCAGACATGGGGGGTCACACACACACTCACACACACACACACAGGGGCCTCAGACATGGGGGGTCACACACACACAGGCCTCAGACATGGGAGGTTACACACACACACACACACAGGCCTCAGACATGGGAGGTTACACACACACACACAGGCCTCAGACATGGGGGGTCACACACACACAGGCCTCAGACATGGGGGGTCACACACACACAGGCCTCAGACATGGGGACACACACACACACAGGCCTCAGACATGGGGACACACACACACAGGCCTCAGACATGGACACACACACACACACACACACACAGGCCTCAGACATGGGGACACACACACACAGGCCTCAGACATGGACACACACACACAGGCCTCAGACATGGGGGGGTCACACACACACAGGCCTCAGACATGGGGGGGTCACACACACACACAGGCCTCAGACATGGGGGGGTCACACACACACACACACACACACACACAGGCCTCAGACATGGGGACACACACACACACACACACAGGCCTCAGACATGGGGACACACACACACACACACACAGGCCTCAGACATGGAGACACACACACACAGGCCTCAGACATGGGGACACACACACACACACACACACACACACAGGCCTCAGACATGGGGACACACACACACACAGGCCTCAGACATGGGGACACACACACACACAGGCCTCAGACATGGGGACACACACACACACAGGCCTCAGACATGGGGACACACACACACACACACACACACAGGCCTCAGACATGGGGACACACACACACACACACACACAGGCCTCAGACATGGGGGGTCACACACACACACACACAGGCCTCAGACATGGGAGGTCACACACACACACACACACACAGGCCTCAGACATGGGAGGTCACACACACACACACACACACACACACACAGGCCTCAGACATGGGAGGTTACACACACACACACAGGCCTCAGACATGGGGGGTCACACACACACAGGCCTCAGACATGGGGGGTCACACACACACAGGCCTCAGACATGGGGGGTCACACACACAGGCCTCAGACATGGGGACACACACACACACACACAGGCCTCAGACATGGGGACACACACACACAGGCCTCAGACATGGACACACACACACACACACACACAGGCCTCAGACATGGGGACACACACACACAGGCCTCAGACATGGACACACACACACACACACAGGCCTCAGACATGGGGGGGTCACACACACACAGGCCTCAGACATGGGGGGGTCACACACACACACAGGCCTCAGACATGGGGGGGTCACACACACACACACACACACACACAGGCCTCAGACATGGGGACACACACACACACACACACAGGCCTCAGACATGGGGACACACACACACACACACACACACACAGGCCTCAGACATGGAGACACACACACACAGGCCTCAGACATGGGGACACACACACACACACACACACACAGGCCTCAGACATGGGGACACACACACACACAGGCCTCAGACATGGGGACACACACACACACAGGCCTCAGACATGGGGACACACACACACACACACACACACAGGCCTCAGACATGGGGACACACACACACACACACACAGGCCTCAGACATGGGGGGTCACACACACACACACACACAGGCCTCAGACATGGGAGGTCACACACACACACACACACACACAGGCCTCAGACATGGGGGGTCACACACACACACACACACAGGCCTCAGACATGGGAGGTCACACACACACACACACACACACACACACAGGCCTCAGACATGGGAGGTCTCACACACACACACACACACACACAGGCCTCAGACATGGGGGGGGGGGGTCACACACAGGCCCTATATATGTACACCATCATGCAAGGAGAACCGAGCTCTACTACAGGTATCGTCCATATGGCCCCATTCATACTGAGCAAGAACGTCGGAATGCCGCCTTGCTCAGTGTCTCACTGTGAGTGAATGAGAGGGCGCACGCTCCTCCGCTGCTGCCGTGAGGTGACATGTCATTTCTCTGAGCGGAGAGCGGTGGCAGCGTAGGACGACCAGATCGGGCCCGTCGTCCGGTGACTTTTAAGAATTATCAGTTAACTTTTTGGGGCGATAGGTTCTTGTCCATAGGGCTTTCTCCATGCGGGATATATGATGTCATCCCCGTTACTTCCGTACCAGCGTATAAGTTTGTCATCTCTCGCTGGTGGACATGTTTGGGGGTTGTATCTGACTGTGAAGCAGGGGTGTATACATGACTCATATAGATGTGTGTGTGTGTGTGTGTGTATATATATATATATATATATATATATATATATATATATATATATATATATAATATCACGTGTGATGCGTTGGGGGGAGGGGTCACGTGATGCTGTGATGGGCTTGAGGAGGATGTTTGTGGTGGTAGACCCTCTGAGGATAGGCAGACACTAGTGTGGGGCGGCTGGAGCCTCATGTGCGTCATATTGGTGCAGAGCAAATCAAAACACCACAAATGGAGAAGTGGCTTATAACGCAGGGTAGCGGAGGGGTCCCGGCTCCATTCTGCAGGATAGTGGTTAGTAAGGGCCCTATTCCACAGTAACGATAATCTGCCCCATTTGGCCCGATTCGGACGATTGTCGTTCGGTGAAATAGAGAGAACAATCAGCCGAGATCTTGTCATCGGCTGATCGTTCATTTAGGGTCAGACCTAAAATCATTGTTCCCCCACCGCGCATCGCTACGGTTGAATAGCGGTGTGCGGCGGGCGACTGACGATTTGAGAAGAAGCAGCAGCATCATACATTACCTGGCTGCAGGGCTTCTCCGTGCTGTCTTCATCCCCGGGTCCCGTGTGCTTTATCTTCTGAATGGCCGGTCAGCTGACGGAGCGCTCAGCCAATCACAGGCCGGGACCGCCGCGGCCTGTGATTGGCTGAGTGTGGCCTGTCAGCTGACCGGCCATTCAGAAGATAAAGCGCGCGGGACCCGGAGCGGAGGCCAAGCCCTGCAGCCCGGTAATGTATGATGCTGCAAGGACATTGGTAACAATGTCCCTGCAGCCCTCGCTCAACGATCATCGGGTCGTGGAATAGGCCCAGTAAACCAGCTGCGATCTAGCAGATCGCCGCTCGTTTACATTGTTGATCGGGCCCTCCTCGGCCCGTGAAATAGGACCCTAAGACTTCACAGAGATGCAGATAATGTATCCCCTTACATGTCAGGCTGCGGTTCTGCATGCCTTGTGTACTATAATAGTGGTCCTCATACAAGGTCAGCAGCCATCTCCATTCTGCTCCATATTGGACCCTGTAGAGAGCAGCCGTGCTCATTGGCTGATCCATTTGCATTCCTCCAGGTTTGCCCGTGCTCTCTTTCTAGATTGTGTACATGAGTAATGGCCCTATTTCACGGGCCGTCCAGAGGAGCAAACGAGTGCTCGTTTGCTCCTCGTTCCCTGCTCGCTGCCGCCGCTATTCAACGCGGCTGCGGGAGGGGCGGGGGGGCTGCCCGGGTGATCGCTAATCGTCCGGGCAGCCCATAGGATTCAGCAGCGTCTGCTGCCGATGCTCCTATTCCACGACCCCACCGCAGAAGATCGACCAACGATCAGCCGACATCAACGATGTTGGCTGATCGTTGCACTCTATTCCACCGGACGATTATCGTCCGTAGCGGCCGATATCTGCCGATAATCGTTCCGTGGAATAGGGCCTTAAAGAGTCCCCCCGGGGGCAGGCAATATCAGTGCGGACAGGGTTATGGGCACCATGTTTTACCCCACCCGGGGGCAGGCAACATCAGTGCGGACAGGGTTATGGGCACCATGTTTTAGCCCCCCGGGGACTGGCAGCGTCAGTGCGGACAGGGTTATGGACACCATGTTTTTAGGTAGCTTCATGATGATGGGATATATGGAGCCATGAAATGTCTAATGGCAAACGGGTGTTCGGCCCGGCATGGTCACCGGCCTGAGCTCGCTACAGATGGATGCCACCATTCATGGGGAGCAGTATAGTATTAACAATACCTCCTATTTGTCTCCTCAGATAAACTAGATGGTTTAAAGACAAGGAAGCGGGACTGGGAGTCAATGGCCGGCTGCATGGAAGATTACCTGCAACTTCCAGATGATTACGACTCCCGGGAGTCAGCACCTGGGAAGAAAAGGGTAAAGCACAGTCCATGGGCGAGGATGGGCCTTATATACAGAAGCTGTCTGTGCACATCCTGACCATTAACCCGTCCTATCTCACCAGGTCAGATGGGCAGATCTGGAGGAGAAGAAGGATGCAGACCGGAAGAGAGCCATTGGCTTTATTGTTGGCCAAACAGACTGGGAGAAAATCACAGATAAAAGTGGACACCTGGCCGAGCGAGCGCTGAACCGCACCAAGTATATTTAGACGCCCCTGTGCCGGTGAGTAGGGCCCGATGGCCGCTTCTTGTACTTTATTCTTACGTGTCCAGCCCATGTCCTGGGATGGAGGATGGCGCTGTCACAATGATTTATATGTACTTCACGTAATATACTTCATATTTACTGAGTGGATTTTCTTCATTTTAGGTGAGAAGACGAGCAGGCTGTTCTCTCCTGCCATAAGGATGAGTTGGAGCTTAAGGCCCCTGTAGTAGCTGCATGCCACACTTGTGATCTGTGCACGTAGTCGGTTTTATATTGTCTTTTAGTTTCCTGTTCTCATTATGAAATAAATGAGGTTTGGACCGAGACGTCTTCTGCTTTGTCTTTGTTTGCACGTTCCCATCTCTTTGATTTTCTACAGTCAGTTCTTGGGAAGACATTATTTTTACCTTTGAGCAGAAAACCCCTTAGGCCTTGAAGGACGGTGTGGACAACCAAGAAGCCAGCGAGGTGTGCAGCAGGGTGTATGTGAGCGCCCCTATAGACAGGCCCAATGTTGGGCTACCACTCTGTAAACACTGAAACCACAATAAAACCTTTTTTTTACCAAGCTCATTTTTGTCTCCTTCCATTTCCTACATTTTATATAATTTAGCCTGCTGCGCGGTCTGCTAAGCTCGGTTACCCTACTGTCCGTTCCGGATGGAGAGCTCTGGGAGCATCAGAGACCGCTGCACTAAATGCTCACTGCTTGTGCGTGGGATTCACTGCTACGGACGCGTGTACACTACTCGTCACCAAAGGCGTTTGCCGAAGTCTCCATTGTGCCAATCTGTTAACAAGGCCCCATATTGAAATCTAATGGTACCTTGAAATCCCAAGGATAGATTTATAGAAGTGTTTGCGACGCTGAACGCGGATGTGTGCGCCACTTTGTACAGCGCTCCGAGAGCTGAGATGTCCCGGCAATGTTTGTGCTGTATAAGAGACCATAGTGGAGTTATGTATTATTCGGGGTAGACATTTCCGTGCTGTGTCTTCTCCAGGACAGTCCAGTACAATAAATATTTAGCTTTTCTTACAATTATCATTTTTCTTCTCAGCTCTGCGCCATTTGAGAAACTCGTCTGTTCTCACCAGGCCGCATCGTGTTCCAAATCTCATATAAGCACAATGATGAGGGAGACAATCTGGGGTGATGGAGAAGATTTGTAATCATCGCTGGAAGGAACAGATAAGTATTTAGAGCGGGCTGGAGCAGCTTCCTTGGTTTTGTCGCCGGTCGGAGCAGCACCCTCGGCTTTATCTGCAGTCGTAGCTAAACAATTTGGCTTTGTTGCTGATCGAAGGAGAACAATTTGCCTTTGTCGCCGTGTGAAGCAGCACAGTCTGCTTCGTGACCGGTCATAGCAGTAGCTTTGGCCTTGTTGAAGACTGGAGTAGTTAACTTGGCATTTTCACCAGTCGAAGCAGCAATTTTGGCCTCGTCGTGGGTCGGAGCAACACACTGTTTTGTCACAACATGGGTGGATAGGGAAGCCACATTGTTGGGAGTGCTAACTACATCATCCAGATGGTCTTGTCTTTACTACTGTAGCACCTGAGCCACACTGCACACATCATGTGACCTGCTAATGTTATGGAGAGAGTTTTTGTTTGCTGTTAATAAAGTTATTTTATATAAACTTCTTTAGTGCGGTGGAAATTGTAAGATGCACCCTGTTGCAAACATCAATGAGAGCGGTAACTAGGAGAGGGATGGTGGGAACATGGGTGATTGCGGGGTGAGAGGTCACTAGGAGAGGGGTGGTGGGAACATGGGTGATTGCGGGGTGAGAGGTCACTAGGCATGGTGCAGTTGGGAGTGTGGGGGGATAGCAGGACTGGTATCAGTCACAAGCACACTAATGCTAACAGGTGTGGCAGAGCATCAGGATGATAGGAGCATGGTTCACAATTTTGGCAAAACCCCAGCACTACATGGGAGGACCAGGCACCTTAATGAGGGGTTTCATACTGCAGCCTGTGGAGACCTCTGGTACTTTGCCATGACTTAATCCTGAAGGGTTTTCTTCGTCCTTCTAGGTTTAACTGATGATAATTCTGGCCTATGGAAGGTAAAGAAGCATGGTGGGATGTCTCCCCGCTACTTGTGGTGAGCTTTGCCATTACTGTGGAGGATAGTAGTGATCCAGCTCTTAATGTTCCTCTGATGGGACAAAAGATGGACAAGGTCAAAATGTGGTTGGCACTGTTAACGTGGAAGGAGTTGGAATAGTCATCAGTAGTCTGTGTGCCCCCTGCAAGATCTTGTGACCATGTAATATCATCATCAGTGCCATTGGGGCGGCTCTTGCGGTACAGGCTCTTTAGTGGGGACAGCTTGTAGGGTACAGGCTCCGTAGTGTGGGTGGCTCTTGCCGTACAGGCTCTGTAGTGGGGACAGCTTGTAGGGTACAGGCTCTGTAGTGCGGGTGGCTCCTGCGGTAAGGGCTACGTAGAGGGGACAGCTTGTAGGGTACGGGCTCTGTAATGATGGCGGACTGCATAGTATGGACTACTGAAAAATAATCCAGAACCACCTGAATCCCGCGTCGGCTTTAGATGAACAGTTGATAAAAGTTGAAAATCTTTTCTGATGTAAATTTTGCAGTTAATTGAGAACAGGATACGGGATACCCTGCCGCTCAATAAAAATCAATGTTTCAACAGTGAATAGATCCCAAATCACTGAATAAATATGAAACAAATCCCAGGATGGAATAATTGTATTTTGTCTGGATCTCCGAGATTAAACCTAAGAACAGGCATCCAGCAACAGCTTGCAGGAAGTGAGACACCTGGTGACAATTCAGATGAAGGGTGGGGAAGGGATAGGCATTTTTCGTAAATAAAGTGATTTACAAATATTTTAAGAATCGGATTGGTGCAGTTCTGGGGAATCCTGTGTCTGCATATAAATGTCAATAACCTGTATGATTTGCTTATATAATAAACAGAAAATTAGGATCCTGTGGCCTTATTCTTTTTGCATTTGAAGGTGTATAGTCTAAATTTACTCACCGAAATTTGTTTTTTCTGTGAGTCTGTAGGCAGCACAGGAAAACAATTGTGTGAACATGAGTTTCATCCTACCAGGCAGAAGAAACAAAGCATGAACAGGTGACATATCTTACCCTGCGTACCATGCTATATAATGCCCAGAAAGCACACTACGCAAGTTAATAATGCAGCAATAACAAAACTTTAATCGGGCGGGATGCTGTGCTGCCTACGGACTCATAGAAAGAAATTTCAGTGAGTAAATTTAGACTTTTCTATTTGTCCTACGGAAAACAATTGGGATAGAAAAGCAATTAGAGAATATGGAGAGTCACAAAGTAGCAGCTACTTCCAGCACTCTTTAGCCAAAGGACACCTCCTTGTTGCTGATCACATCCATTTTGTAATGCCTAATGAAGGTGTTGAGAGTTGATCATGAAGCTGCCCTGCAAATATCATCCAAAGAGACTTGGGCCAGATGAGCCCAGGGGGTGGCGGTGGATCTGGTAGAATGAGCCTTGGTTGAAGACCTTGGTTGGAATAGCAGAAAGAGACATCTTTCGCCCAACTAGCCTGGGAGGCTTTCAAAGCCGCTTTCCCCTTATTTGTGCCTTGAAATTGGATTAACAATGAATCTGAAAAATGCTAGAAAAAGGTAGAACAAAATCACCTGTTTCACATCTAGACGATGTAGCCTTTCCTACTCAGCTGCCTGAGGATTTTCACGTAAGGTTAATAGAATTATTTCTTGAGATATTAGAAGATGACGTTACCTTAGGAAGGAACTCTTGAGAAGTGCGAAGTATGAGACAATCTTGGTTAACTCTGAGGTACAGGGGTTTGCAAGAGAAAGCTGGTATCTCTCCAATCCTTTTCGTTGTGGAGATGGCGACAAGGAACAAGGCCTTTCATGGGAGAAGCTTGATGTCAGAATCTTCTATAGGTTCGAATGGGCTCAAGGTCAAGGCATTCAGTACCAGAGAGAGGTCCTAAGAAGCAATGGGCTTCTTTACTGTAGAACTTAAGTTCTTCACTGCCCTAAAGAATCTCTTAATTAAGGTTTGGTTAAAGAACTGTCCCTCGAAAAGATAATTGCTGGCTGAAAAGTGTACTTCAAGGGTGGTATATTTAACATTTTCCTTAAAGCGTTCTTGCAGAAATTTCAGCACAACAGGAGCTAATGTCGGAGGTTATACATTATTCAGAAAACACCAGGAACTAAAGATGCCAGCGATTCTGTCATAAACCTTACTGGTGGAAAGTCTTCTGGGAGACAGAAGAATGTCAACAACATCCTCAGCTAACCCCTTGTCTCTTAAAGGGTTATTCCCCCCAAAAAAACCATTTTTGCATGAAGACATTGTCCACCCGTAGCTTTCCATCTTTCCAATATCAATATATTATGGATTCTGCAGTTTTGCTGTTATCTAGATGCATTCACCCCCACCAAACGCAGAGAATCATCAAATCTAAGTCCAACCCAACCCTGCTCCTGGCCCCCACCCTCCGTGTCGGGATCACGTGTCCTCTGTCTCTTCAATGGACTGGTCAGTGATTCTAACCCTGCCTATTGAAGTGAGGGAGGACACTGACAGCTGCCGCTGATCAGTGTCCCCCAATTCCCTCCCCCCAGGTCACCTGTGGCTCCTGATGTATCACCTGGGGAGCCCTGGACAGACTCTTCCCGCATGAGACCTTGTCTGTCCAAATCCACCACATTAGGTCATTAAGGGTTGCTGGAGAGAGAGAAAAGGGGTTGTCCAGAGAAGACTGGTGATGATCCCACTGAGAGAGCAGGTCCTGCTAAAGGAGTCTCATGTGCGCCCTGGACCAACAGACTGCCTCCAGAGATGAGGTGGATTATAGGGTGTTGGTAAACATATATGGTCAGGTTGATATGCTGACGAAGAAGCTCTTCTGACTGGGCTTTGATGAGCCAGTCGTCCAAGTAAGGGACAACAAAGACTCCTTGGAGTCTCAGGTGCGCAGCTAGGGTCACTACAACTTTGCTGAAGAATCTCGGAGCCGATGAAATGCCGAAAGGAAGACACGTTAACTGCAAGTGACGGACTGTATTCTCTTGCCAAATGGCAATCCTGAGAAACTTGCGATGGGCCGTCAAAATTGGTATATGTAGACGTCATTTAGGCCCAGGGTTGCTGCCCAATTGTTCTCTTGTAAGAAGGTTGTAACTGATCTGATCATCTCCATTTTTTTTTTTTTTAATTCTTTATTTTCGGGATTAACAAGAGTGGAAGAGCGGGGACAACCCCCCCCGTCTCCCGGAAACACATTCTTGACAGTCAGGACAGGACGAAGAAAAACAAAGGAAAGAAAACGTATTAGTGCCTGAATGAAGCAGCGAGTAATAGAAGGCTCGAACTCTATACACCAAATAACATCATGTTCGTAACAATAACCAGTACGAAGGCCCTGTCAATATTACCATTCGTGATGGTCGTCCCCGGGTTAGAGGGCCCACCCCCACCCCGAATCCACCAAGTTTTCCAAGTAGAGTCCCCCTGATGAGGAGGGGGGGGGGGAACCCCCCCTGTCCTCAAATGAAGAGCACAGGGGAAGAAGAGAAAGCATAGGCGCTAGAAGGGGAGGGGAGAGAGCAGAGAGGGGAGCAAGAAGGAGGGGGGAGGGATGGAAGTAGGAAGGAATAGGGAAATGGAGGGAAGCCCCTCCAGCGTCACCCCCCAGGCAGGCATAGCCCTGATCAAACCAGAGATGTCAACCCACCAGAGCATCTCAGGGAGGACCCCTTATCCAGTGTCCAGAGTGTCATCACTCAACAGCGTCCGATAGTCAGGGGAACCTCTGAATTCAATCCATGCGAACCAGGTTGCTGTGAATTTGGCATTCTGTTCTTGGAGGGAAGACGTCAGGTCCTCCATGTGCATAATGTCATTCACCTTCGTCACCCACAAGGATATCGGGGGTGCTGAAGGTTTTTTCCAGAGCAATGGAACACAGGCTCTGGCGGCCACAACCAGGAACCTTAGCAAGGACTTCTTGTAGAGATGAGTGGGAAGTGGGCAGTGATGCAGGAGGAAAAGTGCTGGAGAAAGCTCAAAAGAAGCATTCGTCACTATAGTTTAGTCCCTTCAGAAAACGGGTGTCCATGTTCAATATCCAAAAGGCTTCACGATTAAAAAACTTTTGTGACCGGCTTCCACCTCTACAGTTCTTATTAACCTTTTCAATACCATAAAAAGAGAGACATTCTAAGTCTCCATTATGAATACTAATAAAGTGTCTTGCCGCTTCAGATACATTCTCCCCTTTTTGTCCAGTATCATAAACATGTTCTAATATAAGGAGAGAAGAAAGAGGAAAGCGGGGGCGCCTCCTGGTGCAATAAATAATGATAAAAAGTGTCAGACACGAGAAGGGGTGTTGCACTCACCTAAGAGAGTTGTGCTCAATTATAGGCACAACTCTATAACAGGCATAGAAAATAGGACACCGCAGCTCCTGCCGGGGTACGTCCAAGGGAGTCGTACGATGAGAAGTGTAGTAAACTTCTCATCGTACGATGAGAAAGGCCACCTTATATTTGGCGGCCGAAACGCGTCGTTTTTTAATAAATATCCCTTCCATGAAATAACCACTTCAATCTGTGGTCTCTTGGACACCTGCGTCCTACACAAGTCGGGACTTCATATGGTCCTAAAGCCTGCAGCAGCTGGCAATCTACATAAACATGTTCTAATATAAGGAGAGAAGAAAGAGGAAAGCGGGGGCGCCTCCTGGTGCAATAAATAATGATAAAAAGTGTCAGACACGAGAAGGGGTGTTGCACTCACCTAAGAGAGTTGTGCTCAATTATAGGCACAACTCTATAACAGGCATAGAAAATAGGACACCGCAGCTCCTGCCGGGGTACGTCCAAGGGAGTCTCAATCTGTGGTCTCTTGGACACCTGCGCCCTACACAAGTCGGGACTTCATATGGTCCTAAAGCCTGCAGCAGCTGGCAATCTACATAAACATGTTCTGCAATACGAGTTTTTAATTTCCTCGTTGTACATCCTAAGTACGTTTTGCTACAAAAGGAACAAACAAATTGCATAGATAACATGGTCACTATTGCAGTTAATAAACGTATTAATAGCATAGGTTTTTTTACTATCCTTATTTTTGAATGTAGTAAATTAACATACACTGCAGCGAGCCCCCCCACATGGGAAAGACCCTTTCTGTGATAGCCATGTTTTACCTTTGTGTTGTGGGGGAAGTGATGTTACCTAAAGTTAGGCCTCTTCTAGCTGTTACGTTGCACCCCTGTTCTAAGATTTTGCAGAGTTTTTCGGCTATATGACGTGGTAAAGGTGGGTTTATTATCAAAATTACCCTTTCCTTTTACTATGGAAAAAAACCAAAGACTCACGATCCCTTTGTGCTGCTAATGTTTTTGCTTTATTTGGCATCCATGGAGCATATTTTCTTTTTAGAAGTTTTTCAGCTATTGATTTAATCTCGTTATAATCCTCTTCCCTTGAGCATGCCCTTTTAGATCTAAGATATTCTCCCTTGGGGATGGCCGATATCGTATGCTTTGGATGGCAACTAGTAGCATCCAATATGGTGTTGGTAGCAATCGGCTTGCGATAGAAGCATGAGACTACAGTACCATCTCTGCCATTACCTTTTAGAGTCAAATCCAAGAAGTCAATAGACTCTACAAGATGAGTGAGAGTGAATCTGATGTTACAATCATTATCGTTGATGTATCTCACAAACTCCTGGACGGAGTGGGATTCTTCCCACTTAAAATAATGTAGTGATTTCAGAACTTCTTTGCTGTCTTTAAGGTCTCCTTCACAATTTTTCACTATTGGTTGCAAGAGACTATCCACCCATATACTGATATTTTTTTTTCAGACAATGACCTTATGCTGGAAATAACAGGTCTCAGGGGAGGAGGAAAAACAGCTTTGTGAACCTTTGGAAGTCCATGGAATACAGGAGTTACAGGATTCTCTACCATAAGATACGAACAATCCTTCTCCGTGAGAATTCCCAAACTCCTGCCTTCCTGGAGCAGATGTTGAAAAGAGGCTTTACATCATGGCTCTCCAAACTGCGAAACTACAACTCCCATCATGCCTGGACAGCTAAAGCTTTGGATTTGGCTGTCCAGGCATGATGGGAAATGTAGTTTTGCAACAGCTGGAGGGGCCGCAGTTTGGAGGCCCATGCTTTACATGCACGTTCAGAGTTCTCCCTTACTTTCCTATATGTGTTTGTGTATATATCTGACACATCTTGTTCCATGTTACTACATGTATCACTATCATCATCAAAAAATGTCTCTTTACCATTAATAGTCTAGCAAATTTGTTTACATCCAACAATGTATGAAACAAATCGAAATTCTGACCCAGAACAAAATGCAGTCCTTTTTGCAAAATGCCCCCCCCCCCCCATATACGTCACATATGACATGTTATATAGCGGTTACTATACATTATATATGACATGTTATATAGCGCTTACTATACGTTACATATGACATTTTATATAGCGGTTACTATACCTCACATATGACCTGTTATATAGCGGTTACTATACGTTACATATGACATGTTATATAGCGGTTACTATACGTCACATATGACCTGTTATATAGCGGTTACTATACGTTACATATGACCTGTTATATAGCGGTTACTATACGTTACATATGACCTGTTATATAGCGGTTACTATACGCTACATATGACATGTTATATAGCGGTTACTATACGTTACATATGACCTGTTATATAGCGGTTACTGTACGTCACATGACATGTTATATAGCGGTTACTATACGTTACATATGACATGTTATATAGCGGTTACTATACGTTACATATGACATGTTATATGGCGGTTACTATACATCACATATGACCTGTTATATAGCGGTTACTATACGTTACATATGACATGTTATATAGCGGTTACTATACGTCACATATGACATGTTATATAGCGGTTACTGTACGTCACATATGACATGTTATATGGCGGTTACTATACGATACATATGACATGTTATATAGCGTTATATATATATATATACATACACACTCACCGGCCACTTTATTAGGTACACCATGCTGGTAACGGGTTGGACCTCCTTTTGCCTTCAGAACTGCCCCAATTCTTGGTGGCATAGATACAACAAGGTGCTGGAAGCTTCCTCAGAGATTTTGGTCTATAGTGACATGATGACATCACACAGTTGCCGCAGATTTGTCGGCTGCACATCCATGATGCCAATCTCCCGTTCCACCACATCCCAAAGATGCTCTATTGGATTGAGATCTGGTGACTGTGGAGGCCATTGGAGTACAGTGACCTCATTGTCATGTTCAAGAAACCAGTCTGAGATGATTCTAGCTTTATGACATGGCGCATTATCCTGCTGAAAGTCGCCATCAGATGTTGGGTCCATTGTGGTCATAAAGGGATGGACATGGTCAGCAACAATACTCAGGTAGGCTGTGGCGTTGTAACCATGCTCAATTGGTACCAAGGGGCCCAAAGAGTGCCAAGAAAATATTCCCCCCACCATGACACCACCACCACCAGCCTGAACCGCTGATACAAGGCAGGATGGATCCATGCTTTCATGTTGTTGACGCCAAATTCTGACCCTACCATCCGAATGTCGCAGCAGAAATCGAGACTCATCAGACCGGGCAACGTTTTTCCAATCTTCTACTGTCCAATTTCGATGAGCTTGTGCAAATTGTAGCCTCAGTTTCCTGTTCTTAGCTGAGCGGAGTGGCCCCCGGTGTGGTCTTCTGCTGCTGTAGCCCATCTGCCTCAGAGTTGGCCGTACTGTGCGATCAGAGATGCTCTTCTGCCTACCTTGGCTGTAACGGTTGGCTATTTGAGTCACTGTTGCCTTTCTATCAGCTGGAACTAGTCTGCCCATTCTCCTCTGACCTCTGGCATCAACAAGGCATTTCCGCCCACAGAACGGCCGCTCACTGGATGGTTTTTCTTTTTCGGACCATTCTCTGTAAACCCTAGAGATGGTTGTGCGTGAAAATCCCAGTAGATCAGCAGTTTCTGAAATACTCAGACCAGCCCTTCTGGCACCAACAACCATGCCACGTTCAAAGGCCTCACATCCCCTTTCTTCCCCATACTGATGCTCGGTTTGAACTGCAGGAGATTGTCTTGACCATGTCTACAGTTGCCGCCATGTGATTGGCTGATTAGAAATTAAGTGGTAACGTGCAGTTGGACAGGTGTACCTAATAAAGTGGCCGATGAGTGTGTGTGTGTATATATATATATATATATATATATATATATACCTGCACAAGTTAAAAAAAAAATGCATAAATAAATAATTAAAATTAATTATAAAAAAAATTAATGAAATACATAAATGAATAAATATAAATAAATATGCACATTCCCTGCCCCCTTTGTAAATTATCTCCTATGAATAGGGGAATATAACATGTCATATGTAAGGTATAGAAACCGCTATATAACATGTCATATGTGACGTATAGTAACCGCTATATAACATGTCATATGTGACGTATAGTAACCGCTATATAACATGTCATATGTGACGTATAGTAACCGCCATATAACATGTCATATGTGAGGTATAGTAACCGCTATATAACATGTCATATGTGACGTATAGTAACCGCTATATAACATGTCATATGTGAGGTATAGTAACCGCTATATAACATGTCATATGTGAGGTATAGTAACCGCTATATAACATGTCATATGTGAGGTATAGTAACCGCTATATAACATGTCATATGTGAGGTATAGTAACCGCTATATAACATGTCATATGTAACGTATAGTAACCGCTATATAACATGTCATATGTGAGGTATAGTAACCGCTATATAACATGTCATATGTAACGTATAGTAACCGCTATATAACATGTCATATGTGAGGTATAGTAACCGCTATATAACATGTCATATGTGAGGTATAGTAACCGCTATATAACATGTCATATGTGACGTATAGTAACCGCTATATAACGTCATATGTGAGGTATAGTAACCGCTATATAACATGTCATATTTAACGTATAGTAACCGCTATATAACATGTCATATGTAATGTACAGAAAAATGATGAAAAACAGCTGCAAAATAGTGCTTTTTATTCGTACCACCTAATAATAATAAAAACAAATGATCAGGTTGTCACATGTCCCCCAGAATGGTACCGATGGAAACATCAACTTGTCTTACACAAATATTTTGGCACCATAAGGGCCTGTGTGACGCAGTATAATGGGTAAAAAAAAAAAACAAATAAAAAAAGGCTCCCAAATTCCCCAGGTGTCTGTCTGCGGCCTGTGAATGAGTCAGGTGACGCACTGCGGCCGCATATGGGGGATTTCTAAAAACATTGGAATAAGGGGAATAAATAGTGAGCTCCATTTCTCAGTCAGTATTTGCTGTGTAAGAGGAAAAAATGGATTAAAATAGAATATCTGCCAAAATAATGAAAATTTTAAATTTTCCCTCCAACTTGATTAAATTTCTACGAAACACCTAAAGGGTTAATAAACTTATAAAATGTTACTTTGAATACTTTGAGGGGTGCAGTTTTTACATTGAAGCGATTTATGGGGGTAACTAACATACTGGCCCAACAAATCCACTTCAGAACTGGACTGGTCCCCAAAAAATTTGAACTTGAAATTTTACTGAAAATTAGGAAAATCGCTGCAAAATTTCGAAGCCCTCTAACATCCTAAAAAGTAAAAGGACGTTCACCAAATAAGGTCACCATAAAGCAGACGTGTTGTAGATGTTGCATCAATAATTAGTTCATGTGGCATAACTATCTTTCTGAAGAAAAGAGAATTTTGAATATAAAAAAACGTAAATTTTTCAAATTCTTGCGCAAATGTGTTGATACTACTGAGTGTATCAACCAAAGTATACCACAAACATAAAGAGGAATATGTCGTGAAAAACAGTCTCAGAATAACCGCGGGCTGCTGGGGGGGGGAAACGGTAACGGGCTGGGGAGGTGGTAACGGGCTGCTGGGGGGGGAGGGTAACTGGCTGCTCGGGGGTAGGGGGTAACAGGCTGCTGGGGGGGAGAGGGTAAGTGGGAAGAATCCTTTTAGATGGTTTTCATGTGATGTAATCAGATTATATTCTTGCATTCCCCATAATTTAGTATTCGTGGCACTGGAAGACCATCTTAAAAGGGATAACCTGTATTCTGGAGAGATTAATGAATATATCATAATGGTGGTAAATTACCTTTTAAAAAAACTTTTTATTTGTTGGTTAATCTTAACTCCAGATAACAGGAGCCCCGATGGGGTCATGCTTTTCCCCCACGTTAGCTAACCTATATGGCTTGGTGGCAGAACGTTTCTCTTGTCAGAAAGGAACCCATGAAGACAGTGTATCGTCTGGTACGGGCAGCACATTGATGATCTCTTGATTGTTTGGGATCGCAATGTACCACCCGTCCAGGAGTTTGTGAGATACATCAACGATAATGATTGTAACATCAGATTCACTCTCACTCATCTTGTAGAGTCTATTGACTTCTTGGACTTGACTCTAAAAGGTAATGGCAGAGATGGTACTGTAGTCTCATGCTTCTATGGCAAGCCGATTGCTACCAACACCATATTGGATGCTACTAGTTGCCATCCAAAGCATACGATATCGGCCATCCCCAAGGGAGAATATCTTAGATCTAAAAGGGCATGCTCAAGGGAAGAGGATTATAACGAGATTAAATCAATAGCTGAAAAACTTCTAAAAAGAAAATATGCTCCATGGATGCCAAATAGAGCAAAAACATTAGCAGCACAAAGGGATCGTGAGTCTTTGGTTTTTTTCCATAGTAAAAGGAAAGGGTAATTTTGATAATAAACCCACCTTTACCACGTCATATAGCCGACAGTTCCCTGAAATAAAAAGAATTTTTAACAATTTACCACTTCTATTTCAGGATGAAAAACTCTGCAAAATCTTTGAACAGGGGTGCAACGTAACAGCTAGAAGAGGCCTAAGGGCCCTATTCCACCGGACGATTATCGTTTAGATTATCGTTAAATCGTTCGAATCTAAACTATAATCGTTCGGTTGAAATGCAGTTAACGATTAATGACTGAACGAGAAATCGTTGATTGCTTTATAAGACTTGGACCTATTTTTATCGTTGCTCGTTTGCATTGAATAAGACATCGCTCAGTTGTTTGCAATAGATATGAACGCAATAGCGAAGAAAAAACTATCGCAATTACGATCATAAGTAACGATTATCGTTCCATGGAAATGAGTGAACGTTTTCAGGTCTTACGCAATAGTGGTCGTTTGAGATCGTTAACGATTATGCAAACGATAATCGTCCGGTGGAATAGGGCCCTAACTTTAGGTAACATTACTTCCCCCACAATACCTAAGTGTAACACAAAGGTAAAACATGGCTATCACAGCAAGGGGTCTTTGCCATGTGGGGGGGCTCGCTGCAGTGTATGTAAATTTACGAAAAAAACAACTACATTCGAAAATAAGGATAGTTAAAAAACCTATGCTATTAATACGTTTATTAACTGCAATAGTGACCATGTTATCTATGCAATTTTTTTGTTCCTTTTGTAGCAAAACGTACTACGAGGAAATTAAAAACTCGTATTGCAGAACATGTTTATGATATTGGAAAAACGGAGAGAATGTATCTGAAGCGGCAAGACACTTTATTAGTATTCATAATGGAGACTTAGAATTTCTCTCTTTTTATGGTATTGAAAAGGTTAATAAGAACTGTAGAGGTGGGAGCCGGTCACAAAAGTTTTTTAATCGTGAAGCCTTTTGGATATTGAACATAGACACCCGTTTTCGAAGGGACTAGACTATAGAACAGATTTGATGTACATATATTAACCCCATAACTACCGTGGGCGTACATTTACGCCCCCACTGCCAGTGCCTTAACGCAGGAGGCGCGGTCCCGGGCTATGGAGAAGGCTCATGAATTGAGCTCGCCCCATAGCGGTGAGGACCGGCTGCTATCTGCAGCCGGGCCCTCACCCTCAATCGCTGTATTCAGACCGACCTACAGAATAAAGGAAAAATGCCAGTTTTACCACAAAGTGCATTATATAAACATAGAAGCCCCCCAAAATTTGCAGCATCGCATTTTTTGACCCAAGTTCACCCCATAAATGATATTTTGAAGGGTTCTGTCATTCCTTTTATGGCAGATTGAAAGATGCCATTACAAAGTACACCTGTTACAATTCCAATAGAGAATAAAGAACGTGGCACTCACCCCTTCTTAGAAGTCTTCAGTATCATCCTTTATTCTCGAGTAGAAAAATACATGTAGGCAGACAGACAACACGAGCGGAGCAGCTACAGCTGTTTCTTGCCTATACGGCACTTCATCACGGCTGCGTAAATCATGATGAAGTGCCGTATAGGCAAGAAACAGCTGTAGCTGCTCCGCTCGTGTTGTCTGTCTGCCTACATGTATTTTTCTACTCGAGAATAAAGGATGATACTGAAGACTTCTAAGAAGGGGTGAGTGCCACGTTCTTTATTCTCTATTGGAATTGTATTAGATGGACTGTTGCTATTTACGTAGAACACAACCCAGAAGTCAGCGTTGATTACATGATACCACCTGGTTCAGATAAGCCACAGTGGAGCCAGGGATCCACGAGCAGTGCCGCACTCACTTGTCTCTATTGCTTAGTGACAAAGTACACCTGTTCCTGAAAAACACATGGCCCTGTAGGTGGAAAAATAAGGTAATGTAAAGGTTGAGAGGTGGACCCACTTTGGTGTGAAGAACACCTGAGAAAGGTCTCTAGACAGCTGACATAGCCAAAGAGCTCCGCCCACCGCTACTGTAGCAATGGAGGCTTTTCAAAAAGTAGCAGCTGTTGTATAGATTCTCTTATTATGTCCATGGCGTTAGTATTAAAGATTCTTCTGCCGATAATCCGATTTCCTGAAAAGGCGGGCAACAGGCCTACTCCATCTATACAGTACATGTATACAGGACCCCCTACTCCATCTATACAGTACATGTATACAGGACCCCCTACTCCATCTATACAGTACATGTATACAGGACCCCCTACTCCATCTATACTGTACATGTATATACAGGACCCCCTACTCCATCTATACAGTACATGTATATACAGGACCCCCTACTCCATCTATACAGTACATGTATACAGGACCCCCTACTCCATCTATACAGTACATGTATATACAGGACCCCCTACTCCATCTATACAGTACATGTATACAGGACCCCCTACTCCATCTATACAGTACATGTATATACAGGGCCCCCTACTCCATCTATACAGTACATGTATACAGGACCCCCTACTCCATCTATACAGTACATGTATACAGGACCCCCTACTCCATCTATACAGTACATGTATATACAGGGCCCCCTACTCCATCTATACAGTACATGTATATACAGGGCCCCCTACTCCATCTATACAGTACATGTATACAGGACCCCCTACTCCATCTATACTGTACATGTATATACAGGACCCCCTACTCCATCTATACAGTACATGTATACAGGACCCCCTACTCCATCTATACAGTACATGTATACAGGACCCCCTACTCCATCTATACAGTACATGTATATACAGGGCCCCCTACTCCATCTATACAGTACATGTATACAGGACCCCCTACTCCATCTATACAGTACATGTATACAGGACCCCCTACTCCATCTATACAGTACATGTATACAGGACCCCCTACTCCATCTATACAGTACATGTATATACAGGGCCCCCTACTCCATCTATACAGTACATGTATATACAGGGCCCCCTACTCCATCTATACAGTACATGTATACAGGACCCCCTACTCCATCTATACTGTACATGTATATACAGGACCCCCTACTCCATCTATACAGTACATGTATACAGGACCCCCTACTCCATCTATACAGTACATGTATACAGGACCCCCTACTCCATCTATACAGTACATGTATATACAGGGCCCCCTACTCCATCTATACAGTACATGTATATACAGGACCCCCTACTCCATCTATACAGTACATGTATACAAGACCCCCTACTCCATCCATACAGTACATGTATATACAGGACCCCTAACTCCATCTATACAGTACATGTATACAGGACCCCCTACTCCATTTATACAGTACAGGTATACAGGACCCCCTACTCCATCTATACAGTACATGTATATACAGTGCCCCCTACTCCATCTATACTGTACATGTATATAGGACCCCCTACTCCATCTATACAGTACATGTATATACAGGACCCCCTACTCCATCTATACAGTACATGTATACAGGACCCCCTACTCCATCTAAACAGTACATGTATACAGGACCCCCTACTCCATCTATACAGTACATGTATACAGGACCCCCTACTCCATCTATACAGTACAGGTATATACAGGACCCCCTACTCCATCTATACAGTACATGTATACAGGACCCCCTACTCCATCTATACAGTACATGTATACAGGACCCCCTACTCCATCTATACAGTACATGTATATACAGGGCCCCCTACTCCATCTATACAGTACATGTATACAGGGCCCCCTACTCCCATCTATACAGTACATGTATACAGGACCCCCTACTCCATCTATACTGTACATGTATATACAGGGCCCACTACTCCATCTATACAGTACATGTATACAGGACCCCCTACTCCATCTATACAGTACATGTATACAGGACCCCCTACTCCATCTATACAGTACATGTATATACAGGGCCCCCTACTCCATCTATACAGTACATGTATATACAGGACCCCTACTCCATCTATACAGTACATGTATACAAGACCCCCTACTCCATCTATACAGTACATGTACATACAGGACCCCCTACTCCATATATTCAGTACATGTATATACAGGACTCCCTACTCCATATATACAGTACATGTATATACAGGACCCCCTACTCCATCTATACAGTACATGTATACAGGACCCCCTACTCCATCCATACAGTACATGTATATACAGGACCCCCTACTCCATCTATACCAGGGGTGGGGAACCTTTTCCATGTCGAGGGCCGGTCGGGCATTAATAAAATCATTCGAGGGCCGCATACCGTGCGCGGCAGTTAGTAGCGTGGGTTTGCAGCACCCGGGGCAAGGCACAGTATTGTTCCCCTAGTGCTCCTGCTATTGTAGTTAACCCCCAGTGATGCCCCTGCTATTGTAGTTAACCCCCCAGTGATGCCCCTTGTAGTCTAGTTAACCCCCAAGTCATGTCCCTGGTAGCCTAGTTAACCCCCCCAGTGATGCCTCTGGTAGGCCAAGTTAACCCCCATCAGTCATGTCCCTGGTGGCCTAGTTAACCCCCATCAGGCATGTCCCTGGTGGCCTAGTTAACCCCCATCAGTCATGTCCCAGGTGGCCTAGTTAACCCCCATCAGGCATGTCCCTGGTGGCCTAGTTAACCCCCATCAGGCATGTCCCTGGTGGCCTAGTTAACCCCCATCAGGCATGTCCCTGGTGGCCTAGTTACCCCCCATCAGGCATGTCCCTGGTGGCCTAGTTAACCCCCATCAGGCATGTCCCTGGTGGCCTAGTTAACCCCCATCAGGCATGTCCCTGGTGGCCTAGTTAACCCCCATCAGTCATGTCCCTGGTGGCCTAGTTAACCCCCATCAGGCATGTCCCTGGTGGCCTAGTTAACCCCCATCAGGCATGTCCCTGGTGGCCTAGTTATCACCCCCATCAGACATGTCCCTGGTAGCCTAGTTATCACCCCCATCAGGCATGTCCCTGGTGGCCTAGTTAACCCCGATCAGGCATGTCCCTGGTGGCCTAGTTAACCCCCATCAGGCATGTCCCTGGTGGCCTAGTTAACCCCCATCAGGCATGTCCCTGGTGGCCTAGTTAACCCCCATCAGGCATGTCCCTGGTGGCCTAGTTATCACCCCCATCAGGCATGTCCCTGGTGGCCTAGTTATCACCCCCATCAGGCATGTCCCTGGTGGCCTAGTTATCACCCCCATCAGGCATGTCCCTGGTGGCCTAGTTATCACCCCCATCAGGCATGTCTCTGGCAGCCTAGTTATCCCCCCCATCAGGCATGTTCCTTGTAGCCTAGTTATCACCCCCATCAGGCATGTCCCTTGTAGCCTAGTTATCACCCCCATCAGGCATGTCCCTGGTGGCCTAGTTATTACCCCCATCAGGCCTGTCCCTGGTGGCCTAGTTATCACCCCCATCAGGCATGTCCCTGGTGGCCTAGTTAACCCCCATCAGGCATGTCCCTGGTGGCCTAGTTAACCCCCATCAGGCATGTCCCTGGTGGCCTAGTTAACCCCCATCAGGCATGTCCCTGGTGGCCTAGTTATCACCCCCATCAGACATGTCCCTGGTAGTCTAGTTATCACCCCCATCAGGCATGTCCCTGGTGGCCTAGTTAACCCCGATCAGGCATGTCCCTGGTGGCCTAGTTAACCCCCATCAGGCATGTCCCTGGTGGCCTAGTTATCACCCCCATCAGGCATGTCCCTGGTGGCCTAGTTATCACCCCCATCAGACATGTCCCTGGTGGCCTAGTTATCACCCCCATCAGGCATGTCCCTGGTGGCCTAGTTATCACCCCCATCAGGCATGTCCCTTGTAGCCTAGTTATCACCCCCATCAGGCATGTCCCTGGTGGCCTAGTTATCACCCCCATCAGGCCTGTCCCTGGTGGCCTAGTTATCACTCCCATCAGGCATGTCCCTGGTGGCCTAGTTATCACCCCCATCAGGCATGTCCCTGGTGGCCTAGTTAACCCCCATCAGGCATGTCCCTGGTGGCCTAGTTAACCCCCATCAGGCATGTCCCTGGTGGCCTAGTTATCACCCCCATCAGTCATGTCCCTGGTGGCCTAGTTATCACCCCCATCAGGCATGTCCCTGGTGGCCTAGTTATCACCCCCATCAGGCATGTCCCTGGTAGCCTAGTTATCACCCCCATCAGTCATGTCCCTTGTAGCCTAGTTATCACCCCCATCAGACATGTCCCTGGTGGCCTAGTTATCACCCCCATCAGGCATGTCCCTGGTGGCCTAGTTATCCCCCCATCAGGCATGTCCCTGGTGGCCTAGTTATCACCCCCATCAGGCCTGTCCCTGGTGGCCTAGTTATCACCCCCATCAGACATGTCCCTGGTGGCCTAGTTATCACCCCCATCAGGCATGTCCCTGGTGGCCTAGTTATCACCCCCATCAGGCATGTCCCTTGTAGCCTAGTTATCACCCCCATCAGGCATGTCCCTGGTGGCCTAGTTATCACCCCCATCAGGCCTGTCCCTGGTGGCCTAGTTATCACTCCCATCAGGCATGTCCCTGGTGGCCTAGTTATCACCCCCATCAGGCATGTCCCTGGTGGCCTAGTTAACCCCCATCAGGCATGTCCCTGGTGGCCTAGTTAACCCCCATCAGGCATGTCCCTGGTGGCCTAGTTATCACCCCCATCAGACATGTCCCTGGTGGCCTAGTTATCACCCCCATCAGGCATGTCCCTGGTGGCCTAGTTATCACCCCCATCGGGCATGTCCCTGGTAGCCTAGTTATCACCCCCATCAGTCATGTCCCTTGTAGCCTAGTTATCACCCCCATCAGACATGTCCCTGGTGGCCTAGTTATCACCCCCATCAGGCATGTCCCTGGTGGCCTAGTTATCCCCCCATCAGGCATGTCCCTGGTGGCCTAGTTATCACCCCCATCAGGCATGTCCCTGGTGGCCTAGTTATCACCCCCATCAGGCATGTCCCTGGTGGCCTAGTTATCCCCCCCATCAGGCATGTCCCTGGTGGCCTAGTTAACCCCCAAATAAAAGAAATAAACATCCCACTCACCTTACCTCTGCTCCCACGCTGCCCATGTCCAGGGCCGCCATCAGGGCAGTATTGGCGGTACAGCTGTCAGGGGCCCCAGGCAAAACTGGAATCAGGGGGCCCGGCCATCCAGCCTCCCTGCATAGAGACTCCTGCCAGCTGTACCGCACACTGCAGCTCCCTGTCAGCCTGCTCACTGTCTCTATACAGTAATCGTACTATAAAGAGACAGGAAAGAAGGGTGACAGGGAGGTGTAGACACAAGCAGGGCCCCCTCCTCACTCCCCCGGCCCCTCCCCCACACACTCACTACTTTCTCTGCTAGCTTCCTGCTCTCTATGATGCCGGGAGAGAAGAGGGGGAGGGGCCCGGAGCGGCTGTGAGGAGAAGAGCTGAAGCTGAGACCTGCACCACATGGACCCCTGTAGCTTCCCTGCTGAGTAAGTATATTGGGGGGGGGGGGGGGGGGGTGTCAGTAGGATGGATCATGGATATGTATTGTGCATAAATCTGTGTAAAGTGTGACTGTAGTGTATACAGCATGTGTGTGTGTGTATGATGGATGGATGATATACATGTGTATGTGTGTGTATGATGGATGGATGATATACATGTGTATGTGTGTGTATGATGGATGGATGATATACATGTGTATGTGTGTGTATGATGGATGGAAAGTATACATGTGTATGTGTGTGTATGATGGATGGAAAGTATACATGTGTATATGTGTGTATGATGGATGGATGATATACATGTGTATGTGTGTGTATGATGGATGGAAAGTATACATGTGTATATGTGTGTATGATGGATGGATGATATACATGTGTATGTGTGTGTATGATGGATGGATGATATACATGTGCATGTGTGTGTATGATGGATGGATGATATACATGTGTATGTGTGTTGTGTGTGGATGATGGATGGATGATATACATGTGTGTGTGTGTGTATGATGGATGGATGATATACATGTGCATGTGTGTGTATGATGGATGATATACATGTGTATGTGTGTGTATGATGGATGGATGATATACATGTGTATGTGTGTGTATGATGGATGGATGATATACATGTGTATACACAAGCACACAGCAAAGAATATACATCCAAGCAAACTCAGGAAACCATGTATAGCTTTATTATCCATACAGAAAACTCACTAGAAGTCTGATACTTGGTTCCATAACAAACAAAAGACCAATGACCAATTTCCGCATCCAGGATCCTTTTACAGTGCGCATGCGGCTATCACAACTGCCAGCGGCATCTAACCGCTCCTGAGCAGCTGCATATGCAGCAAGGGTCTGCGGCATATGAAGCACCCACCACTGCTGATGACTGTGGCCCACGATCATCTAACCATTGCAGTCCCGTCCCCTATCATCTCCCTCTTGGATCTGCCGCTGCAGCCAGCGATCACTCGCACCCCAGGTCCACTCCCATCCTCCCCTGGAACCGTCACAGTAGCCAGCTGTCCCTCGCACCCCCAGGGCCACCCCCAAAACCACTCAACAACTACCAGCACAACAACTCCCAGCATATCATGGAGGTATGCTGGGAGTTGTAGTGCATAAAGAAGTATGCCAGGAGTTGTGTTGGGCGGCTGCTGCTGCACAACTGCAGCTCCCAGAATACCTCCTTGTGCACTATAACTCCCAGCATGCCTTGTGCACTATAACTCCCAGCATACCTTCTTGTGCACTATAACTCCCAGCATACCTTCACATACACTACAACTCCCAGCATACCTTCACATGCACTAAAACTCCCAGCATACCTTCTTGTGCACTACAACTCTCAGCATACCTTCATGTGCACTACAACTGTTGTGGTGCACAAGGAGTTATGCTAGAAGTTGTAGTGCACAAGAGGGTATGCTGGGAGATGTAGTGCACCAGGAGGTATGCTAGGAGTTGTAGTGCTCCAGGAGGTATGCTGGGAGTTGTAGTGCACAATGAGGTATGCTGGGAGTTGTAGTGCACAATGAGGTATGCTGGGAGTTGTAGTGCACAAGGAGGTATGCTGGGAGTTGTAGTGCACAAGGAGGTATGCTGGGAGTTGTAGTGCACAAGGAGGTATGCTGGGAGTTGCAGTTGTGCAGCAGCAGCCTCTCCATACAACAATAACTCCCAGCATACCCTCTTGTGCACTACAACTCCTAGCATACCTTTCTGTTCACTACAACTCCCAGCATAGCTCCTTGTGCACAAGGAGGTATGCTGGGAGTAGTTGTGCACAAGGAGGTATGCTGGGAGTAGTTGTGCACAAGGAGGTATGCTGGGAGTAGTTGTGCACAAGGAGCTATGCTGGGAGTAGTTGTGCACAAGGAGGTATGCTGGGAGTAGTTGTGCACAAGGAGGTATGCTGGGAGTAGTTGTGCACAAGGAGGTATGCTGGGAGTAGTTGTGCACAAGGAGCTATGCTGGGAGTAGTTGTGCACAAGGAGCTATGCTGGGAGTAGTTGTGCACAAGGAGGTATGCTGGGAGTAGTTGTGCACAAGGAGGTATGCTGGGAGTAGTTGTGCACAAGGAGGTATGCTGGGAGTAGTTGTGCACAAGGAGGTATGCTGGGAGTAGTTGTGCACAAGGAGGTATGCTGGGAGTAGTTGTGCACAAGGAGGTATGCTGGGAGTAGTTGTGCACAAGGAGCTATGCTGGGAGTAGTTGTGCACAAGGAGGTATGCTGGGAGTAGTTGTGCACAAGGAGGTATGCTGGGAGTAGTTGTGCACAAGGAGCTATGCTTTATTAAGTATTGAATTGGTATCAAGTAAGGATGGTCCGAACCTGAACTCTTGGCAATGATTCCCGCTGTCTTAAACCTCCGTGCAGAGAGTGGATACAGCCTATGGCTATGGCTGTATCCCAGTTTTCCAGGGGGTCCTCCGGCTGTATCCACCCGCTGCACGGAGCCGCCAGACAGTGGGAATCAGAAGCTGAGAGTTCAGGTTCGGACCATCCCTAGTATCAAGCATCGAAATATAAAAGATGGTGTCGGTATAACACATAATTCTGGTGATATTCCTACCTGCTGCAGATAATTGTGCCATGAATGGTTTATTCCCTATATTTTATGTTCTCCTACGCACCATATTCTGGTCTGATATATCATTATTATTGCCCTTGGACATGCTCTCAGTCTGATACATGCATATACAGTTTGAAGAGCACCATCTTTTTTGGGGGCATTGACCAATTCCCCGATATTGGGGGAATATACGGATGACACGTTTAGAAGCATTGGGGGAGATTGATCAGACATGGTGTAAAGTGAGACTGGCTCAGTCGCCCCCGGCAACCAATCAGATTCCACCTTTCATTTTCCAAAGAGTCTGTGAGGAATGAGAGGTGGAATCTGATTGGTTGCCGGGGGCGACTGAGCCAGTCTCACTTTACACCATGTTTGATAAATCTCCCCCATGGTGCTTGTACACTGACCGCACACAGGTTTGTAGAATCATTGTAAATTATTATTGCGGTTCTGTGTAAATAATGGAGCCAATTTAGTTTATGACTTAGTGAGACGATACGTGTGGAGTCTCATCCACTCATGGCAATGTAACTCCATCTACTTGTCCTGCAGATGCCTGAGTCACATGGTAACTGGCAGTGTCTGATATCTGGTCAGTGCAGGGACCTCTATCATTGTTTGTGACAGTGTCAGGTGGGTCTGTGGTACTGTGCCCACCCTGCTCTTCAACTATGGCTAGAGCAGTGGTCCAAGAGCTGGGCGGGTGTGAACAGTGTCATAGATCCGCCTCATTCCTAGTCACCTAGAAAATGCAATGCAGGGAACAGGAAACTGGCAGCTCTAATATGTGCATATCCGTACTTATATAATAGGGCTTGTGCATGGAAATTGGCTGGTGTGAGACATATCCGAAAAAAAACAATCTTCCAGTGGCATCTGCCTCTGCACACCGCTCCGGAGACGTCAGTCAAAGATACGTCTCAGATTGTTTTGTTAATGGGGGGCCCAGACACTTCAGCTGTATGGGGCCCTGAAATTCCTGATGGCTGCCCTGCCCAGGTCCTCTTCTGTCCCAGGTCCTCTGTGCCGATCTTCCCCTGCAGGCGGCGCGCGATGAAATGACGTCATCGCGCGGCCCGCAGGAGACTGAAGACACGCGCCGCTCTGCTGGGGAAGAAGCCGGCATAGACAGCATCCTCCTGTATCCGGCAGCTGTCACAGACACCGGAGGATGCTGTGTATGCCGGCTCCTTCCTCCTCCAGAGCGGCGCGCATCACAGGGGAGCTGCGGGCCACGGGCCGCATCGGGAGGTCTCAGGGGCCGGATGCGGCCCGCGGGCTGGAGGTTCCCCACCCCTGATCTATACAGTACATGTGTATACAGGACCCCCTACTCCATCTATACAGTACATGTATACAGGACCCCCTACTCCATCTATACAGTACATGTATACAGGAGCCCCTACTCCATCTATACAGTACATGTATACAGGACCCCCTACTCCATCCATACAGTACATGTATATACAGGACCCCCTACTCCATCTATACAGTACATGTATATACAGGACCCCCTACTCCATCCATACAGTACATGTATATACAGGACCCCCTACTCCATCCATACAGTACATGTATATACAGGACCCCCTATTCCATCTATACAGTACATGTATATACAGGACCCCCTACTCCATCCATACAGTACATGTATATACAGGACCCCCTATTCCATCTATACAGTACATGTATATACAGGACCCCCTACTCCATCTATACAGTACATGTATATACAGGACCCCCTACTCCATCTATACAGTACATGTATATACAGGACCCCCTACTCCATCTATACAGTACATGTATATACAGGACCCCCTACTCCATCTATACAGTACATGTATATACAGGGCCCCCTACTCCATCCATACAGTACATGTATACAGGGCCCCCTACTCCATCTATACAGTACATGTATATACAGGACCCCCTACTCCATCTATACAGTACAGGTATATACAGGACCCCCTACTCCATCTATACAGTACATGTATATACAGGACCCCCTACTCCATCTATACAGTACATGTATATACAGGGCCCCCTACTCCATCTATACAGTACATGTATATCTACAGGGCACTACAGGTATACCAAACTGTGACTGGGTAACACTGCCACACCAGACCTGACCAATACTGCCATACTGTGACTGGATAACACTGCCATACCAGACCTGACCAATATCGCCATACTGTGCTGGATAACACTGTCATACCAGACCTGACCAATACCCCCATACTGTGACTGGATAACACTGCCATACCAGACCTGACCAATATCGCCATACTGTGCTGGATAACACCATCATACCAGACCTGACCAATACTGCCATACTGTGACTGGATAACACTGTCATACCAGACCTGACCAATACCGCCATACTGTGACTGGATAACACTGCCATACCAGACCTGACCAATACCGCCATACTGTGACTGCATAACACCGCCATACCAGACCTGACCAATACCGCCATACTGTGCTGGATAACACCGACATGACCAATACTGACACACTGTGACTGAATAACACTGCCATACGGGTAAATACAACCCTGCAGGTATACAGGACCCCAAAACTATCCACTACAGGTGCACAGGACCTCCACAAAACTATATACTACAGGTATACAGGACCCCAAACTTTACACTACAGGTATACAGGACTCCGAAACTATACACTACAGGTATACAGGACCCCAAAACTATACACTACAGGTATACAGGACCTCCACCAACTATATACTACAGGTATACAGGACCCCAAAACTATATACTACAGGTATATAGGACCCCAAACTATACACTACAGGTATACAGGACCTCAAAACTATACACTACAGGTATACAGGACCTACACCAACTCTATAATACAGGTATACAGCACCTTCACCAACTCTATACTACAGGTATACAGGACCCCAAAGCTATATACTACAGGTATACAGGAACTCCACCAGCTATACACTACAAGTATACAGGACCTCCACCAACTCTATACTATAGTTATACAGGACCCTCAAACTATTCACTACAGGTATACAGGACCCCCGAACTATATACTACAGGTATACAAGACCTCCACCAATTATACACTACAGGTATCCAGGACCCTCAAACTATAAACTACAGGTATACAAGACCTCCACCAACTATACATTACAGCTATACAGCACCAACTATATACTTCAGGTATACAGGACCCCCGAACTATACAGTACAGGTGTACAAGACCTTCACCAACTGTACACTGCAGGTATACATGGCCTCCCTCAACTATACACTATAGGTATACAGCCCCCCCAACTACACACTACAGGTATACAGGACCCCCCCAACTATACACTATAGGTTTACAGCCCCCCCAACTATGCACTACAGATATGCGAGACCCCTAAAAACTATACATTGTGGGTATACAGAACCCCTCCAACTATGCACTACAGGTATACACTAATTTCACTGATTAACTCAGATGAACAAATCTAATTAACACACTGACACTTTATACCCGGGCAGCGCCGGGTACATTTTCTAGTTAATTATATAATGAAGAAATTAGACCTGCTCCCAAGAGCGTACAGACTAGGATGACTGAGGGGGACGCGAGAGCGTACAGACTAGGTGGACTGGAGGTGATACGAGAACGTACAGACTAGGGGGACTGGGGAGGGACACAAGAGCGTACAGACTAGGAGGACTGGGGGGGACACCAGAGCGTACAGACTAGGGGGACTGGGGGGGACACAAGAGCGTACAGACTAGGGGGACTGGAGGTGATACGAGAACGTACAGACTAGGGGGACTGGGGAGGGACACAAGAGCATACAGACTAGGTGGACTGGAGGTGATACGAGAACGTACAGACTAGGGGGACTGGGGGGGACACAAGAGCGTACAGACTAGGAGGACTGGGGGGGACACCAGAGCGTACAGACTAGGGGGACTGGGGGGGACACAAGAGCGTACAGACTAGGGGGACTGGGGGAGGGACACGACAGCGTACAGACTAGGAGGCGGACTGGGGGTGACACGAGAGCGTACAGGCTAGGTGGACTGGAGGTGATACGAGAGCGTACAGACTAGGGAGGCTGGAGGTGACACGAGAACGTACAGACTAGGAGGAGGACTGGGGGTGACACTAGAGCATACAGGCTAGGGGGACTGGGGGGATACGAGAGCGTACAGACTAGGAGGACTGGGGGGATACGAGAGCGTACAGACTAGGGGGGCTAGAGGTGACACGAGAACGTACAGACTAGGGGGACTGGGGGGGACACAAGAGCGTACAGACTAGGAGGAGGCCTGGGGGGATACGAGAGCGTACAGACTAGGGGGACTGGGGGGATACGAGAGCGTACAGACTAGGAGGACTGGGGGGGATACGAGAGCGTACAGACTAGGAGGAGGACTGGGGGGGAAACAAGAGCGTACAGACTAGGAGGAGGACTGGGGGTGACACGAGAGCGTACAGGCTAGGGGGACTGGGGGTGACACTAGAGCGTACAGGCTAGGGGGACTGGGGGATACGAGAGCGTACAGACTAGGAGGACTGGGGGTGACACTAGAGCATACAGGCTAGGGGGACTGGGGGGATACGAGAGCGTACAGACTAGGAGGACTTGGGGGATACGAGAGCGTACAGACTAGGGGGGCTAGAGGTGACACGAGAACGTACAGACTAGGGGGACTGGGGGGGACACAAGAGCATACAGACTAGGAGGAGGACTGGGGGGATACGAGAGCGTACAGACTAGGGGGACTGGGGGGATACGAGAGCGTACAGACTAGGAGGACTGGGGGGGATACGAGAGCGTACAGACTAGGAGGAGGACTGGGGGGGAAACAAGAGCGTACAGACTAGGAGGACTGGGGGGGATACGAGAGCGTACAGACTAGGAGGAGGACTGGGGGGGAAACAAGAGCGTACAGACTAGGAGGAGGACTGGGGGGGATACGAGAGCGTACAGACTAGGAGGAGGACTGGGGGGGAAACAAGAGCGTACAGACTAGGAGGAGGACTGGGGGGGAAACAAGAGCGTACAGACTAGGAGGAGGACTGGGGGTGACACTAGAGCGTACAGGCTAGGGGGACTGGGGGATACGAGAGCGTACAGACTAGGAGGACTGGGGGGGATACGAGAGCGTACAGACTAGGAGGAGGACTGGGGGGGAAACAAGAGCGTACAGACTAGGAGGAGGACTGGGGGGGATACGAGAGGCAACAAGGGATTTGTCAATGTTCCCGTCATTGTACAAAGAATCTCCAAGTGCCTACAGCTGATTGGGCGAGACGGTCACCCGCCATTTTCTGAGCTCAGGTAGCAGGTACAAAGTGGATGGCACCTGTCAAGAACACGCGCGCCAACCTGCGCCAGCCTGTGACGAGGGGGAGGGGAGACCTGACCACAAGAGGCGGAAAGACCTAAAACAAGGACCAAAGAGGGGAGAAGGACAAGACAAGGGGATCGGAGGAATTTGGGTACTCTGGACTCCCCTGGGTGGCTCTAGCCCTACAGGTCGATTCACCTCACGCACTCACGCTTTATACCCTGCTACCGGGCCGTAACTCGATCGTAAATCGCCACCTGCCGCACACCCAGACACCAGACACCCACTTGGCCACGAACACTGCCTGCTCGTTGGCCAACACAAACACGACACTTCGCTGTATCTGGACCCACCAGTCGCTGTCATACATGTGACCCACTGACCGCAGCCAGACACACATCCACGAAGCACGCACACAGAACTTGGCTATGTAAGGACCCACCAGCCGCTGCCAGACACCCAAACACAACATACATACACAACTTTGCTGCCACCACCCTATCTATTACCTTACTGGGGAGACAGGGAACCCCAAGAGTGTTCCACTCGCAAGCAGACACACCCACACGGTAGAGTAAGCCACCCGGTCATACACTATACGGTCACACACCGCACATGCACTCTTCCTGGAGATAACTAGGTTCGTTTAGGCTACAAGACAAACCATCAAACTTTTAGGTTTAATGCATTAAAATGGACAGTACTTGGTTACAAAAAGATGGTTACAAAAAGACATACAGACACTGCAAACAATGAAAACAAAAGGGATAAAATAAGAAAGTTCTAATACTTAGCACAGGAAGCGTCGTATAGGTTCTTCCTTCCCAGGGGATTTGGGCTTAGAAAGTGGTGCACAAACCAATTCGATTGGATCCCCAACTTTGTGACCATTACATGTTCCCTAGGTCTCACTTTTATGTAAGACCTGAAAGGATTGGTCAGAGGGGCGTCACCTGACATCTCTGACTCCGCCCCTCTGGGCAGAGCTTTAGTCACCGCCCTAAGCCATCAAGGGAACACACTTGGGAATATCAAAAAGATACTTTCCCAGACGCCATATCAATGGTACGGGCCCCAGCCCTTCTTCATAATTCATATCTCACCGTTCTGATTCCTAGCGTATCAAACATGAGGTGCCTCGGACACTCAGAAGGTGAGATACCCCTTATGGCATGATGAGGACAGGTAGACTGGCCATGTTTGGACTCCCCACTATGTCCTCATCATAACCGACGCTAGGAAGATGGTTCTGTGGCTCTATGTTTTATCTGTACCAAGTTATGGAAGATTTCATATTCCTTTTCCTTTCCTCAAAGAGAGTCCACCCCCTGCTGGCATGGAGTCAGTGAGCCTGCCTCAGAGGTGCTGGCATGGAGTCAGTGAGCCCACCTCAGAGGTGCTGGCATGAAGTCAGTGAGCCCACCTCAGAGGTGCTGGCATGGAGTCAGTGAGCCCACCTCAGAGGTGCTGGCATGGAGTCAGTGAGCCCACCTCACAGGTGCTGGCATGGAGTCAGTGAGCCCACCTCAGAGGTGCTGGCATGGAGTCAGTGAGCCCACCTCAGAGGTGCCGGCATGGAGTCAGTGAGCCCGCATCAGAGGTGTCGGCATGGAGTCAGTGAGCCCACCTCAGAGGTGCCGGCATGGAGTCAGTGAGCCCACCTCAGAAGTGCCGGCATGGAGTCAGTGAGCCCACCTCAGAGGTGCTGGCATGGAGTCAGTGAGCCCGCCTCAGAGGTGCTGGCATGGAGTCAGTGAGCCCGCCTCAGAGGTGCTGGCATGGAGTCAGTGAGCCCACCTCAGAGGTGCTGGCATGGAGTCAGTGAGCCCACCTCAGAGGTGCTGGCATGGAGTCAGTGAGCCCACCTCAGAGGTGCTGGCATGGAGTCAGTGAGCCCACCTCAGAGGTGCTGGCATGGAGTCAGTGAGCCCGCCTCAGAGGTGCTGGCATGGAGTCAGTGAGCCCACCTCAGAGGTGCTGGCATGGAGTCAGTGAGCCCACCTCAGAGGTGCTGGCATGGAGTCAGTGAGCCCACCTCAGAGGTGCTGGCATGGAGTCAGTGAGCCCGCCTCAGAGGTGCTGGCATGGAGTCAGTGAGCCCACCTCAGAGGTGCTGGCATGGAGTCAGTGAGCCCACCTCAGAGGTGTGCTCTCAACACTCTAGTCACAATCTACTCCACCATCTTCTTCACAGCTCCATGCTTATTCCCCCTTGCAGAGCCTTTTGGTCTTTTACAAAGGGTAAGTAGACAGCCTGACTCCAAGCTAATCAATAAGTCCATATGATTAGCTGGGAGCAGCTTTGGCCTGCACTAAATGCTAACACACATTAAATTTATAAAATATCAATTACAATCTATAAAATATCCACAGCTTGAATACATATAAGCACACCACACATAATACCACTATGCGTATTCATGACAGGGCTGTCCATAGTCCACACAGCACCAAAGAGGTTATAGAGAGAGGAAGGAGAAGGGAGAGCAGAGAGGGAGACGAGATTAGGAAATGGTATAAGCCTGAAGAGATGAGTCTATGGGGGGGGGGCGCTTGAAACGGGGTGTTGGTAATTAGTCTGAGCTCTTTGGGTAGGGAGTTCCAGAGGACTGGTGCAGCACGAGAGAAGTCTTGGAGGCAACAGTGAGAGGTTCTGATTATAGAAGAGGTTAGTGTGAGGTCATTAGCAGAATGCAGAGCACCGGAAGGATGGTAGGTGGAGATGAGGGAGGAGATGTATGGGGGGCAGAGTTGTGGAGATGAGGGAGGAGCTGTATGGAGGGCAGAGTTGTGGAGATGAGGGAGGAGATGTATGGGGGGGCAGAGTTGTGGAGATGAGGGAGGAGATGTATGGAGGGCAGAGTTGTGGAGATGAGGGAGGAGATGTATGGAGGGCAGAGTTGTGGAGATGAGGAGATGTATGGAGGGCAGAGTTGTGGAGATGAGGAGATGTATGGGGGAAGAGTTGTGGAGATGAGGGAGGAGATGTATGGAGGGCAGAGTTGTGGAGATGAGGGAGGAGATGTATGGAGGGCAGAGTTGTGGAGATGAGGAGATGTATGGGAGGGCAGAGTTGTGGAGATGAGGGAGGAGATGTATGGGGGAAGAGTTGTGGAGATGAGGGAGGAGATGTATGGAGGGCAGAGTTGTGGAGATGAGGAGATGTATGGGGGCAGAGTTGTGGAGATGAGGGAGGAGATGTATGGGGGAAGAGTTGTGGAGATGAGGGAGGAGATGTATGGAGGGCAGAGTTGTGGAGATGAGGAGATGTATGGGAGGGCAGAGTTGTGGAGATGAGGGAGGAGATGTATGGGAGGGCAGAGTTGTGGAGATGAGGGAGGAGATGTATGGAGGGCAGAGATGTGGAGATGAGGGAGGAGATGTATGGAGGGCAGAGTTGTGGAGATGAGGGAGGAGATGTATGGAGGGCAGAGTTGTGGAGATGAGGGAGGAGATGTATGGAGGGCAGAGTTGTGGAGATGAGGGAGGAGATGTATGGAGGGCAGAGTTGTGGAGATGAGGAGATGTATGGAGGGGCAGAGTTGTGGAGATGAGGGAGGAGATGTATGGAGGGCAGAGTTGTGGAGATGACGGAGGAGATGTATGGGAGGGCAGAGTTGTGGAGATGAGGAGATGTATGGAGGGCAGAGTTGTGGAGATGAGGGAGGAGATGTATGGGGGGCAGAGTTGTGGAGATGAGGGAGGAGATGTATGGAGGGCAGAGTTGTGGAGATGAGGGAGGAGATGTATGGAGGGCAGAGTTGTGGAGATGAGGGAGGAGATGTATGGGAGGGCAGAGTTGTGGAGATGAGGGAGGAGATGTATGGGAGGACAGAGTTGTGGAGATGAGGGAGGAGATGTATGGGAGGGCAGAGTTGTGGAGATGAGGGAGGAGATGTATGGGGGGCAGAGTTGTGGAGATGAGGGAGGAGATGTATGGAGGGGCAGAGTTGTGGAGATGAGGGAGGAGATGTATGGAAGGGCAGAGTTGTGGAGATGAGGGAGGAGATGTATGGAGGGCAGAGTTGTGGAGATGAGGCAGGAGATGTATGGAAGGGCAGAGTTGTGGAGATGAGGGAGGAGATGTATGGAGGGCAGAGTTGTGGAGATGAGGGAGGAGATGTATGGGGGGCAGAGTTGTGGAGATGAGAGAGGAGATGTATGGGGGGCAGAGTTGTGGAGATGAGGAGATGTATGGGGGGCAGAGTTGTGGAGATGAGGAGATGTATGGAGGGCAGAGTTGTGGAGATGAGGGAGGAGATGTATGGAGGGCAGAGTTGTGGAGATGAGGGAGGAGATGTATGGAGGGCAGAGTTGTGGAGATGAGGGAGGAGATGTATGGAGGGCAGAGTTGTGGAGATGAGGAGATGTATGGAGGGCAGAGTTGTGGAGATGAGGGAGGAGATGTATGGAGGGCAGAGTTGTGGAGATGAGGGAGGAGATGTATGGGGGGCAGAGTTGTGGAGATGAGGGAGGAGATGTATGGGGGGCAGAGTTGTGGAGATGAGGAGATGTATGGAGGGCAGAGTTGTGGAGATGAGGGAGGAGATGTATGGAGGGCAGAGTTGTGGAGATGAGGGAGGAGATGTATGGGGGGCAGAGTTGTGGAGATGAGGAGATGTATGGAGGGCAGAGTTGTGGAGATGAGGGAGGAGATGTATGGGGGGCATAGAGAGGAGGAGCTGGGGGCTACAGTGTCACACACTACAGATAGAGCGGAGCATGGAGAGGGGGAGCTGGGGGGCTACAGTGTCACATACAGATAGAGCGGAGCATGGAGAGGAGGAGCTGGGGGGCTACAGTGTCACATACAGATAGAGGGGAGCATGGAGAGGGGGAGCTGGGGGGCTACAGTGTCACATACAGATAGAGGGGAGCATGGAGAGGAGGAGCTGGGGGGCTACAGTGTCACATACAGATAGAGCGGAGCATGGAGAGGAGGAGCTGGGGGGCTACAGTGTCACATACAGATAGAGCGGAGCATGGAGAGGAGGAGCTGGGGGGCTACAGTGTCACATACTACAGATAGAGCTGAGCATGGAGAGGAGGAGCTGGGGGGCTACAGTGTCACATACAGATAGAGGGGAGCATGGAGAGGAGGAGCTGGGGGGCTACAGTGTCACATACTACAGATAGAGCGGAGCATGGAGAGGAGGAGCTGGGGGGCTACAGTGTCACATACTACAGATAGAGCGGAGCATGGAGAGGAGGAGCTGGGGGGCTACAGTGTCACATACAGATAGAGCGGAGCATGGAGAGGAGGAGCTGGGGGGCTACAGTGTCACATACTACAGATAGAGCGGAGCATGGAGAGGGGGAGCTGGGGGGCTACAGTGTCACATACATATAGAGCGGAGCATGGAGAGGAGGAGCTGGGGGGCTAGTGTCACATACTACAGATAGAGCGGAGCATGGAGAGGGGGAGCTGGGGGGCTACAGTGTCACATACAGATAGAGCGGAGCATGGAGAGGAGGAGCTGGGGGGCTACAGTGTCACATACAGATAGAGGGGAGCATGGAGAGGGGGAGCTGGGGGGCTACAGTGTCACATACAGATAGAGCGGAGCATGGAGGGAAGGAGCTGGGGGGCTACAGTGTCACATACAGATAGAGCGGAGCATGGAGAGGAGGAGCTGGGGGGCTACAGTGTCACATACAGATAGAGCGGAGCATGGAGAGGAGGAGCTGGGGGGCTACAGTGTCACATACAGATAGAGCGGAGCATGGAGAGGAGGAGCTGGGGGGCTACAGTGTCACATACAGATAGAGCGGAGCATGGAGAGGAGGAGCTGGGGGGCTACAGTGTCACATACAGATAGAGCGGAGCATGGAGAGGAGGAGCTGGGGGGCTACAGTGTCACATACTACAGATAAAGCGGAGCATGGAGAGGAGGAGCTGGGGGGCTACAGTGTCACATACTACAGATAGAGCGGAGCATGGAGAGGAGGAGCTGGGGGGCTACAGGGTCACATACAGATAGAGCGGAGCATGGAGAGGAGGAGCTGGGGGGCTACAGGGTCACATACAGATAGAGCGGAGCATGGAGAGGAGGAGCTGGGGGGCTACAGTGTCACATACAGATAGAGAGGAGCATGGAGAGGAGGAGCTGGGGGGCTACAGTGTCACATACTACAGATAGAGCGGAGCATGGAGAGGAGGAGCTGGGGGGCTACAGTGTCACATACAGATAGAGCGGAGCATGGAGAGGAGGAGCTGGGGGGCTACAGTGTCACATACAGATAGAGCGGAGCATGGAGAGGGGGAGCTGGGGGGCTACAGTGTCACATACTACAGATAGAGCGGAGCATGGAGAGGAGGAGCTGGGGGGCTACAGTGTCACATACAGATAGAGGGGAGCATGGAGAGGAGGAGCTGGGGGGCTACAGTGTCACATACTACAGATAGAGCGGAGCATGGAGAGGGGGAGCTGGGGGGCTACAGTGTCACATACATATAGAGCGGAGCATGGAGAGGAGGAGCTGGGGGGCTAGTGTCACATACTACAGATAGAGCGGAGCATGGAGAGGAGGAGCTGGGGGGCTACAGTGTCACATACAGATAGAGCGGAGCATGGAGAGGGGGAGCTGGGGGGCTACAGTGTCACATACAGATAGAGCGGAGCATGGAGAGGAGGAGCTGGGGGGCTACAGTGTCACATACAGATAGAGCGGAGCATGGAGAGGAGGAGCTGGGGGCTACAGTGTCACATACAGATAGAGCGGAGCATGGAGAGGAGGAGCTGGGGGGCTACAGTGTCACATACAGATAGAGCGGAGCATGGAGAGGGGGAGCTGGGGGCTACAGTGTCACATACAGATAGAGCGGAGCATGGAGAGGAGGAGCTGGGGGGCTACAGTGTCACATACAGATAGAGCGGAGCATGGAGAGGAGGAGCTGGGGGGCTACAGTGTCACATACTACAGATAGAGCGGAGCATGGAGAGGAGGAGCGGGGGGGCTACAGTGTCACATACAGATAGAGCGGAGCATGGAGAGGGGGAGCTGGGGGGCTACAGTGTCACATACAGATAGAGCGGAGCATGGAGAGGAGGAGCTGGGGGGCTACAGTGTCACATACAGATAGAGCGGAGCATGGAGAGGAGGAGCTGGGGGGCTACAGTGTCACATACTACAGATAGAGCGGAGCATGGAGAGGAGGAGCTGGGGGGCTACAGTGTCACATACAGATAGAGGGGAGCATGGAGAGGAGGAGCTGGGGGGCTACAGTGTCACATACAGATAGAGCGGAGCATGGAGAGGAGGAGCTGGGGGGCTACAGTGTCACATACAGATAGAGCGGAGCATGGAGAGGAGGAGCTGGGGGGGCTACAGTGTCACATACAGATAGAGCGGAGCATGGAGAGGAGGAGCTGGGGGGCTACAGTGTCACATACAGATAGAGCGGAGCATGGAGAGGGGGAGCTGGGGGGCTACAGTGTCACATACAGATAAAGCGGAGCATGGAGAGGAGGAGCTGGGGGGCTACAGTGTCACATACTACAGATAGAGCGGAGCATGGAGAGGAGGAGCTGGGGGGCTACAGTGTCACATACTACAGATAGAGCGGAGCATGGAGAGGAGGAGCTGGGGGGCTACAGTGTCACATACTACAGATAGAGCGGAGCATGGAGAGGGGGAGCTGGGGGGCTACAGTGTCACATACTACAGATAGAGCGGAGCATGGAGAGGAGGAGCTGGGGGGCTACAGTGTCACATACTACAGATAGAGCGGAGCATGGAGAGGAGGAGCTGGGGGGCTACAGTGTCACATACAGATAGAGGGGAGCATGGAGAGGAGGAGCTGGGGGGCTACAGGGTCACATACAGATAGAGCGGAGCATGGAGAGGAGGAGCTGGGGGGCTACAGTGTCACATACTACAGATAGAGCGGAGCATGGAGAGGGGGAGCTGGGGGGCTACAGTGTCACATACATATAGAGCGGAGCATGGAGAGGAGGAGCTGGGGGGCTAGTGTCACATACTACAGATAGAGCGGAGCATGGAGAGGAGGAGCTGGGGGGCTACAGTGTCACATACAGATAGAGCGGAGCATGGAGAGGAGGAGCTGGGGGGCTACAGTGTCACATACAGATAGAGCGGAGCATGGAGAGGAGGAGCTGGGGGGCTACAGTGTCACATACAGATAGAGCGGAGCATGGAGAGGAGGAGCTGGGGGGCTACAGTGTCACATACTACAGATAGAGCGGAGCATGGAGAGGAGGAGCTGGGGGGCTACAGTGTCACATACTACAGATAGAGCGGAGCATGGAGAGGAGGAGCTGGGGGGCTACAGTGACACATACAGATAGAGCGGAGCATGGAGAGGAGGAGCTGGGGGGCTACAGTGTCACATACAGATAGAGCGGAGCATGGAGAGGAGGAGCTGGGGGGCTACAGTGTCACATACTACAGATAGAGGGGAGCATGGAGAGGAGGAGCTGGGGGGCTACAGTGTCACATACTACAGATAGAGCGGAGCATGGAGAGGAGGAGCTGGGGGGCTACAGTGTTACATACATATAGAGCGGAGCATGGAGAGGAGGAGCTGGGGGGCTACAGTGTCACATACTACAGATAGAGGGGAGCATGGAGAGGAGGAGCTGGGGGGCTACAGTGTCACATACTACAGATAGAGCGGAGCATGGAGAGGAGGAGCTGGGGGGCTACAGTGTCACATACATATAGAGCGGAGCATGGAGAGGAGGAGCTGGGGGGCTACAGTGTCACATACTACCACTACAGATAGAGCGGAGCATGGAGAGGAGAAGCTGGGGGGCTACAGTGTCACATACTACAGATAGAGCGGAGCATGGAGAGGAGGAGCTGGGGGGCTACAGTGTCACATACTACAGATAGAGCGGAGCATGGAGAGGAGGAGCTGGGGGGCTACAGTGTCACATACAGATAGAGCGGAGCATGGAGAGGAGGAGCTGGGGGGCTACAGTGTCACATACAGATAGAGCGGAGCATGGAGAGGAGGAGCTGGGGGGCTACAGTGTCACATACAGATAGAGCGGAGCATGGAGAGGAGGAGCTGGGGGGCTACAGTGTCACATACAGATAGAGCGGAGCATGGAGAGGGGGAGCTGGGGGCTACAGTGTCACATACAGATAGAGCGGAGCATGGAGAGGAGGAGCTGGGGGGCTACAGTGTCACATACAGATAGAGCGGAGCATGGAGAGGAGGAGCTGGGGGGCTACAGTGTCACATACAGATAGAGCGGAGCATGGAGAGGGGGAGTTGGGGGACTACAGTGTCACATACTACAGATAGAGCGGAGCATGGAGAGGAGGAGCTGGGGGGCTACAGTGTCACATACAGAGAGCGGAGCATGGAGAGGAGGAGCTGGGGGGCTACAGTGTCACATACAGATAGAGCGGAGCATGGAGAGGAGGAGCTGGGGGGCTACAGTGTCACATACTACAGATAGAGCGGAGCATGGAGAGGAGGAGCTGGGGGGCTCCAGTGTCACATACAGATAGAGCGGAGCATGGAGAGGAGGAGCTGGGGGGCTACAGTGTCACATACAGATAGAGCGGAGCATGGAGAGGAGGAGCTGGGGGGGCTACAGTGTCACATACAGATAGAGCGGAGCATGGAGAGGAGGAGCTGGGGGGCTACAGTGTCACATACAGATAGAGCGGAGCATGGAGAGGAGGAGCTGGGGGGCTACAGTGTCAGATACAGATAGAGCGGAGCATGGAGAGGAGGAGCTGGGGGGCTACAGTGTCACATACTACAGATAGAGCGGAGCATGGAGAGGAGGAGCTGGGGGGCTACAGTGTCACATACAGATAGAGGGGAGCATGGAGAGGAGGAGCTGGGGGGCTACAGTGTCACATACTACAGATAGAGCGGAGCATGGAGAGGAGGAGCTGGGGGGCTACAGTGTCACATACAGATAGAGCGGAGCATGGAGAGGAGGAGCTGGGGGGCTACAGTGTCACATACTACAGATAGAGCGGAGCATGGAGAGGAGGAGCTGGGGGGCTACAGTGTCACATACAGATAGAGGGGAGCATGGAGAGGAGGAGCTGGGGGGCTACAGTGTCACATACAGATAGAGCGGAGCATGGAGAGGAGGAGCTGGGGGGCTACAGTGTCACATACAGATAGAGCGGAGCATGGAGAGGAGGAGCTGGGGGGCTACAGTGTCACATACAGATAGAGCGGAGCATGGAGAGGAGGAGCTGGGGGGCTACAGTGTCACATACTACAGATAGAGCGGAGCATGGAGAGGAGGAGCTGGGGGGCTACAGTGTCACATACAGATAGAGCGGAGCATGGAGAGGGGGAGCTGGGGGGCTACAGTGTCACATACAGATAGAGCGGAGCATGGAGAGGAGGAGCTGGGGGGCTACAGTGTCACATACAGATAGAGCGGCGCATGGAGAGGAGGAGCTGGGGGGCTACAGTGTCACATACAGATAGAGCGGAGCATGGAGAGGAGGAGCTGGGGGGCTACAGTGTCACATACAGATAGAGCGGAGCATGGAGAGGAGGAGCTGGGGGGCTACAGTGTCACATACTACAGATAGAGCGGAGCATGGAGAGGAGGAGCTGGGGGGCTACAGTGTCACATACTACAGATAGAGCGGAGCATGGAGAGGAGGAGCTGGGGGCTACAGTGTCACATACAGATAGAGCGGAGCATGGAGAGGAGGAGCTGGGGGGCTACAGTGTCACATACAGAGAGCGGAGCATGGAGAGGAGGAGCTGGGGGGCTACAGTGTCACATACAGATAGAGCGGAGCATGGAGAGGAGGAGCTGGGGGGCTACAGTGTCACATACAGATAGAGCGGAGCCTGGAGAGGAGGAGCTGGGGGGCTACAGTGTCACATACTACAGATAGAGCGGAGCATGGAGAGGAGGAGCTGGGGGGCTACAGTGTCCTGAAATATGTCACGTTCACCCCCACACAAGTCTCCACCCTAGTGACCACCATACCTGACCCCGAGAAACAGCCTATGCCATTCTATAGGCGGATGTGTCAGATTCAGAAGACATATGCTGCTACTTGGCAGGATCTCCATTCCCTTACTGAAATAAAAGCTTCTGACAGCTTTTTACCCCTGATGGCTCCAGCCTTCGACCTAAGTCAGTCCCCACCGACAGATAGCTATCCCTCAGGTCTTACATGTTGCCAACAACTGAAGCAATGGGCACAGGAGGCCCTGACAGACCTACAAGGCCTTAAGGCCCTATTCCACGGAACGATTATCGTTCGTATTCGGCTGATATCGGTCGCTACGGATGATAATCGTCCCGTGGAATAGAGTGCAATGATCAGCCGACATCGTTGCAGTCGCTTGTTTTTCAACATGTTGAAAAACAAGCGACTGATATAGCAGCGATCTGCTGTGGTGGGTCCGTTGAATAGGAGCGTCGTCAGCAGATGTTGCTATATCCTATGGGCTGCCCGGACGATCAGCGATCCCCCGGGCAGCCCCCCCGCAGCTCCCCGCTGCCCCTCCCGCACTCACCCGCTCGCTGCAGCCGCGTTGAATAGCGGCGGCAGCGAGCGGGGAACGAGGAGCAAACAAGCGCTGAGAGCGCTGGTTTGCTCCTCTGACGACCATAGGAATAGGGGCATTAGTCATTGTATATCTCAAGGGGTGAGACACCTGACTGAAGAAAGAAAACGAGCCATCTTGGCTGTCGCCTATCCAACTACTGTTAATTAATTGCAGTCCTTTCTAGGGTTAATCACCTACTGCAGACAGTGGATCCCAGATGCTTCCAGGCTCATGCAGCCCCTCTACGATGCTTTGAAGACTGGCCCTAATGAGGAAGATGTGCCAAACCCCTTCACATATGAACAGTATCAACAGTGTTTCCACCTCCTGAAAAACGCCATTGCCAGTGCTCCTGCCTTGGGTCTCCCAGACTATGTCAAACCATTTCCTCTTTATGTTTCTGAGAAAGATGGCCATGCGTCTGGTGTCCTTGCTCAGGACCATGGTGGTAAACAACGTCCCCTTGGATACTACTCTTGCAGACTGGATCCAGTCGCCAGAACATCACCTACCTGCCTGCGAGTGGCCCATGCAGCCCAGAAGCTCTTAGACAAAGTTGCAGACATCACATTGGGACATGACGTGATCATACAGGCCCCTCATGACCTTGCTGCAGTTCTCTCTCTCACCTTGCCTCGTCATCTTTCTCACCAGAAACACCTCAGACTTCAATGTTCGCTGTTACTCCCCTCCTATGTCTCTTTCAAAAAGTGTACCACCATCAACCCTGCCACAGGTCCCAAGGGGGGAAGGAGAACCTGACCCTGATGAATGGGAAGAACCACCCAACGACTGCTTGCACACGCTGAGCTTATACAAGGACTCATGCAGACCATGGAACTACCCACTCAAGTGGCTGTCATCAAAATGAAAGCACATGGGAGAATCAACAGCAAAGAAGCTAGAGGAAATCAGCTAGCAGACCAGGTGATAAGTCTAAATTTAGATGTTGACCTCTCTCTATGGAGAAAGAGTCTAAAACCCAGGATAAAGGATGGTTTTTTAATTATATCTAGAGTTGTAACCTGCAGTATTACCAGCTCGTCACTTATACATCACGGACACAGATAAGACAATGTATCATGATTATAAGCCTGGAGGAAATGGCCCAAGTTTTATTATGGTAATCACATTTTATAGACAGATAGAATATAGGGTGGTAACAAATGCTAATAAGACATAGATGAGGCGGTGCTAGTGATTTAGATATTCAGTCATGTGCAATGGCGTCTATATTAGTATTCATTATTATTAATCAAAAAGTTTAAAAAAGGGTAGAACAATACATTCTCTGCAAAGATACTTTCTCATGAATCCAAGAGCACAATGTAGTTGTTTTCCATAAATTGTTTATAGATAAGAGTCTCTGGGTCCTTGGGGATTGTGTCTACAAATGATAACTTTCCAGGAGTTGTTCTCAGTGACGTGCGTCCAGCATTCCTCTTCTTCATCCAGAACATCTCTCTGTCACCCTCTGATCATCTCCTCATTCAGAGGGCAGTCTATATAGGTGTAGTCATATAGGTACGGTGCAAGTAGGTAAAATCCCAATACCTGGCCTTATCACAGGCGGCAAAACAAGCTGCTATGGGACCTGTGTCCGTAAGATGGCAGTATATGGACTATCAGTGGGATCCTGTAGATACAGAAGTCACCACGGTGAGTACAAGGGCACAGAGGAAGACATTTCTAGAAAATGAGGATTTGAAAATACCAGCGGAGAATCCAACAGACTTGGTGGTGGTAAGGCCACCCTCTCTAAAACTGCAGCAGGAACAGTTCAGTGCACCTACAGAGGAAAGAAGACAATGGAAAAAAGAAGTATTGGAGAAACAGACAGGCCTATGGAAGAAGGAAAATGTGTATTGCCTCCCACAAAGAATGTACCCGGCCATGGCAGCATGGGCACATGGAGCTACACACAGAGGAAAGAACCAAGCTCTGGCTTACATCAGGAAGTTTTACCATGCTCCAGGAATCAGCACCACCCTGACGGCATACAATCAAGCTTGTCAAATTTGTCAGATCTGCAATCCCAGCAGTACCCAGACTGTTCCTGCCCAACACTTGGCCAAACCAGACTACCCATGGCAAAGGATACAAGTGGATCACATACATATGCCCCTGGCTGGAGGGTATGAGTATGTGCTCGTGGTGGTGGACATGTTCTCAGGATGGCCAGAAGCCTTCCCAGTCAAGAATATGACAGCAAAGACCACGGCTAAGAAGATGCTCATTGAAATTGCCTGCAGATTGGGCATTCAGGAAGTTATTGAAAGTGATCAAGGCCCAGCCTTCACGGCCTCAGTGTTCTCAGAGTTGTGGTTCATGCTTGGTGCACACCAAGGCTTACACACCCCTTACCACCCCCAGAGTTCAGGGAAAGTTGAGAGGATGAATGGCACCCTCAAAACTAAATTACTTAAAATGAGTCAGGAACATCCTCTCCCATGGCCAGACCTGCTGCCTATTGCTCTGTACCATGTCAGACACACACCACAGGCTAGACATGGACTTACTCCCTATGAGATCTTATTTGGGTCCCCTCCTAAGATAGCTGAGATAGACACTCAGGAATTGCAGAAAGGTCAGGATAAACTTGTACAATTTGTAATTTCTCTTGCTCGAGAACTGTCTAACTCTCGTACTGCAGTGTCTGCTTCTCTTCCAGAATCCACAGGAGACACAGTCCATCCGTTCAAACCGGGAGACAGTGTGTACCTGAAGAGACATATCAGGAGAGATTGCCTGGAACCTAGATTCGAGGGTCCCTACCAGTAGCGTAATTTGGTGGGGGCAGAGGGGGCGGTCGCTCCCGGGCCCACACAGGCAGGGGGCCCACTGATGATTTCACCAGTTAATGCTGTCCGCAAAAGCTATTGCTTATGCAGACAGACTTAACAAATGTCTATTGGCTGTAGGTGGCCCCTGGCCAGCAACCAGATCTCCTGGGGGGCCCACACGGCTACCGTATGTTGTGCCTGATTCGAAGAGAACATAGGGTTGAATGAGGCACAGTGATTAAAAAGGCTCTCCACCCTACCAATCACTGTTGTGGCCACAAGAGGCTGTTCCCTCCCTTAGAGCTGTGGGACCTCAGTGATGTCAGTTGTGTGTTTACAGAGCAGGGAGAGAGTTGACATCAGAAGACTAAAGTACTGCAACCGCACAGCAGGTAAGTATGGCTTTTTTCCCTTAATTATACAGGAGGAGACCTATGTGGGTGGGTGGGGCTAACTCCTGGAAAGGATGTTACCTATGGGGGTTGTGGTATGGGATGTGCTGGCTAATTGAAAAGAGGGTACCTAATTTTGAGGTACATTTGGTGGTGGTGGTGGGGTGTCTAACCACCAGGAGGATTACCAGGGAGATTACCGCTGGGGAAGGGGGTGGCTGCATGAGGAATAGATACTGGGGGGATTACCTACATGAGATGGTGCTGGAGGGGATGCCTACATGGAGAATAATACCTTCTATATGAGGGCCCTAACTACTACTATATGGTAACTGAGGGAAATAATAACTATATTGGGCCACAGAAGGTCTAACTACCATATGGATGCACAGAGAAGCTGAATTTCACATGAAGGTACAGAGGGGCCTGACTACTATATGGGGGTGCACAGGGAGGGTCTGTCTTCTACATGGAGGTAAAGGGGGGATAATCTAATATGTTAGGGTATAAATGGTGGTCTTTTTTCTATATGAGAGCATAGAGGGAACTACTGTATATGAGGGCTAAAACTGCGTCTAAATACTACATGAGGGCATAAAGTGGGTAACAGTGTAGAGCAATACAGATAGGGCTGGTGCCTTGGTGAGATGCCTAGAATGTTTGTCTGGCAGAGACGAAGCATCGCCAGGAGAAGTCTGCATGATGGCCGAGCCAGACAGAGGAAAAAGGAAAAGCAAACCACCTAGCAAACACGTCATTACATTTCATGCGGAGAATACGCCCCCAGTGCTTTGTCTGTTCAAGCCTAATGGGAATTGTAATTTTTAAAAATCTGGAAGGCGGTGAGTTTGACCCCCCTGGTATTAGTCACTATGGTGCGAAGGTGGTGTTGAGGTATTACTCGTAAAATTGTCTTATGTTAACTATATATATATATATATATATATATATATATATATATATATGTAATATTATTTTTTTACACATCCTAAAATTTGCTGCAGTCTTTAACTGTTGTGTGTGCCCCATGCCAGGCCCATAATGGTTGATAATCTATAGTAAATAGATATCATACAGTAATTATACCATTTAGTTATGTTGCAGTAGTCTGGCTTTTTTGTATATAGGTTATTTAGTATAGTTGCCTTAGACTTCATGGGACTATTTATTATTACCTTGCATTTGTACTATACATTTACACTATTGGTACTGCGGGTTCACCCTTCAGGTGTTGCCTCTTTGGTCACTGACCATCAGCTATGGTGTAGTCCTCATGCTGCCCAATAGAAATTAGACAGATAGATATGAGATAAAGAGATAGAAGAATGGATGGATGGAAGGAAGGATGGCTAATTAGAAAACAAACACAGCGCCATAGCTGCCCCTATGTTGTGTGTGGTACTACAACTTGGTTCCATTCTCTTTTAGTGGAACTGATCTGCACTACCACATCCAAGCTTTGGAGGTGAGTGGCGCTGTTTCTGGAAAAATACAGCTATGTTTTTGTAATGCTGCATAACCCCTTTAATTTGTACATGGTTACATATGTGACATGTAGAAAGTCTTTCCCACTGTTCTCAGTCCCTGTTCACTATAAATAATGTAGTAGAAAATACCCTTTATTACTCCGAAAGCATCGTCATCTACTGAGGTTCCCTATGGGTAACATAATCGGTTGGGGGCCCACTGAGACTCGCTCGCCCCCCCCTAGGCTGAACCCCTAGCTACGCCCTTGGTCCCTACAGAGTCCTGCGGATTACACCCACTGCTGTGAAACTCGAAGGGAAAGACCCTTGGATCCACGCCTCCCACTGTAAGAAGTCCCCGATCGAGGCATGATGGCGGATATCCTTTTCATTATTATTTGCAGTCTAGCTGCTGCAACTCACGCTTTGCCTGGTACAATCTTTTGGGTAAACACCTCTGTCCCTGTAGTTACGTTCCAATTCGACTATTGTGATGTAGTGAGACACGCTCACGTATGTAAAGAAGGGATTAAATTGGACCATGAGTCATACAACGAGGGAGAATCCTATTTGTGTGTAACTAGACCAGGGAATGAGAACTGTTATTATTGGTCAGACGTGGTTGGAACACAGGGACAGACTGAAATTATAAACCAAAGGAGGGGACTTCCGGTTCCGGCGCGGCCATGTGAGGAGCTGCGCGGCTGAGCTCCCGGGACCTGAGGCACACCTGACCTCTCCAAAACCGCCGGACTGGCGACCGACCTAGTGGGGAACACCCAGCAACTTACGGAGCCGCTGGGGAACCGTCCTATGGACCGGTACGTGCTCCGCAGCACGGCCAAACAGCCTCCCTCAGACGACACAGCAGATCAGGGTCCTGCCGAGATATCCAAGATGGCGCCGGCTGACGGCTCTCTGCAGCGACAGGACGTGCAGCGGGAGCTGGAGCTCCATGACACAGAGGTATCAGGGGATAAGCAGGCTGAGCGCCTGGTAGCTGAAGGAGCTGCAGAAAAGGTCTCCCCCATAGACTTTAAGCACATGGCCACAGAGGTCACCAAACTGATAGTAGCTGATTTCCAGAGACTCCTGGAAGAGGCCCTCAGGAGCTCTCGGACTCAGATTCATAAGGACATTTCTGACCACTCCACTAGACTAACTGAAGTGGAGCACAGGAGAGCGACCCTAGAAGATGAAAATGGCGGGAGAATTTGACCTTTTCGCAGATAAGCTAGATGATTTGGAAAATAGTTCTAGAAGGAACAATCTGCGTATTATTGGAGTGAAAGAATGAGTGCTGCCGGCCGATCTGCAGGCCTTCTGTGAAAGAGACATTCCTAAGGCCCTGGGTCTACCACACGCCTGCCGGGTGGAGCGGGCACACCGCCTGGGCCCTAATCCCGCAACAAGAGGAGAACCACAGACTAATCTTAGTCCACGGCCCCGCCAGGTGATTCTCCGCCTCCGAGACTTTAATGATAAAACTGCCATATTGCGGGCGTACAGGAAAAGTGCGCAACCTCCGGAGGTCAGAGGCATGAGACTGTTATTATTTGAGGATTTCTCGGCGGAGGTGACCAAACGGAGGAGGGCGTTTACTACAGTCTGCTCAGCCCTGTACAAGGCAAAGAGAAAATTTCAACTACAGTACCCTGCAATCCTAAGGGTCTTCCACTCTGACGGTTGTGTCCTCATATACCTCCCCGCGCAAGGCAGAGGATGCTTTGCAGAATTTTAGGGAGCCCTCACCCTCTGAGTCATCCAACTCCAGGCGCCCTAGGGGGAGGTCATTGAACAGATCACAGGATTATTATTCGCAGCCGGGCAGAGGAGAATCCCTTACATCGCATCGGCGCAGAAACCAATCGCCATTGCCACAGCGCAACAGATGCCGCCGCTCTCACGGGAGAGAGAAAGAGAAGATCGAGAACCCTGTCTCCTGATTGAGCTCCCCTGGACAACCTTCCTCTCTTAACCAGCGGACGATATGTCAGGTTTTCTAATAATGCCTCAGTGCGACGTATGCTTCTCTGTTCCTCAAGGGGGGCTACATTAGTTAGCTATTGATTGCCAGCTTCACCTGCTTATATCGTAGTTCCCCTCCCACTTCACTACCTGTTATTTTTTTTCTTTTTACCTGTCCTGGTTCTATCATTGAAAGTTGTAGTTTCTCTCTTCCTCCATTAGATGGCGCTTTAGTTGCGGCCAGTCATGTTTTAGTTAGCGGTGCACCCGTGGAGCTCACCATATGGCTGAAAAAAGAGGAGTCTTCATCTCTGATATGGGGGTCTGGGATATGGATCTTGCCGACCTCAGAGAATGAGAGTGGTTGTGTTTTTGTTTGTTTGATATGTTTGTGTTTTTATGTATTGGGTGATAGACTGCTGATCTTTATATGTATCTCATTGCTTCCTCTTAGACATCGGCCCCGGACGTTATGCACCTCAGATGTGTGGCGATGGGGAGGGAGATCCGAGCGCCCTGCCGCCCTAATTTAGTCAAGAAACCTGACCCCGGCCAGACGCTCAGGTATTTGTTCGCCATGATGGCGGCTTCTAGTACCCCCTAGTTTGGTTGCCATGGCAACGGTAATTACATGGAATGTAAAGGGACTGAAATCTCCACACAAACGAGTACAAGTTTTACGCTTTTTGAAACGGTTCCACCCTGACATTGTTCTCTTACAAGAGACGCACCTAGCGGCTGATGATTTAGTTAGAATGCAACGGATGTGGGTGGGCACGGCGCTCGGATCTCCGGCGGTGGGGGGCAGAGCGGGGGTGATCACTCTGATTAACAAATCTTTTCAGTTTTCCCTAGTTGCTCACAACCATGACACTGAGGGTCGCTTGTCACATATTCTCCTTGATCACCACGGGGAAACATATAGCATCTATAACATATATGGCCCGAATGGAGAAAATAAGTCGTTTATTACAGATGTGGCCGCTAGGCTGCGGGGTGACCCGACTGTGTGGAGGGTGGTGGGGGGAGATCTAAACACGGTGGCGTGTCCTCTGGAAGATAGGAAAACCTCTGCCATGGTCCTTCCAACAACTCGGGCCACAGACAAAATCTTTTTGGAACAAACGGGGTTGGAGGATGTGTGGCGCTTAACCCATCCGGCAGAGCGGGATTATACCCACTTCTCCCACTCCCATCAATCGTGCTCTAGACTAGACTATATCCTCACGAGCCCCTTAGTGAGTAGGAGTAGGAGGAGCATAAGGACTTGATTATCTCCGACCATGCCCCCGTATTGGTGCGGTTGTTCCCTACTACCCCACAGAGACTGACTATATCTGGCACTTCCCCTCCTTTTTAACACAGGATGAATCTTTTCGGGAACTCTTGCAGGGATGGTGGGTGGAATATGACTACTACAATAGTGCCCACAAAGCGGATCCCCTACTGTTTTGGGAGGCGGGAAAGTCTGTTTTAAGGGGGAAAATACTAGCACACATAATAGGGCTGAAGAAACGCACATCTCAACACTTCAAGACCTCCAGTGAGGCCCTTAGGCTGGCCTATACAAATTTTTTACAATCCCCTTCACATGACTCTAAGTCTAAGTGGCAGAAAGCGAGGGAGGATTTTGAGCTCAGGTTGGATAGGCGGGACAGATTATATCGCTCTCACCAAGAGGCAGATTTTTTTCGCTTTGGGAACAAGGCTGGGAAACTGTTGGCAAGGGTAGCGAGAGGCAAACACCCCCCATCTCATGTCCTAGCTTTACAGGATCATCAAGGTATCACTCATACTGACCCTGTACTCATTAATAAATTGTTGGGAGATTACTATAGCTCCTTATATGCCCCCCCCTCGGATCCGGGACCCCTGTCTACTTTTCTGCGCGACATTCGTCTGCCCTCCTTGTCAGAGGAACAACAAGAAATGTTTAACGCAGAAATCGCAGAAGGCGGAGGTGCGCTCGGTCATCAAGTCCGCCCATAGTGGGAAGGCTCCCGGACCTGATGGGTTCAGTGGGGAATTGTATAAATCCCTAGTAGATCAAGTCACCCCAGCCCTGGTCAGTCATTTTAATGCCATGTATGAAACAGGGAACATCCCGGCTGGAGCCAAATTAACGTATATCAAAGTCCTACCTAAACTGGGCAAGGATCCTTTACACCCGGGATCTTACCGTCCCATTTCCCTGATCAATCAGGACATTAAAATGTTGACAAAGATCCTTGCTGACAGGCTAGCGGTTCATTTACCGGAGATAATAAGCAATAATCAAGTGGGCTTTGTCAGGAATAGGGCAGCGGTGATTAATATACGTAAAGTGTTGGCGGTACTAGATAGGGTCCGACACCGTCCTCAGCCAGAAGAAACCCCAGCATTGTTAACCCTGGATGCCGAAAAGGCTTTTGATAGTGTAAGATTGGACTGGCTGTGGGCGGTGTTAGACAAAGTTGGGATACTAGGTAGATGGCAGACCTTTCTCAGGGGCCTATATAGAGATTCCATGGCCAGGGTCCACACGGCGGGGATACTATCGGCCCCGATTCCCCTAGCTAGGGGCACCCGACAAGGGTGCCCACTCTCACCCTTACTGTTCGATCTCGCGATCGAAGCTCTTGCCAGACACCTATGTGAATCAGATTTGTATGAAGGAATCAGGGTGGGGGACCGGGAAGTGCGCTTAACACTTTTTGCTGATGATGTACTCTTATTTATAAATAATCCCCATATTGGCGTTCCAAAGATCTTAGCCTTTTTAGAGGATTACGGTAAACTTACGGGGTATAAAGTAAATCCTGGGAAGAGTGAGATCATACCCGTGGGATTATCGCCCCCCTCTTGGCAGAGGTCTATAGCTTCACTGGAGGTCAGAGTGACTACTAGCCACATCACATATTCAGGAATCAAGGTGGGACGGACTCCGGACACCCTTTATTCCCTGAATTATCCACCCCCTTATAGATAAAATTCTTCTTGAGCTGAAAAGGTGGTCGCAACTGCCATTAGCCTTCTTGGGCAGATGTCACTTAATTAAGATGGTGAGCTTTTCTATCCGCTTCAAACACTACCATTACTGTTAAAGCACACAGATGTTACTAAACTAAGGCAAGCATTTTCTAAATTCATATGGGCGGGCAAACGCCCGAGGATCGCTTTCCCCAAGCTGGCATTATGTAAACCAGAAGAAGGATTAAATTTCCCAAACATCAGGGGATACAATGTAGTGTGCCTATTTCGGCACGTCATAGACTGGATCCACGGATCGTCCTTCCATTCTAATGTTTCTATAGAGAAGGCCTTTGCCCACCCATGGAACCTTACCGCTATTTTGCATTCCTCCCTGTCGCGCTTGCCAGCCTTTATTGAAAGCTCTGTCCTTATGCGTGACACCATCATGGCCTGGAGGGAGGTGCGCAAATTGTCACACTTACCCTTTCTACTATCTAAGCGCATGCCGCTGTTTGGCAATCCTGACACGCCATGGAGTTGTCACCCCTCCTGGGAACCGCTTTGGGTGGCTAAGGGGATAACCACTGTAGGGTCCCTAATCAATACTGAGACTTAAAAATGGCTCCCCCCGTCTGATATCATGGTTGGATTCTCTCTCCCTGCTACTCATTTCCTCTTTGTTCAGCAAGTCCGAAGCACTCCCCCACACATTAGATGGTATCATAGGGGAAGCTGCACGCAAGGTGTCTATATCAGAACTGTATAATGCCTTGAGGGCCACATTCCTGAAAATTGATCCCAAGTCTATTTTCCCTACTTGGGCTCGATGGACTAATGACCCTCAAATTCAGGACTGCATTCTTAAGGGGTGGACGGTGGTGCGTGCATGTATCCTAAACGAGAGATGGAGGGAAACATCATTGTGCCCTTTATGGGTTTAATATTCGGCCCTCACCCAACTTCCCAGATCGGATAACCGCATGCCCAAAATGCAAGGAATCCCTGACTAATTTATGGCATGGAGTATGGGAGTGTTCACACACTAAAGCTTACTGGCGTTCTGTAGCTTCTTACATTGACACTCACTGGCGGATCGCCTACCCAGATACGCCGCAGGCGTTCCTCTTTCCCCAACTACGACCCCCTGATGATGAGTCTCCTGCGACAAAAATCCCTGAAATGATCCACATAGTCTTACATGTGGCCCTCCGGTGTCTGTTTCATGAATGGCTGGCGGAGAAGGTGCCGGAGATGTCCATGATTGTGTCTCAATTAAAACTGCTTTTTAATGTTGATAGGATCTATGCAGAACAACATAAACGTACGGGCACAAAAAGGTTCTTTAAGAGATGGAAATCCTTTCTGGAACCGCACGAGATGAGAGATATTGTCTTTCCATTCAGATGCACTGATTGGTATTGTAGAAGCGACCTGGCAGGTACACTGGGATCCCTCCGCCTTTCACCGTCAGCCATGAGGGGTCGTACTGATTTTACCAACATTTAATGTGACATATTAGTGAGAGGATCTATAGGGAAGATGGGGGTGAGGAAAGGGGGGATGGGTGAGGATGGGAGGGAAGGGAGGGAGATGTCTTGGTATAGAACCAGCAAGGTGAGACATGTGATCTCCAGAACAGAGGCCGATGTCTATTAGTATTAATGTTGATGTTGATATGGCTATTGCTTTTTGTATTCACAATCAGTGACTTTATTTGTACATTCTTCAATGGTAATATGGTGTATACCCCATTATTGTTGGTCCTATGTTTGGACCTTTGTATTGTTGGTTTGTTCTGTTTAAAAAAAAAACTGATAAAAGATTGAATAAACATATATTTAAAAAAAAAAAAAAAAAAACCAAAGGAGGGCAGAGATCGTAAAGACAGTAAGGGAAGATCGCTACTGACCAGAATGACGCTAACTAGAGGTCGGAAAATCCCCTGGGGCCGATGTGCCCTAAAGAACTGTTTCCCCTTGTTCTTGAATATAGAAAACCCTTCTCCCGGTGATTTAGGCAAATATGTTCTCGGGGCACATATTGGTACCATTAATCCCTCATTAGGACTAGTAGAACTCAAGGATATAAAGTTAAAACCCACTGTAGCCCCCTCAGTTATTGGTAGCTTGAAAAACAACTGTGATAAAACAGTCCAGGACATCCTCCCCATTCCGGGACTATCCTGCCAGGATGTGTTTAGCATTGACACCCAGACTACTCCCAGGAAAAATTTATGGATTGAGTGGGTTAGGTATACAGTGAGAACGGCCAACATATCTGTAGGTTGTATAGCATGTGCAGCGGCAAATATATACCTGACTACAATACCCCTAGATCTCCCTGAAATAAATCACACAGAATGCCTCCTCAACTTATTAAGGGGTGAAAATGATACTAAATGTCCAGAACTCCGTCCCCTATTGACCCCCAAACCGAAGGGGAGACCCCCAGGAGAAGTCTATGTCCATGATGGTAACTACACTTGCTTTACAGCCAATGAAACTACTGGTACTCGAATGGGTATTTTTGGCCCTGGTTTCTGCAAGTATAACTCCTCTATTGGTTCCTCAATGTTACAGAATCTGACCCATGCTGTATTTGATGTATTCTGGTTATGTGGGGATGGGAGACTGAAAAACAAGTTGCCTAGCCTATGGAAGGGTCAGTGTACCCGAGTGAAAGTTATTATGCCCTTCCCAGTACTCCCATGGGATCCAGAAGCCCCAGATGCAGAATCCCAACCCAGTAGCCATCATAGACCAAAGAGATCTGCCCTATTGCGAGACTTTCAGCAGGACCCCCAGGTGTATATAGATGCTATTGGAGTGCCAAGGGGGGTCCCAGATGAGTTTAAGGCCCAAGATCAGATTTGTGCAGGTTTCCAGTCCATCATTCCCCAGGTACAGATCAACAAAAATGTGTCTTGGATCAATTACATGTATTATAATGAGCAGAGGTTTGTCCACTACAGTAGAGATGCTTTCCAAGGTATAGTTGAAGAATTAGGCCCCAATACTAGGATGACTGCAAAATAGGTTCATCATAGACATGTGGACAGCTGAGAAAGAGGAGCTTGCCCAATGATAGGAGAAGAATGCTGCACCTCCATTCCTGACAACACTGGAGATGATGGTAAAATCACGGTAGCCCTGGGTAAGATAAAAGGATTAGCTACGGAAATAAAGCAGAATGCTGGAGCAGGCACCAGCTGGGCCAATTGGATGACAGAATGGGCTGGAGGTTGGAAACGCTTCCTCCTCACCATAGGTATGATCTTGACAGGACTACTAATAGCTGGCCTGATTGTTCATACCCATTTATAAGAAATTAATGTTGAAGGTCACTGGGATAGAGATGGTAGTCTTGGGGCGACCAGAAGAGGAACCCCTAGTTGGTACCACAGAAATTGATATACCCACAAAGACTCCCTCATTCTCCAAGAAGTTTGAGTATCTGCTTATCAAGGGTTAATTTAGGGATAGATAAGGGAAGGGTAGACTCTCATGGTGGTTAAGGTCCCAGTGGAAGGAGGAGGTGTTAGGAACACAAACTCCAGTAGCTGGGTGAAGTATCCCCATCCCCTAACCCCCATCAGGAGATAGCTACAAAGGATCAAGACTATCAGTATTAGGGAAAAGAAAAATATAATTTAGGGGGGATTGTCAGGGTAGTTCTATGTTTTTATACTTTTATATTGAGAAGTTATATTTTCCTTTAAACGGACGAGCAATGCTTATGCAATTTAAGATGGTGCCTGTATCCTGCCAAGTATGCCTGAGAGCTGATAGAATAGTGACAAGATGTGAGGTACAACAAAGGAACTGCTGTGATCACGGGGAGAACATTGCAGAATACAGCGAGGGACAACACAGTCGGATACTAGATAGATATGCTTACTATCTGCTTTATACACGTCCTTCCTTTGTACTGTGTGTAAGCTATTACTTTCTCTCTAATAAACCTCGGTGCCGTGTGATGATCCCAAGGGCTGACACTGCAGGGACTGAGATTGAGGGTACAAACCCACACACCGTATACACAGCAGATACGCAGCAGATGTTAGTACAGATTTGATGCTGTGTTCAGTTATTTAGCTCTAATCTGCTGCGTATACGGTGTGTGGGTTTATACCCCTAATCTGAATTTTGCATCAGAGTCTTTCTTAGTGTGCGCACACCTGCCTGAATGATTTGGAGCAAGTGACTGACCACTATTAAAGAGACCCCTGTCCTTGGCGGGAGTCACGACCCCTGTCCTTGGCGGGAGTCACGACCCCTGTCCTTGGCGGGAGTCACGACCCCTGTCCTTGGCGGGAGTCACGACCCCTGTCCTTGGCGGGAGTCACGACCCCTGTCCTTGGCGGGAGTCACGACCCCTGTCCTTGGCGGGAGTCACGACCCCTGTCCTTGGCGGGAGTCACGACCCCTGTCCTTGGCGGGAGTCACGACCCCTGTCCTTGGCGGGAATCACGACCCCTGTCCTTGGCGGGAGTCACGACCCCTGTCCTTGGCGGGAGTCACGACCCCTGTCCTTGGCGGGAATCACGACCCCTGTCCTTGGCGGGAGTCACGACCCCTGTCCTTGGCGGGAGTCACGACCCCTGTCCTTGGCGGGAGTCACGACCCCTGTCCTTGGCGGGAATCACGACCCCTGTCCTTGGCGGGAATCACGACCCCTGTCCTTGGCGGGAGTCACGACCCCTGTCCTTGGCGGGAATCACGACCCCTGTCCTTGGCGGGAGTCACGACCCCTGTCCTTGGCGGGAGTCACGACCCCTGTCCTTGGCGGGAGTCACGACCCCTGTCCTTGGCGGGAGTCACGACCCCTGTCCTTGGCGGGAGTCACGACCCCTGTCCTTGGCGGGAGTCACGACCCCTGTCCTTGGCGGGAGTCACGACCCCTGTCCTTGGCGGGAGTCACGACCCCTGTCCTTGGCGGGAGTCACGACCCCTGTCCTTGGCGGGAATCACGACCCCTGTCCTTGGCGGGAATCACGACCCCTGTCCTTGGCGGGAGTCACGACCCCTGTCCTTGGCGGGAGTCACGACCCCTGTCCTTGGCGGGAATCACGACCCCTGTCCTTGGCGGGAGTCACGACCCCTGTCCTTGGCGGGAATCACGACCCCTGTCCTTGGCGGGAGTCACGACCCTGTCAGCTATATTTATAATAACCAGTTGCAGATTTAACTGTATTGAGCGCAGTGTCATAGTGCCACACTGTTATATACACCACTACACGCACCATAGTGGCGCAGGGTCTGATATCCATGACCCTGGGCTACCCCTATGCACCTTAGGGGTATGGACATGTACTATTCAGCTCACTTAATGGCTCTTTACATGACAATTGTTGTATACCAATCTATAATCCTTTAGCTGTATATATCCAGTGTAGGACCCGTGCCTCACTAGTACAAACAGTTAGACAGGGCCTCTTGGAGTGAGAGTTAGCCCCCCCTCTTTATCGCAGGGTATGAATAGGAGCTAAGGATAGGTTCCTGGGCGGGGCCGCACCTATCAGTGCGATCACTCAGCCTAGGGCAGGGCGAGGGAGGGAGCGGACGTGTAGGATGTAGATAGGTCCCACTAACCTCAATAGAACACCCTACTAATTACCCCTTCCCTCCGGACCGGGACATCCATACATCAGGGTCTCCGACTGCAGAGTAATTGATTTTTCTGGTGTCTGCACCTCTCATCCCCGGCAATTTGCTTTTCTTGTTGTCAGTAAATTTCCTGACGATTATTTTGGTATTTTTCTATATGTTTGTGTGTATTTGCCTAGACGAGGTATTTTACACATTATCTAATAAAAGTTATATTTTAGTTTTATTCTGTGATTCACTCATATACTTCACTGAACTTGGAATGTTACTGAGCATGTGCAATACAGATAGCTAGATAATCAGATAGATAGATAATCAGATAGATAATCAGATAGATAATCAGATAGATAATCAGATAGATAATCAGATAGATAGGAGATAGATAGATAGATAATCAGATAGCTAGATAATCAGATAGATAGATAGATAGATAGATAGATAGATAGATAATCAGATAGATAATCAGATAGATAGGAGATAGATAGATAATCAGATAGATAGATAGATAGATAGATAGGTAGGAGATAGATAGATAGGAGATAGATAGATAGATAGGAGATAGATAGGAGATAGATAGATAGGAGATAGATAGATAGGAGATAGATAGATAGGAGATAGATAGATAGGAGATAGATAGATAGGAGATAGATAGAGAGATAGATAGGAGATAGATAGATAGATAGATAGATAGATAGGAGATAGATAGATAATCAGATAGATAGATAATCAGATAGATAGGAGATAGATAGATAGATAATCAGATAGATAGGAGATAGATAGATAGATAGATAGATAATCAGATAGATAGATAATCAGATAGATAATCAGATAGATAGATAATCAGATAGATAGATAATCAGATAGATAATCAGATAGATAATCAGATAGATAATCAGATAGATAGATAATCAGATAGATAGGAAAAGAGAGATACATTGTCAGTCAGCTAGACACATCTGCTCTTACATACAGTATATACAAACACAATATAATATACAGTACATAGTAAGTCACACACATAGAACAATACAGACAGATCACATCACACATACATTACACACCACACATACATAGAACAGTACAGATAACATCACACATACATTACACATCACACATACATAGAACAGTACAGATAACACACATACATTACACATCACACATACATAGAACAGTACAGATAACATCACACATACATTACACATCACACATACATAGAACAGTACAGATAACACACATACATTACACACCACACATACATAGAACAGTACAGATAACATCACACATACATTACACATCACACATACATAGAACAGTACAGATAACATCACACATACATTACACATCACACATACATAGAACAGTACAGATAACATGACACATACATTACACATCACACATAGAACAATACAGACAGATAACATCACACATACATTACACATCACACATAGAACAATACAGACAGATAACATCACACATACATTACACATCACACATAGAACAATACAGACAGATAACATCACACATACATTACACATCACACACACATAGAACAGTACAGATAACATCACACATACATTACACATCACACATACATAGAACAGTACAGATAACATGACACATACATTACACATCACACATACATAGAACAGTACAGATAACATGACACATACATTACACATCACACATAGAACAATACAGACAGATAACATCACACATACATTACACATCACACATAGAACAATACAGACAGATAACATCACACATACATTACACATCACACATAGAACAATACAGACAGATAACATCACACATACATTACACATCACACATTCATAGAACAGTACAGATAACACACATACATTACACATCACACATACATAGAACAGTACAGATAACATCACACATACATTACACATCACACATACATAGAACAGTACAGATAACATCACACATACATTACACATCACACATACATAGAACAGTACAGATAACACACATACATTACACATCACACATACATAGAACAGTACAGATAACACACATACATTACACATCACACATACATAGAACAGTACAGATAACACACATACATTACACATCACACATACATAGAACAGTACAGATAACATCACACATACATTACACACCACACATACATAGAACAGTACAGATAACATCACACATACATTACACACCACACATACATAGAACAGTACAGATAATATCACACATACATTACACATCACACATACATAGAACAGTACAGATAATATCACACATACATTACACATCACACATACATAGAACAGTACAGATAACATCACACATACATTACACATCACACATACATAGAACAGTACAGATAACATCACACATACATTACACATCACACATACATAGAACAGTACAGATAACACACATACATTACACATCACACATACATAGAACAGTACAGATAACATCACACATACATTACACACCACACATACATAGAACAGTACAGATAACACACATACATTACACACCACACATACATAGAACAATACAGACAGATAACATCACACATACATTACACACCACACATACGTAGAACAATACAGACAGATAACATCACACATACATTACACACCACACATACGTAGAACAGTACAGATAACATCACACATACATTACACATCACACATACATAGAACAGTACAGATAACACACATACATTACACACCACACATACATAGAACAGTACAGATAACATCACACATACATTACACACCACACATACATAGAACAGTACAGATAACATCACACATACATTACACATCACACATACATAGAACAGTACAGATAACATCACACATACATTACACACCACACATACATAGAAGAGTACAGATAACATCACACATACATTACACACCACACATACATAGAACAGTACAGATAACACACATACATTACACATCACACATACATAGAACAGTACAGATAACATCACACATACATTACACATCACACATACCACTGCACATTGTACACATACAGTACTGTACTTACTCCTTGTGATATCCAGCTAGGTGCAGTGTAAAGCAGGGGCGGAACTACTGCCGTAGCAGCCGTAGCGGCTGCTACGGGGCCCCTAGCATCGGGGGGCCCGTGGCCTGGGCCCCCGGAGCTTACTGCCTACAACACCCCGTGGCCTCCCGGGCCTCCCGGGTGTTCAGTGTTCTGATTGACAGCGCAAGAAGCCATAGGCTTCCCGCCCTGTCAATAACTCTTGTGATCGCTTGCCTGCGATCACAAGAGTGTTGCCCCCGACAGATCAGCAGCTTCCAGGCGAAGTCCCAAGCAGCGACATCACTGAGGTCAGTGTGCGTCGCGGTGGCTGGGACTTCCGGTACAGGAAGTGACGCACACCCTGTACCGTTAGTCCCAGCCGCCGCCGCGCACAATGAGCTCAGTGGTGGCGCTGCCCGGGACTTCGCCTGGAAGCTGCTGATCTGTCGGGTGCAGATGAAGAGAGAAGAAGAGGCCGGCGACCGACGGGGGATCGTGTGCTTAGGTGAGTTGTTTTATTTTTAACTGGGCACTTTATATATATATAGGGGATGCACAGCGCTAGGGGCTGTATATATATATATTGTGGACATGTCACGGGAGAAGTGCTCGAGGGGGGTGTACATCTCACCCAGGTTAATACACAGCGTGAGATGGTGAGTCCAGGAGGCATCGGTGCTCAGCAGTGTTATGCTGCTGAGATTATTTATTATTGCCGGGCCTGGACTTACATGGAATGGCAGGTAGGTTGGTAGTGGGACTTGCCATTCCCTCCCCCCCGATCCAGGTCAGGTTTAGGGGTCAGGTGTTTCTGACCCTAATCAGCCTGAGAAGGTAAAAGCCCCGCAGAGGATCCAGTGTTTGCTCTCAGCCAGGGGTGAACAGCCTGCATGCTGGGTCTCCTGGGAGCAAGGAATACTGCCGCTGCTGGAGCCTATTCATACCCTGCGATACCGCCTATGGAAGCATCAGATAGGTGACCTGCCTGTTAGTAAGCGCCCAGACGGGCAGGACCTTTTTGTTTGTTTTATTCTTAAAGCACCGTGCTGCTGTGTTTTGTTTGATGGACGGTTTATGCTGCAAATAAACGCCAAGCTGTTATTTGCTGTGCATCCCATATATATATAGGGGATGCACAGCGCTAGGGGCTGTGTGTATATATATATATATATATATATAATATGGGGGATGCACAGCGCTAGGGGCTGTGTGTATATATATATATATATAATATGGGGGATGCACAGCGCTAGGGGCCGTATGTGTGTGTATATATATATATATATATATATATATATATATATATGGGATGCACAGCACTAGGGGCCGTATGTGTGTGTATATATATATATATATATATATATATATATATATATATATATATATATATATATATGGGATGCACAGCACTAGGGGCTGTATATATATATATATATATATATATATATATATAAAATATGGGGGATGCACAGCACTAGGGGCTGTATATGTATGTATATATATATATATATATATATAATATGGGGGATGTGTGTATATATATATATATATATATATATATATATATATGGGATGCACAGCACTAGGGGCTGTATATATATATATATGGGGAGGCACAACACTTGGGGCTATATATATATATATATGGTGGAGGGACAACACTTGGGGCTATATATATGGGGGAGGGAAAACACTGGGGGCTATATATATGGGGAGGGACAACACTGGGGGCCATTTGTAAGGGGAACAACACAGGGGGCAATCTATAAGGAGGACGTCACAGAGGAGGCATCTATAAGGGTAACTACACTGCGGGATGTATATAATAGGGCATGCGCAGGGGGGGGGGGGTATTTATTTTAGTGGACTAAACAGAGGGGTCATCTATAAGGGAATACACAGAGGGGGCCATATACTACAGGGCAGGGATAGGGAACCTTGGCTCTCCAGCTGTTTAAAAACTACAGCTTTAGCTTTGACTGTCTACACATGATGGGAGTTGTAGTTTTGCAACAGCTGGAGAGCGGAGGTTCCCTACCCCTGGTATAGGGGATGCACAGAGGTTGTCATCTACTATAAACACAGAGGGGCTCTCTACTATAGTAGATGCACACAGGGCCATCTATGTGGTGGACTGAACAAGGGACCATCTATAAGGAGCCAGGGCTACCCACTGAAAGAGGGCTTATAGGGGCCAATACAGATGTGCAGTGTGTATAGAGATGAGGATAGTGCCAGAGTGAGGAGCCTAATACTGTATGTCTGGCAGATTCTGTGGATTCGTGGCTCCGAGAAGTTCTCATAATGGCCCAGGACGGATGGAGAAGAAAATGAAAAGGGAAGAACTCCGATCAGAGGAGACGTCCCCTGTGAGTCACTAAATATAACTGCACTGTAATGTATATGTAGTACAGACCCTGTGTAGAGCTGGGTGTGTTGACGGTGTAGTGGTCGGTTGAGGGGGGGGCCCAGCCATTTCTAGTTACGCCCCTGGTGTAAAGGGTTACCTCAGCAGGCCGATGTGGATAGCAAAGGGCTGGCTGTCTCAGTGTGTGCTCAGGGTTTGCACAGTATTGTCCCTCCCTCCCTCCTCCTTGTAGTCCCGACTGCTGCTCTAATAACTTCCTCACACGCACTCAGGGGGAAGGAGGTGGGTCCGCAGCTTCTTAAGACGGCCATTTAAAGTGGCACTGCCAGCACACAGTGATACTGCTCAGTGCTGGGTATAGTAAACCTCGGCAGCTTCAGACAGGTTTACTTTTATATGGTTCAAGCTACTGCTACAGGGGGCAGTGCGATCATAGAAGCCGCCTCTCACATGGCCCCCTGCTTGATGTGATCCTCTCCTGTCGGCATGTGCAGCATAGGGCAGAGACAGTGTGCAGGAGACTCCTCTGATTACCGGGGGCAGAGACAGTGTGCAGGAGACTCTCCCCTGATTACCGGGGGCAGAGACAGTGTGCAGGAGACTCTCCTCTGATTACCGGGGGCAGAGACAGTGTGCAGGAGACTCTCCTCTGATTACCGGGGGCAGAGACAGTGTGCAGGAGACTCTCCTCTGATTACCGGGGGCAGAGACAGTGTGCAGGAGACTCTCCTCTGATTACCGGGGGCAGAGACAGTGTGCAGGAGACTCTCCTCTGATTCCCGGGGGCAGAGACAGTGTGCAGGAGACTCTCCTCTGATTACCGGGGGCAGAGACAGTGTGCAGGAGACTCTCCTCTGATTACCGGGGGCAGAGACAGTGTGCAGGAGACTCCTCTGATTACCAGGGCAGAGACAGTGTGCAGGAGACTCTCCTCTGATTGATTACCGGGGGCAGAGACAGTGTGCAGGAGACTCTCCTCTGATTACCGGGGGCAGAGACAGTGTGCAGGAGACTCTCCTCTGATTCCCGGGGGCAGAGACAGTGTGCAGGAGACTCTCCTCTGATTGATTACCGGGGGCAGAGACAATGTGCAGGAGACTCTCCTCTGATTACCGGGGGCAGAGACAGTGTGCAGGAGACTCTCCTCTGATTGCTTACCGGGGGCAGAGACAGTGTGCAGGAGACTCTCCTCTGATTGCTTACCGGGGGCAGAGACAGTGTGCAGGAGACTCTCCTCTGATTACCGGGGGCAGAGACAGTGTGCAGGAGACTCTCCTCTGATTACCGGGGCAGAGACAGTGTGCAGGAGACTCTCCTCTGATTGCTTACCGGGGGCAGAGACAGTGTGCAGGAGACTCTCCTCTGATTACCGGGGGCAGAGACAGTGTGCAGGAGACTCTCCTCTGATTGCTTACCGGGGGCAGAGACAGTGTGCAGGAGACTCTCCTCTGATTACCGGGGGCAGAGACAGTGTGCAGGAGACTCTCCTCTGATTCCCGGGGGCAGAGACAGTGTGCAGGAGACTCTCCTCTGATTGCTTACCGGGGGCAGAGACAGTGTGCAGGAGACTCTCCTCTGATTACCGGGGGCAGAGACAGTGTGCAGGAGACTCTCCTCTGATTGCTTACCGGGGGCAGTGCAGTCAATCAGAGGAGAGTCTCCTGCACACTGTCTCTGCCCTGGTAATCAGAGGAGAGTCTCCTGCACACTGTCTCTGCCCCCGGTAATCAGAGGAGAGTCTCCTGCACACTGTCTCTGCCCCCGGGAATCAGAGGAGAGTCTCCTGCACACTGTCTCTGCCCTGGTAATCAGAGGAGAGTCTCCTGCACACTGTCTCTGCCCCCGGTAATCAGAGGAGAGTCTCCTGCACACTGTCTCTGCCCCCGGTAAGCAATCAGAGGAGAGTCTCCTGCACACTGTCTCTGCCCCCGGTAATCAGAGGAGAGTCTCCTGCACACTGTCTCTGCCCCCGGTAATCAGAGGAGAGTCTCCTGCACACTGTCTCTGCCCTGGTAATCAGAGGAGAGTCTCCTGCACACTGTCTCTGCCCCCGGTAATCAGAGGAGAGTCTCCTGCACACTGTCTCTGCCCCCGGGAATCAATCAGAGGAGAGTCTCCTGCACACTGTCTCTGCCCCCGGTAATCAATCAGAGGAGAGTCTCCTGCACACTGTCTCTGCCCCCGGGAATCAGAGGAGAGTCTCCTGCACACTGTCTCTGCCCCCGGTAATCAGAGGAGAGTCTCCTGCACACTGTCTCTGCCCCCGGTAATCAGAGGAGAGTCTCCTGCACACTGTCTCTGCCCCCGGTAAGCAATCAGAGGAGAGTCTCCTGCACACTGTCTCTGCCCCCGGTAATCAGAGGAGAGTCTCCTGCACACTGTCTCTGCCCCCGGTAAGCAATCAGAGGAGAGTCTCCTGCACACTGTCTCTGCCCCCGGTAATCAGAGGAGAGTCTCCTGCACACTGTCTCTGCCCCCGGTAATCAGAGGAGAGTCTCCTGCACACTGTCTCTGCCCCCGGTAAGCAATCAGAGGAGAGTCTCCTGCACACTGTCTCTGCCCCCGGTAATCAGAGGAGAGTCTCCTGCACACTGTCTCTGCCCCCGGTAATCAGAGGAGAGTCTCCTGCACACTGTCTCTGCCCCCGGGAATCAGAGGAGAGTCTCCTGCACACTGTCTCTGCCCCCGGTAAGCAATCAGAGGAGAGTCTCCTGCACACTGTCTCTGCCCCCGGTAATCAGAGGAGAGTCTCCTGCACACTGTCTCTGCCCCCGGTAATCAGAGGAGAGTCTCCTGCACATTGTCTCTGCCCCCGGTAATCAATCAGAGGAGAGTCTCCTGCACACTGTCTCTGCCCCCGGTAATCAGAGGAGAGTCTCCTGCACACTGTCTCTGCCCCCGGTAATCAGAGGAGAGTCTCCTGCACACTGTCTCTGCCTCCGGTAATCAGAGGAGAGTCTCCTGCACACTGTCTCTGCCCCCGGTAATCAGAGGAGAGTCTCCTGCACACTGTCTCTGCCCCTGGTAATCAGAGGAGAGTCTCCTGCACACTGTCTCTGCCCCCGGGAATCAGAGGAGAGTCTCCTGCACACTGTCTCTGCCCCCGGTAATCAATCAGAGGAGAGTCTCCTGCACACTGTCTCTGCCCCCGGGAATCAGAGGAGAGTCTCCTGCACACTGTCTCTGCCCCCGGGAATCAGAGGAGAGTCTCCTGCACACTGTCTCTGCCCCCGGGAATCAGAGGAGAGTCTCCTGCACACTGTCTCTGCCCCCGGTAATCAGAGGAGAGTCTCCTGCACACTGTCTCTGCCCCCGGGAATCAGAGGAGAGTCTCCTGCACACTGTCTCTGCCCCCGGTAATCAATCAGAGGAGAGTCTCCTGCACACTGTCTCTGCCCCCGGGAATCAGAGGAGAGTCTCCTGCACACTGTCTCTGCCCTGGTAATCAGAGGAGAGTCTCCTGCACACTGTCTCTGCCCCCGGTAATCAGAGGAGAGTCTCCTGCACACTGTCTCTGCCCCCGGTAATCAGAGGAGAGTCTCCTGCACACTGTCTCTGCCCCCGGTAATCAGAGGAGAGTCTCCTGCACACTGTCTCTGCCCCCGGTAATCAGAGGAGAGTCTCCTGCACACTGTCTCTGCCCCCGGTAATCAGAGGAGAGTCTCCTGCACACTGTCTCTGCCCTGGTAATCAGAGGAGAGTCTCCTGCACACTGTCTCTGCCCCCGGGAATCAGAGGAGAGTCTCCTGCACACGGTCTCTGCCCCCGGGAATCAGAGGAGAGTCTCCTGCACACTGTCTCTGCCCTGGTAATCAGAGGAGAGTCTCCTGCACACTGTCTCTGCCCTGGTAATCAGAGGAGAGTCTCCTGCACACTGTCTCTGCCCTGGTAATCAGAGGAGAGTCTCCTGCACACTGTCTCTGCCCCCGGTAATCAGAGGAGAGTCTCCTGCACACTGTCTCTGCCCCCGGTAATCAGAGGAGAGTCTCCTGCACACTGTCTCTGCCCTGGTAATCAGAGGAGAGTCTCCTGCACACTGTCTCTGCCCCCGGGAATCAGAGGAGAGTCTCCTGCACACTGTCTCTGCCCCCGGGAATCAGAGGAGAGTCTCCTGCACACTGTCTCTGCCCCCGGGAATCAGAGGAGAGTCTCCTGCACACTGTCTCTGCCCTATGGTGCACATGCCGACAGGAGAGGATCACATCAAGCAGGGGGCCATGTGAGAGGCGGCTTTACTGGGGAACAGTGCGATCATAGAAGCCGCCTCTCACACGGCCCCCTCTTGCTGTGATCCTCTCCGGTCCGGCATAGGGCAGAGTAACCATGTCAGCGTGTGGGCCATAGAGGACAATGAGAGGAGCTGCAGACAGTTCTTCCTGCTGTCCTCTCATTGTCCCCTACGGCCCAGACGCTGACATGGTTACTCTGCCCTATGCCGGACCGGAGAGGATCACAGCAAGAGGGGGGGTTTTACTGGGGGCATTGAGCTGAAACTCTCTGCGGCAATGCCAGGCTCCCAGCCGCCATCTCTGCATGAGCAGCCGCTGTGTGATCTGCGCATACACAGAACAGTTTCTCCGATTGGAGCAAGTGCACAGGGAAGGCTCTGATTGGCTGCAACTGCAGACCAATCAGAGGAAAGCAGGAAGACACAGACTGACTGTGAATGACTGCATATGCAGGAGAGAGAGAAGGTCGGTTAGTGACGCATTGTCACAAAATGGTGGCGGAAAACGGGGGTCGACAGTCAAGAGGAGGACCTCAGGTTTTCAACTTCCTGTGGGGAGGAGCTGGGACCAAAAAGAAGACCAAGCTGCAGGAATCCATTAGGTAAGTATATTGCACTGTTATATAACTTTACCTAACCCTTTCATTGCAGAATAATTTTTTTTTCACATGTCTATTGGCATGCAAATTTAGTAAAGTAATAAGTATCAACTAAGGAAGGTTCCTGAAGTAGGTATATTTTACAATATGTGATAAGTTCCAAGATATACTTGGCTAAAAAATTAAAAATTAAAAGTACCTAACATGTATGGATGCCAAAGATCTGGCATGTCTTTTAATATATATTGAACAAATCTAACAACCTAAAAAAAAAAACCAACTAATAACTTCAGTATCGTATTAAATCGGGCCTGATGGCCCAATTGCCAATCGCCTCCTCCCACTAAGAAATTTCCAGAATCCCTAGTGTTCCTCTAAGATTTTCTCTAATATACCAGTCAGAGTTACAAAATGGTGTCATTAAATTATTCCGCTCTGGTTGCGACAGTTGTTTCTCAATAAACTTACTGTCACGGCCGCGGCGGCGTCCCGTGCTCCGGGCCGCCGCCGCGACCTCCCTCCATCTCATGCAGCTGCCGGGGTCCCTGTGCAGGGACCCGGCGCTGCTACACGTTCGGCCCCGGGGGGCGCCTCACCTCTCCACGCTCCTGTCTCTCGCTGTGCCGGCCGGCGCGCGCGTCCCCGCCTCCTAGGGCGCGCGCGCGCCGGCTGTCTCAGATTTAAAGGGGCAGTGCGCTCCTAATTGGTAGTTGCACCCAATCACTCCCCTATAAAGCCCAGCATGCCCTGTCCCCTGTGTTGGAGCCTCTACATGCTTCCCATAGCGTTTGGCCCAGCTCCCTGTTGTTCCTGTGTCCTGTCCGTTACCTGGTCCCAAGTCCCTGTTCCTGAGTCCTGTCCGTTACCTGGTCCCAAGTCCCCGTTCCTGGTTCCTGTTCCCCTGTCACTCCACCTGTTCCCGTGTCCAGCCTGTCACGTGCTCTCTCATCTGCAGACTATTGCCTGTGCCATCTCCTGCCACGCCTCGCCTGCCGACACCAGCAACCAAGCCAGGGGTAGCGACCTGGGGGTCGCCTGCCGCAGCAAGTCCATCCCGCCTTGCGGCGGGCTCTGGTGAAAACCAGCGGCCCCTTAGACTCCGCTCCCTGGTGAGGTTTGTGCCATCGCTGGTGCCGGTCCAGTGGATCCACTACTCCGGGCGTTACAGTAGGCTCCAACCATGGATCCCGGCGAGGTGCCTGATATCCGTGAGGTAGCCCGAGTGGTCGCCCTACAGGCTCAACAGATCCAGCAACAGTCACAGCTGATCCAACAACTGACTGCAGCCGTACAGCAGCATACCACAGCTCAGCAGTCATCACCCCCGGCAACCTCTTCAAAACTACGACTGGCTCTCCCAAGTAAATATGGAGGTGACCCCAAGTTGTGCAGAGGATTCCTGACCCAGTGCACTATGTATATCGAACTTTTAAGCAGTCAGTTTGCCACCGAGCGCTCTAAAGTGGCTTTCATTATCAGCCTATTGGAAGGTCGAGCTCTGGCCTGGGCCACACCACTATGGGACCGTAATGATCCGGTTGCTGCCAATTTCCGAATCTTCTTGGACGAGTTCCGCTCTGTCTTTGAGGAACCTGCCCGTGCGTCTTCAGCTGAGACTGCTCTTCTCAATCTATCCCAAGGTACTTCCTCCATTGGTGACTACGCCATCCAGTTCCGCACCCTGGCTGCGGAGCTAGACTGGAATGAGGCCGCTCTGATTGCCACCTTTAAAAAGGGCCTGTCCAGTCAAGTGAAGGATGTGATCGCTGCCCGGGACCTGCCTACCTCCCTGAACGAACTTATCCTACTAGCTACCAGAGTCTACACCAGGTTCGCCGAGAGAGAGGAGGAGGTCCGGCAAGGACGGCGTCTGAGTCTGCCCCGTCGCCATCCCCGGCTGGCACCGGTGTTCCAGAATCCCGTGGCTCCCATGTCTCAGTCGCCTCCAGAGGTTCCTATGCAGGTGGAACGTGCTCGCCTGACGACTGATGAGAGGAACCGTCGACTGGCCCAAAATCTCTGCCTCTATTGCGGTGGCGCGGATCACTATCGGCAGAGATGTCCCCAACGCCCTCAGCGTCCGGGAAACGCTCGCACCTAGGTCCGGTGGGAGAGGCCTCCCTAGGTGTGAATGCCACCTCTCCAAGGTTGACTATGCCCGTCTCTATCCAGACACCCTCAGGGCAAGTTTTTCAGTCTACTGCCCTCATCGACTCTGGCTCTGCTGGCAGTTTCATCTCTGCTTCGTTGGTCCAAAGATGGCGGCTACCCGTTATCCAGCTTGCCCAACCCCGGTCTATCTCTTCGGTTACGGGGGAGATTCTTTCCGAAGCTGTGTACAGCCAGACGGCACCCCTTGTCCTCCAGGTGGGCGCCTTACATCAGGAGAAGATCTCCTTCTATGTCTTGCGCCATTCCTCTTCCAACCTCCTGCTGGGTCTTCCTTGGCTGCAATTCCATACCCCTAAGCTGGACTGGAGAACTGGGGAGGTTCTCAGCTGGGGTCAGGACTGTCATAACCGGTGTCTGAGATCTCCTCAACCCAAGTGCTCTACAAGGTCACCTGCTTATGTCAAGCCTCTATCCGGGCTACCGGAGGACTACCAAGACTTTGTCGATGTTTTCTCGGCCAAGGAGGCGGACTCACTACCACCCCATCGGGCCTATGATTGCCCTATAGACCTCCTTCCAGGGGCTTCTCCTCCACGTGGTCGAGTATACCCTCTCTCTGTGCCCGAGACTGAAGCCATGTCCTCCTACATCCAGGAGAACTTACAAAAGGGCTTCATCCGTAAATCCACGTCTCCAGCTGGCGCCGGATTTTTCTTTGTTCAGAAGAAGGACGGTTCCCTCCGCCCATGCATAGACTATCGGGGCTTAAATAAGGTGACTGTTAAGAACCGCTATCCTCTTCCGCTTATTCCGGAACTATTCGACCGTCTTCGTGGAGCTAAGATCTTCTCCAAGCTGGATCTCAGGGGAGCGTATAACTTGGTCCGAATTCGTAAAGGAGACGAATGGAAGACCGCTTTCAACACCAGGGATGGGCACTACGAATATCTGGTCATGCCATTCGGCCTATGCAAAGCCCCAGCGGTCTTCCAGGAATTCGTGAACGATATCTTCCGAGACCTCCTCTATGTCTGCGTCATTGTCTATTTGGATGACATTTTGGTCTTCTCCCCGGACCAGCAGACTCATGTGGCACAAGTGCGTCAGGTTCTACGAAGGCTACGGGCCAATCATCTATACGCCAAGCTTGAGAAGTGTGTTTTCCATCAGCGCAGTCTTCCATTTCTTGGCTATATCGTCTCCGATCAGGGCCTACAAATGGATCCAGCCAAGCTCGCAGCTGTCCTTCAATGGCCACGCCCTGTGGGACTTAGAGCTATCCAACGTTTCCTGGGCTTCGCCAACTATTACCGGCAATTCATCCCTCACTTCTCTACCCTGGTCGCACCCATTGTGGCTCTCACTAAAAAGAAGGCGGACCCCAGACGTTGGCCTCCAGAGGCCGAACAAGCCTTCAATAGCCTCAAGTCTGCCTTTGCCTCTGCTCCTGCTCTAGTCCGCCCGGATGTCTCCAGGCCGTTTTCTCTCGAGGTCGATGCTTCTTCTGTGGGCGCAGGAGCCATTCTCTCGCAAAGGGACACATCAGGCAAGACCAGAACCTGCGGGTTCTTTTCCAAGACTTTCTCCCCTGCCGAGAGGAACTATACCATTGGGGACCGCGAACTCCTGGCCATTAAGTTGGCACTGGAGGAGTGGCGTCATCTACTAGAGGGGGCTAAACACCCTGTTAACATTTACACGGACCACAAGAACCTCCTCTACCTCCAATCGGCTCAACGCCTCAATCCCAGGCAGGCTCGGTGGTCCCTCTTCTTTTCTCGGTTCAACTATACCATCCACTTCCGTCCAGCCGAGAAGAACCTAAAGGCCGATGCATTATCCCGAGCATCCGATGTCATGGGGCAAGAGGAATCTCCTCGTCACATAATACCTCCCGACCGCCTAGTACCAGTTGCCACTTCTGCTCTGCAGAGACTGCCTCCCGGGAAGACTTATGTGCGCCCCGCACTCCGTAAACGCATCTTGAGGTGGGGGCATTCCTCCTTGGTAGCCGGGCATCCAGGAACCCAAAAGACCGGGCAATTGATCTCCCGTCACTACTGGTGGCCCAATCTCCTCCAGGATGTCAAGGATTTTGTGGCTTCCTGTGCAGTTTGTGCCAGGAATAAGTCTCCCCGTCAAAGACCTGCCGGCCTACTTTTGCCCTTGCCAGTCCCGGACCATCCCTGGCACCACATTGGGATGGATTTTATCACAGACCTACCTCCATCTGCGGGCAATACAGTCATTTGGGTGGTGACGGACCGCTTCTCCAAAATGGCTCACTTCGTGGCCCTTCCTGGTCTGCCCTCTGCTCCTCGTCTGGCTCAGTTGTTCTTCCGACACATCTTCCGCCTGCATGGACTTCCTCTTCACATTGTGTCCGACCGAGGCTCTCAATTTGTCTCTAAGTTTTGGCGTGCCCTCTGCTCGCAACTCCAAGTGAAGCTGGACTTCTCTTCGGCCTATCATCCTCAGACTAACGGGCAAGTGGAGAGAGTCAATCAGATTCTGGGTAACTACCTACGCCATTTTGTTTCCAGCCGCCAAGACAACTGGGCCGATCTACTCCCATGGGCAGAATTCTCATATAACCATCTGGACTCGACTTCCACAGGCAAGTCTCCTTTCTATGTGGTCTACGGGCATCATCCTCGTCCTCCTCTGCCTCTCTCTCCATCCTCCGAGGTCCCAGCCGTGGAGGAGTTGTTATCTGACCTGCAATCGATCTGGGAACAAACTCGACAGTCATTACTCAAAGCCTCTAAACGCATGAAGGATCAGGCTGATAAGAGGAGGAGACCTGCCACAAATTTTCTCCCAGGTGACAAAGTCTGGCTCTCGGCCAAATATGTCCGACTCAAGATTCCCAGCTACAAGTTGGGTCCTCGATTCCTCGGTCCTTTCTCGGTGCTAAGACGCATCAACCCTGTCACCTACAAGCTCCGCCTACCCCCCACTATGCGGATTCCGAACTCCTTCCATGTTTCCCTCTTAAAACCAGTGGTTCTGAACCGGTTCTCAGATAAGTCTTCGTTCTCTGCTCCTCAAGCCGTCTCTGACGACGTCTACGCTGTTAAAGACATTCTGGCCATGAAGACTGTCAGAGGGAGAAGGTTCTTCCTGGTGGATTGGAAAGGATTTGGTCCTGAGGAGAGGTCCTGGGAACCCGAGGCTAACATCCTGGACCAAGATCTCATCAAGAGGTTCCTGCAGGTTAGAAAGAGGGGGAGGCCAAAGGGGGGGGGTACTGTCACGGCCGCGGCGGCGTCCCGTGCTCCGGGCCGCCGCCGCGACCTCCCTCCATCTCATGCAGCTGCCGGGGTCCCTGTGCAGGGACCCGGCGCTGCTACACGTTCGGCCCCGGGGGGCGCCTCACCTCTCCACGCTCCTGTCTCTCGCTGTGCCGGCCGGCGCGCGCGTCCCCGCCACCTAGGGCGCGCGCGCGCCGGCTGTCTCAGATTTAAAGGGGCAGTGCGCTCCTAATTGGTAGTTGCACCCAATCACTCCCCTATAAAGCCCAGCATGCCCTGTCCCCTGTGTTGGAGCCTCTACATGCTTCCCATAGCGTTTGGCCCAGCTCCCTGTTGTTCCTGTGTCCTGTCCGTTACCTGGTCCCAAGTCCCTGTTCCTGAGTCCTGTCCGTTACCTGGTCCCAAGTCCCCGTTCCTGGTTCCTGTTCCCCTGTCACTCCACCTGTTCCCGTGTCCAGCCTGTCACGTGCTCTCTCATCTGCAGACTATTGCCTGTGCCATCTCCTGCCACGCCTCGCCTGCCGACACCAGCAACCAAGCCAGGGGTAGCGACCTGGGGGTCGCCTGCCGCAGCAAGTCCATCCCGCCTTGCGGCGGGCTCTGGTGAAAACCAGCGGCCCCTTAGACTCCGCTCCCTGGTGAGGTTTGTGCCATCGCTGGTGCCGGTCCAGTGGATCCACTACTCCGGGCGTTACACTTACGCCATACTTTGAAAACATGAGTTGTGTATCTGTCCGGAGTACGCAGGGTATCCAATCTCTCAATATAAAGTAAATCCTTTAATTGATCTGATAATTCAGATTGTGTTGGGATAGAATCTGTAAGCCAGTGCCGCAACAAGCATTTTTTCAACGCTAGAAGTGTGATCTGAATTCCTTTAGCACCTATCATTGGACGAGAGTTTGCCATATTTGATCTCGGTATATAGTGAAACAAACAACTCGTTGGGGAAAGTTGAATATCTCGTTCCCAAACGCATTGTATGAATGATAAACATTCCGACCAGCCTTTTTGTACTTCCGGACAGGTCCGCATGCAGTGGAAGAGATCCGCACGTGACAGTGCACATTTTGGACAGGCTCTTAAATAATGGCTAGGAGCTTCATCACTGGCTAAATTAAAGGCATATATGGCTTTATGAATGAATTTTAGGTGCGTCTCTCTCCACTGTTCTGACAGTGTACTGTCCCGGACACATCGTAATCCCACCAGAATCTTAGAAGATATGTCACTGTCGTCTAGAGTCATCTTCCATTTGTTAAATAAACTCTCCTCTTCTTTTGTCAGTACATATTTTTTCATAGAAGAATAAATCACAGATATAGAGTCCCTATCTTCTGCTTTACCAACAAGTAGGTCAAAAACTCCTTCTTTTTCTACTCTAGCAAAGTACTAAAGTTTTACAGAAGGAGGTTAGTTGTGCATATTGCAGGACGTGGTGAGACGCCAGCTCATATTTCTGTCGGATTTCCTCCCATGTGTATAAGATTCCTTCCCCTGTGTTGAGCAGAGCTCCGATATTTCGGATTCCCTTGGTCGTCCATTCTCTGAGAAGTTTATTTTGGTGGCTTTGAGTGAATGATAGTATACCTGACACAGGGAGATATTTGGAGAGACAGAATGGCAAGGAGTATATTTTTCTGATGGCCTTCCAGGCCGCTATAGTTATAGGGTGTTATTACAGGGTATATAGGGTGTATAGGGTATATAGGGTGTTCTTATAGGGTATATAGGGTGTATAGGGTGTTCTTATAGGGTATATAGGGTGTTATTATAGGATATATAGGGTATATAGGGTGTATAGGGTATATAGGGTGTTATTATAGGATATATAGGGTGTTATAGGGTATATACGGTGTATAGGGTATATAGGGTGTTATTATAGGATATATAGGGTGTATAGGGCATATAGGGTGTTATTATAGGATATATAGGGTATATAGGATACATAGGGTGTTATTATAGGGTATATAGGGTGTTATTATAGGATATATAGGGTATATAGGGTGTTATTATAGGATATATAGGGTATATAGGGTGTTATTATAGGATATATAGGGTGTTATTATAGGATATATAGGGTGTATAGGGTATATAGGGTGTTATTATAGGATATATAGGGTGTATAGGGTGTTATTATAGGATATATAGGGTATTATAGGGTATATATAGGGTGTATAGGGTATATAGGGTGTTATTATAGGATATATAGGGTGTATAGGGTATATAGGGTGTTATTATAGGATATATAGGGTGTATAGCAGGGGTCTCAAACTCAATTTACCCGGGGGCCGCTGGAGGTAGAGTCTGGGTGAGGCTGGGCCGCATCAGGGTTTCCACAAGAAAAGCTCTTACAAAAACATTCCAATGTCATCAAATGTTTTTATTTTTTCATCTGTTAAAACCACATATAGTTGCTGACTAGAGAAATGTAATTATTATTATTCAGATTCAAATGACAGTTCCTTAACATTTAAATTTCTGAACATGAATGGAACTTTGAACATAAACTTCTGAATGAAACATTGAACATGGCTTCTTCTGCCTACTTCTTGCTGCCAGAGATCTGGCAGCGCTTACTCTGGCATAGCCGAGCCACATTTGGCTTAAGGGAGGAAGCAGTTGAGACCCTCAGTAGGGCTTGAAGATGCTCATCAGTAAGTCCAGGGCTCCAGATGGCGACCAAAATGGTCGCCAATGCGACTGACTTTTTGCAAATGGCGCCCAGATTTATTAATCTGGGCGCCATTTGCGACTGGCCCCGGCGGCGGCGCGCTGTCTCTTTAAGATGCGCGGCTGATGCGCTGATGCGCGGCTGCCGGGGGTGTCCCGTCCTATCCCCGGCAGCGCGGCGCATCAGTGAGCTGCCTGGGGCCCTGACTTCCGGCACAGGAAGCGCGCGTCAGAGACGCTTCCTGTGTCAGAAGTCACAGCCCCGGCGTACAGGAGCTCACTGACGCGCCGCGCTGCCGGGGATAGGACGGGACACCCCCGGCAGCCGCGCATCAGCCGGGGACAGCGCCTGAAGAACAAGAGGATCGCCGGGGGAGCGGGTTGTCAGGTGAGTTTGTGTGTTTGTTTTTTTTAAAATATTGCTTAGCATAGAGGAAAGGGGGGGGGGGGGGGCATCTATAATGGGGGGAAGAGAAGGGGGGGCATCTATAATGGGGGGAAGAGAAGGGGGGGGCATCTATAATGGGGGGAGAAGAGGGGCCATCTTCAAGGGGGGGAGAGGGGGCCATCTATAATGGGGGGGGAGAGGGGGCATCTATAAGGTGAGGGGGTATCTATAAGGGGGGGAGAAGAGGGGGCATCTATAATGGGGGGGAGAGGGGGCATCTATAATGGGGGGGAGAGGGGGCATCTATAAGGTGAGGGGGTATCTATAAGGGGGGGAGAAGAGGGGGTATCTATAATGGGGGGAGAAGAGGGGGCATCTATAATGGGGGGAGAAGAGGGGGCATCTATAATGGGGGGAGAAGAGGGGGCATCTATAATGGGGGGAGAAGAGGGGGCATCTATAATGGGGGGGAGGAGGGGGCATCTATAATGGGGGGGGGAGAGGGGGCATCTATAAGGTGAGGGGGAATCTATAAGGGGGGGAGAAGAGGGGGCATCTATAATGGGGGGGAGAAGAGGGGGCATCTATAATGGGGGGAGAAGAGGGGGCATCTATAATGGGGGGAGAGAGGGGGCATCTATAATGGGGGGGGAGGAGGGGGCATCTATAATGGGGGGGGGAGAGGGGGCATCTATAAGGTGAGGGGGAATCTATAAGGGGGGGAGAAGAGGGGGCATCTATAATGGGGGGGAGAAGAGGGGGCATCTATAATGGGGGGGAGGAGGGGGCATCTATAATGGGGGGGGGGAGAGGGGGCATCTATAATGGGGGGGGAGAGGGGGCATCTATAAGGTGAGGGGGAATCTATAAGGGGGGGAGAAGAGGGGGCATCTATAATGGGGGGGAGAAGAGGGGGTATCTATAATGGGGGGAGAAGAGGGGGCATCTATAAGGGGGGGGAGAAGAGGGGGTATCTATAATGGGGGGGAGAAGAGGGGGTATCTATAATGGGGGGAGAGGGGGCCATCTATAAGGGGAGGGGGTATCTATAAGGGGGGGAGAAGAGGGGGCATCTATAATGGGGGGGGGAGGGGGCCATCTATAATGGGGGGAGGAGGGGGCATCTATAATGGGGGGGAGAAGAGGGGGTATCTATAATGGGGGGGAGAAGAGGGGGTATCTATAATGGGGGGGAGAAGAGGGGGTATCTATAATGGGGGGGAGGAGGGGAGGGGGCTATAAGGGGAGGGGGCCATCTATAAGTGTAGGGCAAACTGGCTGCAGACACTGGGAGATAGATATATGCACAATTATTATTATCAGGGCCCCTCAGGTGTCTGTATTGTAGGGGGTCACTTGCATTAGTCACTAGGTGAGAGATATATCTGTCTATATACACATCTTGTGGGGGGTCACTATGGCTGCAGTCATAAGTCTAGCTCAGTATGTATAGACTGTTGCAAGCTTTTAAAGGGAACCTGTCACCCCCCGTGACGGGGTGACAGGCTCCCAACCCCCCGTTAGAGCCCCCTATACTCACCTCATCGCGCCGGGTCCCGCTTCTGAAGATGGTCGGGTCACGGAGATCTCAGCCGCTGCAGCCCGGCGCGCACACTGAGAGATGAGTCCAACGCTCATAGAGAATGACGGAGCGCTGGACTCTCCCATCATTCTCTATGAGCGTTGGACTCATCTCTCAGCGCACGCCGGGCTGCAGCGGCTGAGATCTCCGTGACCCGACCATCTTCAGAAGCGGGACCCGGCGCCATGAGGTGAATATAGGGGGCTCTAACGGGGGGTTGGGAGCCTGTCACCCCGGCACGGGGGTCGACAGGTTCCCTTTAAGTTCAAGTTCAGAAGAGTAAGCCTCATTAATAGGCTAGCCAAGTGAAGCTGAAGTACTGAGTCAGACTGGATATGGTTGTCAAGTTGCAAGTTTCCATGTTGAACGTTTTCAAACTAAGAAAAGAAAGAATCTAAAGGAGGAGGAGGAGGAGGATGAGGAGGAGGAGGAGGCTGCCGCGGCCTCTGCACACAGTAAGTCCCATTTAACATAACATTAATTTTACATGGTTTAAAATGTTGGCGACCAAATATTCTATTTGGCGCCTAAATTTTTCAGGTTAGGAGCCAATGGCTCCCAGGTAAATTTTTTAGTCTGGAGCCCTGAAGTCTGGACCTGTACTTGGACTTATTAAAGTTCAAGGTAGAGAAGAGCTTTTCGCACAAATATGTGCTCCCAAAAAGACACATGGTTCGCTTGAACATTTGTGAAAGCTCAGGGAAGCTGGGGGGCAATTCCCTCAAAAATTGCCCGAGCTTGTCTGCTTTTCCACTCACCTCCCTAAACTTGGCTTTGAGTTCAGAGTTGCACTGCAGGTCAATGAGCTCCATTTGATACACAGGAGGGGCATCTTGCACATCAAAGGAGAAGGGGTCCGCAAAAATTTGAAATGTCGCTCTGTGCGTCTTGAAGTCTGCAAATCTGTGATCAAATTCCTCCTGTAGCTTCAAAATGACATCCACATACTCCTCACCACTGAATGGTGTGCCTGCATCCATGAGTTCCTTGCATGCTGGGAAATGGCAAAGGTTTGTCTGAGAAAGCTGGGCTTTCCATAGCATAAGTTTTGTAGAGAATGCTCTGACGTTGTCATAGGCAGCACTGACAAGTTGCCCCTGGCCTTGTAACTTCTTATTCAGTACATTAAGCTCATGTGTGATATCAACCAAAAATGCTAAGTCCATGAGCCATTTTGGATCACTTAGCAAGGGAACAGCAACCCCATCTTTCTCCATGAAGGCTTTCACATCTGCTCTCAACTCAAAAATCTCTTCAACATGTTTCCCCTGCTGAGCCAACGCACCTCGGTGAAGTAGAGCACATCCCCATATTCTGACTCCATTTCCTCTAAAAAAGCACGAAACCTTCTATGCTTTAAGCCCCTAGATCTGATTTGGTTGATGCATTTCACAACGAAAGACATCACATTGTCAAACTTCAGGCATTTGCTGCAAAGGGCCTGCTGATGGATAATGCAGTGCAGAGCAATGGCCTCCTCCACACCTTCCTCTTCCAGTTTTTTCTGAACAAGTGCCACCAGTCCATTTTTCCTCCCTGTCATTGATGGCGCTCCATCAGTTGTTATTCCAACAAACCTCCTCCAAGGCAAACCAGCATTCTCAATGGCATCACACAGCTGATGAAATATCTCCTGAGCGGTGGTCTGGCCATGCATTGCAATCACTGTGAGCAACTCCTCTATGACTTCAAAATTGTCATCAACACCACGAACAAAGATTGCAAGCTGGGCAGTGTCGGTAATGTCTGTGGTCTCATCAAGAGCGACTGAGTATACACTGAAACATTTTGCTTTCTCACACAGTTGATCATAAATGTCACTTGACAGGTCAGATATGCGCTCTGCTGTTGGCAGAAAGGCTGATGTTGCTAAACTGACCTTTCTTTTCTGGACAGACAATACTTGCAGCCTGTAATATGCAATTTTTTACAAATTCACCTTCTTTGAATGGCTTTCCTGCTTTAGCGATCATTTCACTAACCACGTAGCTAGCTTCCACTGCTGCATCATTCTCTTTGGTTGCTTTCTTAAATAAATTTTGTTGCCTCAATAGATTTGTTTTAAGATTAGCAACCCTTTGTGCTCTCTCATCTCCCTGGTATTTTTCATACTCTTCAGCATGTCTAGTTATGTAATGACGTTTCAAATTGTATTCTTTGTGCACTGCAACTTTCTCTGTGCAAATAAGACACGTCGGGATGCTCCTATGCTCAACAAAGAAATATTGCACTTCCCACTTTTCCTGAAATTGTCTGTGCTCATCACCAACCTTTCTCTTCACTGCAGGCTTAGAAGAAGACATGTTTGGGGTTGTGTAATATATATTCACTTGGTTTCACTGTGTTTAGCCTCTGAGCTGAGCAGCAATTTTTTTTCTGGGGGGTCCAAAAATTTTAAGAGGAAAAAAATAAACAATACGTTTACCTAATTCCTGTTTTAATCTGATAATTTGAATGTTGTTGTGCAATCATTGTAATAGAAAAGAGAAAAGTGATCCACCTTAAAACGATGCAAGAAAAGCGACCCTCCCTAGCCACGCCCCCATAGCCACTCCACTACAGTCACCACATGCTGCTTACTGAATAGTGCCCTATACAGTATCCAATCCCAATTATAGTGCCCTGTATAGTATCCAATCCCCCCATATAGTGCCCCACATAGTAGACAATGCCCCCATATAGTGCCCACTTAGTAGCCAATCCCCCATATAGTGCCCCACATAGTAGACAATGCCCCTATATAGTGCCTCACATAGTAGCCAATCCCCCATATAGTGCCCCACATAGTAGACAATGCCCCCATATAGTGCCCCACATAGTAGACAATGCCCCCATATAGTGCCCCACATAGTAGCCAATCCCCCCATATAGTGCCCCACATAGTAGCCAATCCCCCCATATAGTGCCCCACATAGTAGAAAATGCCCCCATATAGTGCCCACATAGTAGACAATCCCCCATATAGTGCCCCACATAGTAGCCAATGCCCCCATATAGTGCTCACATAGTATCCATTGCCCCCATATAGTGCCCACATAGTAGCCAATGCCCCCATATAGTGCCCACATAGTATCCAATGCCCCCATATAGTGCCCACATAGTAGCCAATGCCCCCATATAGTGCCCACATAGTATCCAATGCCCCCATATACTGCCCACATAGTATCCAATGCCCCCATATATGCCCACATAGTATCCAATGCCCCCATATAGTGCCCACATAGTATCCAATGCCCCCATATATGCTCACATAGCATCCAATGCCCCCATATATGCCCACATAGTATCCAATGCCCCCATGTATGCCCACATAGTATCCAATGCCCCCATATATGCTCACATAGCATCCAATGCCCCCATATATGCCCACATAGTATCCAATGCCCCCATGTATGCCCACATAGTATCCAATGCCCCCATATATGCTCACATAGCATCCAATGCCCCCATATAGTGCCCACATAGTATCCAATGCCCCCATATATGCCCACATAGTATCCAATGCCCCCATATAGTGCCCACATAGTAGCCAATGCCCCCATATAGTGCCCACATAGTAGCCAATGCCCCCATATAGTGCCCACATAGTATCCAATGCCCCCATATACTGCCCACATAGTATCCAATGCCCCCATATATGCCCACATAGTATCCAATGCCCCCATGTATGCCCACATAGTATCCAATGCCCCCATATATGCTCACATAGCATCCAATGCCCCCATATATGCCCACATAGTATCCAATGCCCCCATGTATGCCCACATAGTATCCAATGCCCCCATATATGCTCACATAGCATCCAATGCCCCCATATAGTGCCCACATAGTATCCAATGCCCCCATATATGCTCACATAGCATCCAATGCCCCCATATGGTGCCCACATAGTATCCAATGCCCCCATATATGCTCACATAGCATCCAATGCCCCCATATATGCCCACATAGTATCCAATGCCCCCATTTAGTGCCCACATAGTATCCAATGCCCCCATATATGCCCACATAGTATCCAATGCCCCCATTTAGTGCCCACATAGTACCCAATGCCCCCATATATGCTCACATAGCATCCAATGCCCCCATATATGCCCACATAGTATCCAATGCCCCCATATAGTGCCCACATAGTATCCAATGCCCCCATATATGCTCACATAGCATCCAATGCCCCCATATATGCCCACATAGTATCCAATGCCCACATAGTATCCAATGCCCCCATATATGCTCACATAGCATCCAATGCCCCCATATATGCCCACATAGTATCCAATGCCCACATAGTATCCAATGCCCCCATATATGCTCACATAGCATCCAATGCCCCCATATAGTGCTCACATAGTATCCAATGCCCCCATATATGCTCACATAGTATCCAATGCCCCCCATATAGTGCCCACATAGTATCCAATGCCCCTATATATGCTCACATAGCATCCAATGCCCCCATATATGCCCACATAGTATCCAATGCCCCCATTTAGTGCCCACATAGTATCCAATGCCCCCATATATGCTCACATAGCATCCAATGCCCCCATATATGCCCACATAGTATCCAATGCCCCCATGTATGCCCACATAGTATCCAATGCCCCCATATATGCTCACATAGCATCCAATGCCCCCATATAGTGCCCACATAGTATCCAATGCCCCCATATATGCCCACATAGTATCCAATGCCCCCATATAGTGCCCACATAGTAGCCAATGCCCCCATATAGTGCCCACATAGTAGCCAATGCCCCATATAGTGCCCACATAGTATCCAATGCCCCCATATACTGCCCACATAGTATCCAATGCCCCCATATATGCCCACATAGTATCCAATGCCCCCATGTATGCCCACATAGTATCCAATGCCCCCATATATGCTCACATAGCATCCAATGCCCCCATATATGCCCACATAGTATCCAATGCCCCCATGTATGCCCACATAGTATCCAATGCCCCCATATATGCTCACATAGCATCCAATGCCCCCATATAGTGCCCACATAGTATCCAATGCCCCCATATATGCTCACATAGCATCCAATGCCCCCATATGGTGCCCACATAGTATCCAATGCCCCCATATATGCTCACATAGCATCCAATGCCCCCATATATGCCCACATAGTATCCAATGCCCCCATTTAGTGCCCACATAGTATCCAATGCCCCCATATATGCCCACATAGTATCCAATGCCCCCATTTAGTGCCCACATAGTATCCAATGCCCCCATATATGCCCACATAGTATCCAATGCCCCCATATATGCCCACATAGTACCCAATGCCCCCATATATGCTCACATAGCATCCAATGCCCCCATATATGCCCACATAGTATCCAATGCCCCCATATAGTGCCCACATAGTATCCAATGCCCCCATATATGCTCACATAGCATCCAATGCCCCCATATATGCCCACATAGTATCCAATGCCCACATAGTATCCAATGCCCCCATATATGCTCACATAGCATCCAATGCCCCCATATATGCCCACATAGTATCCAATGCCCACATAGTATCCAATGCCCCCATATATGCTCACATAGCATCCAATGCCCCCATATAGTGCTCACATAGTATCCAATGCCCCCATATATGCTCACATAGTATCCAATGCCCCCATATAGTGCCCACATAGTATCCAATGCCCCTATATATGCTCACATAGCATCCAATGCCCCCATTTAGTGCCCACATAGTATCCAATGCCCCCATATATGCTCACATAGTATCCAATGCCCCCATTTAGTGCCCACATAGTATCCAATGCCCCCATATATGCTCACATAGCATCCAATGCCCCCATATATGCCCACATAGTATCCAATGCCCCCATGTATGCCCACATAGTATCCAATGCCCCCATATATGCCCACATAGTATCCAATGCCCCCATTTAGTGCCCACATAGTATCCAATGCCCCCATTTAGTGCCCACATAGTATCCAATGCCCCCATATATGCTCACATAGCATCCAATGCCCCCATATATGCCCACATAGTATCCAATGCCCACATAGTATCCAATGCCCCCATATATGCTCACATAGCATCCAATGCCCCCATATATGCCCACATAGTATCCAATGCCCACATAGTATCCAATGCCCCCATATATGCTCACATAGCATCCAATGCCCCCATATAGTGCTCACATAGTATCCAATGCCCCCATATATGCCCACATAGTATCCAATGCCCCCATTTAGTGCCCACATAGTATCCAATGCCCCCATATATGCTCACATAGCATCCAATGCCCCCATATATGCCCACATAGTATCCAATGCCCCCATTTAGTGCCCACATAGTATCCAATGCCCCCATATATGCTCACATAGCATCCAATGCCCCCATATATGCCCACATAGTATCCAATGCCCCCATGTATGCCCACATAGTATCCAATGCCCCCATATATGCCCACATAGTATCCAATGCCCCCATTTAGTGCCCACATAGTATCCAATGCCCCCATTTAGTGCCCACATAGTATCCAATGCCCCCATTTAGTGCCCACATAGTATCCAATGCCCCCATATATGCCCACATAGCATCCAATGCCCCCATATATGCCCACATAGTATCCAATGCCCCCATTTAGTGCCCACATAGTATCCAATGCCCCCATATATGCTCACATAGCATCCAATGCCCCCATATATGCCCACATAGTATCCAATGCCCCCATGTATGCCCACATAGTATCCAATGCCCCCATATATGCCCACATAGTATCCAATGCCCCCATTTAGTGCCCACATAGTATCCAATGCCCCCATTTAGTGCCCACATAGTATCCAATGCCCCCATATATGCTCACATAGCATCCAATGCCCCCATATATGCCCACATAGTATCCAATGCCCACATAGTATCCAATGCCCCCATATATGCTCACATAGCATCCAATGCCCCCATATATGCCCACATAGTATCCAATGCCCACATAGTATCCAATGCCCCCATATATGCTCACATAGCATCCAATGCCCCCATATAGTGCTCACATAGTATCCAATGCCCCCATATATGCCCACATAGTATCCAATGCCCCCATTTAGTGCCCACATAGTATCCAATGCCCCCATATATGCTCACATAGCATCCAATGCCCCCATATATGCCCACATAGTATCCAATGCCCCCATTTAGTGCCCACATAGTATCCAATGCCCCCATATATGCTCACATAGCATCCAATGCCCCCATATATGCCCACATAGTATCCAATGCCCCCATGTATGCCCACATAGTATCCAATGCCCCCATATATGCCCACATAGTATCCAATGCCCCCATTTAGTGCCCACATAGTATCCAATGCCCCCATTTATTGCCCACATAGTATCCAATGCCCCCATATATGCCCACATAGCATCCAATGCCCCCATATATGCCCACATAGTATCCAATGCCCCCATTTAGTGCCCCCACTATCCCACCTGACCCCCCCCCCCCCCCCCCCCCCCCCCAGGCCACCATCCTCACACACACTGCCAACCCCCAAGCCTTCCCACCCCCTGGCCGCCAATAGAATACTCACCAGCTTGCATCCGATCGCAGGGGAACAGCTGCCGGGTGACGTCCGGTGTAAACAAGAGGCAGAAGAGAGGCGCCGCAGGAGCGTGGAGCCGCCGCGGCCATCCATCCAATGAATGAGGGGCTGGATGACGTCACTCAGCGTCCTCAGCGTGCTGTACGTGCTGGGATCCGGCCTCAGGGGAGAGAGGGCCGTGCTGACACAGTGAGTGCCGGAGCGGGGGGGATCTTCTGGGGGCGATCGCTGTCTCGCCTCGGGCCACATATAATGCGGCACACTGGGTGAGGTGGGGGCCGCAAACTAGTGTCCCGCGGGCCGCAGTTGGCCCGCGGGCCGCGAGTTTGCGACCCCTGGTGTATAGGGTATATAGGGTGTTATTATAGGATATATAGGGTATTATAGGGTGTTATTATAGGATATATAGGGTATTATAGGGTATATATAGGATATATAGGGTGTATAGGGTGTTATTATAGGATATATAGGGTGTATAGGGTGTTATTATAGGATATATAGGGTATATAGGGTGTTATTATAAGATATATAGGGTATATAGGGTGTATAGGATATATAGGGTGTTATTATAGGATATATAGGGTGTTATAGGATATATAGGGTATTATAGGGTATATATAGGGTGTTATTATAGGATATATAGGGTGTTATAGGATATATAGGGTATTATAGGGTATATATAGGGTGTTATTATAGGATATATAGGGTGTTATTATAGGATATATAGGGTGTATAGGGTGTTATTATAGGATATATAGGGTGTTATTATAGGATATATAGGGTGTATAGGGTATATAGGGTGTTATTATAGGATATATAGGGTGTTATTATAGGATATATAGGGTATTATAGGGTGTATAGGGTATATAGGGTGTTATTATAGGATATATAGGGTGTATAGGGTATATAGGGTGTTATTATAGGATATATAGGGTGTATAGGGTGTTATTATAGGATATATAGGGTATTATAGGGTATATATAGGGTGTATAGGGTATATAGGGTGTTATTATAGTATATATAGGGTGTATAGGGTATATAGGGTGTTATTATAGGATATATAGGGTGTATAGGGTATATAGGGTGTTATTATAGGATATATAGGGTATTATAGGGTGTTATTATAGGATATATAGGGTATTATAGGGTATATATAGGATATATAGGGTGTATAGGGTGTTATTATAGGATATATAGGGTGTATAGGGTGTTATTATAGGATATATAGGGTATATAGGGTGTTATTATAGGATATATAGGGTATATAGGGTGTTATTATAAGATATATAGGGTATATAGGGTGTATAGGATATATAGGGTGTTATTATAGGATATATAGGGTGTTATAGGATATATAGGGTATTATAGGGTATATATAGGGTGTTATTATAGGATATATAGGGTGTTATAGGATATATAGGGTATTATAGGGTATATATAGGGTGTTATTATAGGATATATAGGGTGTTATTATAGGATATATAGGGTGTATAGGGTGTTATTATAGGATATATAGGGTATTATAGGGTATATAGGGTGTTATTATAGGATATATAGGGTGTATAGGGTATATAGGGTGTTATTATAGGATATATAGGGTGTTATTATAGGATATATAGGGTGTATAGGGTATATAGGGTGTTATTATAGGATATATAGGGTGTTATTATAGGATATATAGGGTATTATAGGGTGTATAGGGTATATAGGGTGTTATTATAGGATATATAGGGTATATAGGGTGTTATTATAGGATATATAGGGTGTATAGGGTGTTATTATAGGATATATAGGGTATTATAGGGTATATATAGGATATATAGGGTGTTATTATAGGATATATAGGGTATTATAGGGTGTTATTATAGGATATATAGGGTATTATAGGGTATATATAGGATATATAGGGTGTTATTATAGGATATATAGGGTGTATAGGGTGTTATTATAGGATATATAGGGTATATAGGGTGTTATTATAGGATATATATAGGGTATATATGGTGTTATTATAGGATATATAGGGTGTATAGGGTATATAGGGTGTTATTATAGGATATATAAGGTATTATAGGGTATATATAGGGTATATAGGGTGTTATTATAGGATATATAGGTTATATAGGGTGGGTGTATAGGATATATAGGGTGTATAGGGTGTTATTATAGGATATATAGGGTGTATAGGGTATATAGGGTGTTATTATAGGATATATAGGGTATATAGGGTGTTATTATAGGATATATAGGGTATTATAGGGTATATATAGGATATATAGGGTGTTATTATAGGATATATAGGGTGTATAGGGTGTTATTATAGGATATATATAGGGTATATATGGTGTTATTATAGGATATATAGGGTATATAGGGTGTTATTATAGGATATATATAGGGTATATATGGTGTTATTATAGGATATATAGGGTGTATAGGGTATATAGGGTGTTATTATAGGATATATAGGGTATATAGGGTGTTATTATAGGATATATAGGGTATATATAGGGTATATAGGGTGTTATTATAGGATATATAGGGTATATAGGGTATATAGGGTGTTATTATAGGATATATAGGGTATTATAGGGTGTTATTATAGGATATATAGGGTGTATAGGGTGTTATTATAGGATATATAGGGTGTATAGGGTGTTATTATAGGATATATATAGTGTTATTATAGGATATATAGGGTATTATAGGGTGTTATTATAGGATATATAGGGTGTATAGGGTGTTATTATAGGATATATATAGTGTTATTATAGGATATATAGGGTGTATAGGGTATATAGGGTGTTATTATAGGGTATATAGGGTGTATAGGGTGTTATTATAGGATATATAGGGTATTATAGGGTGTTATTATAGGATATATAGGGTATATATAGGGTGTTATTATAGGATATATATAGGGTGTATAGGGTATATAGGGTGTTATTATAGGATATATAGGGTGTATAGGGTATATAGGGTGTTATTATAGGATATATAGGGTATATAGGGTGTTATTATAGGATATATAAGGTATTATAGGGTATATATAGGGTATATAGGGTGTTATTATAGGATATATAGGGTATATAGGGTGTTATTATAGGATATATAAGGTATTATAGGGTATATATAGGGTATATAGGGTGTTATTATAGGATATATAGGGTATATAGGGTGGGTGTATGTGTCGGTGAGCCGTGATTGGCCAGCCCTATTACAGATAACATCCCTCCAGCAGTAAAGCGACAATCCATTACCTCACTGCGGCTGCTTGTGTTTGGAGTTCCATAGAGCTGCAATAAATAATGAATACAAAACCCCTTATCTGGAGGAAGTGACCCTTTAAAGTGAATAGAGACCAATTGTAATACCACACACAACCTGAGTACAGATGTGGCGCTGTTTGTAGAGGAAGGCAGCTCAGTGTAATGCTGGATGATCCCATAGCTGCCGCTCCCTCTCCCGCTGGGAATGCTACTTACCAGGTTCCCCCCTATCTATCAGTGGTACGATCTGTACTGTTTTGCTCACTAGAGGCAAGAGCTGACGTCACTTCCTGTCTCTGTCCAGCGGCACTGTCTATACTTCTTTCTACGCTCCGGACTCCGGAAGTGACGTTCCCTGCGCCTCCAGGGACCATAGGAGAGCCAGTTCCTACCGGAAGTAACACTCGCCTCCCCCCTTTCAGGGTCATTGGTCCGGTCCTGTTTCCGGCGTGTCCTTGAGCTGTGTCCCGACCATGTTGTCCCGTTGCCTGGCCCGGGCGCTGCGCTGCCCCGTTACTGCTCTGCGGCGGGTGAGTGACGGGATAAGGGGAGGTGGCAGGCAACCCCTCCCCCGTGTACCCCGATATATACCTCACACCTCCTCACTGTATCCCAATATATACCCCACACCTTACTGTACCTCTGATATATACCCCACACCCCTATGTGTACCCCAATTTATACCTCACACCCCCAATATATACCTCACACCTCCTCACTATACCCCAATATATACCCCACACCCCGATGTGTACCCCAATATATACCTCACACCCCCAATATATACCCCACACCCCTATGTGTACCCCAATTTATACCTCACACCCCCCAATATATACCTCACACCTCACTATACCCCAATATATACCCCACACCCCTATGTGTACCCCAATTTATACCTCACACCCCCAATATATATCTCACACCTCCTCACTATACCCCAATATATACCCCACACCCCGATGTGTACCCCAATATATACCTCACACCCCCAATATATACCCCACACCCCTATGTGTACCCCAATTTATACCTCACACCCCCAATATATACCTCACACCTCACTATACCCCAATATATACCCCACACCCCTATGTGTACCCCAATTTATACCTCACACCCCCAATATATATCTCACACCTCCTCACTATACCCCAATATATACCCCACACCCCGATGTGTACCCCAATATATACCTCACACCCCCAATATATACCCCACACCCCTATGTGTACCCCAATTTATACCTCACACCCCCAATATATACCTCACACCTCACTATACCCCAATATATACCCCACACCCCTATGTGTACCCCAATTTATACCTCACACCCCCAATATATACCCCACACCCCTATGTGTACCCCAATTTATACCTCACATCCCCAATATATACCTCACACCTCCTCACTATACCCCAATATATACCTCACACCCCCAATATATACCCCACACCCCTATGTGTACCCCAATATATACCTCACACCCCCAATATATACCCCACACCCCTATGTGTACCCCAATTTATACCTCACACCCCCAATATATACCTCACACCTCACTATACCCCAATATATACCCCACACCCCTATGTGTACCCCAATTTATACCTCACATCCCCAATATATACCTCACACCTCCTCACTATACCCCAATATATACCCCACACCACGATGTGTACCCCAATATATACCTCACACCCCCAATATATACCCCACACCCCTATGTGTACCCCAATTTATACCTCACACCCCCAATATATACCCCACACCTCCTCACTATACCCCAATATATACCCCACACCACGATGTGTACCCCAATATATACCTCACACCCCCAATATATACCCCACACCCCTATGTGTACCCCAATTTATACCTCACACCCATATGTGTACCCCAATTTATACCTCACACCCCCAATATATACCTCACACCTCACTATACCCCAATATATACCCCACACCCCTATGTGTACCCCAATTTATACCTCACACCCATATGTGTACCCCAATTTATACCTCACACCCATATGTGTACCCCAATTTATACCTCACACCCCCAATATATACCTCACACCTCACTATACCCCAATATATACCCCACACCCCTATGTGTACCCCAATTTATACCTCACATCCCCAATATATACCTCACACCTCCTCATTATACCCCAATATATACCTCACACCCCCAATATATACCCCACACCCCTATGTGTACCCCAATATATACCTCACACCCCCAATATATACCCCACACCCCTATGTGTACCCCAATGTATACCTCACACCCCCAATATATACCTCACACCTCCTCACTATACCCCAATATATACCCCACGCCTTACTGTACCTCTGATATATACCCCACACCCCTATGTGTACCCCAATATATACCTCACACCCCCAATATATACCTCACACCTCACTGTACCCCAATATATACCCCACACCCCTATGTGTACCCCAATATATACCTCACACCCCCAATATATACCCCACACCCCTATGTGTACCCCAATATATACCTCACACCCCCAATATATACCTCACACCTCACTGTACCCCAATATATACCCCACACCCCTATGTGTACCCCAATTTATACCTCACACCCCCAATATATACCTCACACCTCCTCACTATACCCCAATATATACCCCACACCCCGATGTGTACCCCAATATATACCTCACACCCCCAATATATACCCCACACCCCTATGTGTACCCCAATTTATACCTCACACCCCCAATATATACCTCACACCTTCTCACTATACCCCAATATATACCCCACACCCCTATGTGTACCCCAATATATACCTCACTATACCCCAATATATACCCCACACCCCTATGTGTACCCCAATTTATACCTCACATCCCCAATATATACCTCACACCTCCTCACTATACCCCAATATATACCCCACACCCCGATGTGTACCCCAATATATACCTCACACCCCCAATATATACCCCACACCCCTATGTGTACCCTAATTTATACCTCACACCCCCAATATATACCCCACACCTCCTCACTGCACCCCAATATATACCCCACACCTCCTCACTGCACCCCAATATATACCCCACACCTCCTCACTGCACCCCAATATATACCCCACACTTATTCACTGTACCCCAATATATACCTGCTCCTCCTTTCTGATGTGGTGTTGTGTTGCAGGGCCCCGGGGCGACTCGTCCTGTTATACGTGAGTACATCTCCTGCTCGCTGCCTCCTCTGCATTTTCTTCCTCCTTCAGCTTCTCATGTTTCTGTTCCAGAGATCACAGCAGCCGCCGAGCACAGGATCCTCCCGTAAGTGCAGGGGTGGAGTGAGTACAGTGCCCGGGGGGGGGGGAGCGAGTACAGTGCCCAGGGGGAAGGGGGGGGAGCGAGTACAGTGCCCGGGGGGAGTGGGGGAGCGAGTACAGTGCCCGGGGGAAGGGCGGGGGGAGCGAGTACAGTGCCCGGGGGGAGGGGGGGAGCGAGTACAGTGCCCGGGGGGAGGGGGGGGGGGGGAGCGAGTACAGTGCCCGGGGGGGGGGGGGGGGGGGGGGGAGCGAGTACAGTGCCCGGGGGGGGGGGAGCGAGTACAGTGCCCGGGGGGAGGGGGGGGGAGCGAGTACAGTGCCCGGGGGGAGGGGGGGGGGAGCGAGTACAGTGCCCGGGGGGAGGGGGGGAGCGAGTACAGTGCCCGGGGGGAGGGGGGGGGAGCGAGTACAGTGCCCGGGGGCGGGGGGAGCGAGTACTTGCCCGGGGGGAGGGGGGGAGCAAATACAGTGCTCGGGGTAAGGCGGGGGGAGCGAGTACAGTGCCCGGGGGAAGGCGGGGGGAGCGAGTACAGTGCCCGGGGGAAGGCGGGGGGAGCGAGTACAGTGCCCGGGGGAAGGCGGGGGGAGCGAGTACAGTGCCCGGGGGAAGGCGGGGGGAGCGAGTACAGTGCCCGGGGGAAGGCGGGGGGAGCGAGTATAGTGCCCGGGGGGAGGCGGGGGGAGCGAGTATAGTGCCCGGGGGAAGGCGGGGGGGAGCGAGTACAGTGCCCGGGGGAAGGCGGGGGGGAGCGAGTACAGTGCCCGGGGGAAGGCGGGGGGAACGAGTACAGTGCCCGGGGGGAGGGGGGGGGGGAGCGAGTACAGTTCCCGGTGGGAGGGGAGCGAGTACTGTGCCCGGGGGGAGCAAATACAGTGCTCGGGGGAAGGCGGTGGGAGCGAGTACAGTGCCCGGGGGGAGGGGGGGAGCGAGTACAGTGCCCGGGGGGAGGGGGGGAGCGAGTACAGTGCCCGGGGGGGGGGGGGAGCGAGTACAGTGCCCGGGGGGGAGGGGGGGGGAGCGAGTACAGTGCCCGGGGGGAGGGGGGAGCAAATACAGTGCTCGGGGGAAGGCGGTGGGAGCGAGTACAGTGCCCGGGGGAAGGCAGGGGGGAACAAGGGGGGGGAGCGAGCGAGTACAGTGCCCGGGGGGGGGGGGGGAGCGAGTACAGTGCCCGGTGGGAGGGGAGCGAGTACTGTGCCCGGGGGGAGCAAATACAGTGCTCGGGGGAAGGCGGTGGGAGCGAGTACAGTGCCCGGGGGGGAGGGGGGGGAGCGAGTACAGTGCCCGGGGGGAGGGGGGGAGCGAGTACAGTGCCCGGGGGGAGGGGGGAGCGAGTTACAGTGCCCGGGGGGAGGGGGGAGCGAGTACAGTGCCCGGGGGGAGGGGGGGGGAGCGAGTACAGTGCCCGGGGGGAGGGGGGAGCAAATACAGTGCTCGGGGGGAAGGCGGTGGGAGCGAGTACAGTGCCCGGGGGAAGGCAGGGGAACAAGGGGGGGGAGCGAGCGAGTACAGTGCCCGGGGGGGGGGGGGAGCGAGTAAAGTGCCCGGGGGGGGGGGGGGGGGGGGTGATGTGAGGGGGAGCGAGTACAGTGCCTGGGGGTGGGGGGAGCGAGTACAGTGCCCGGGGGTGGGGGGGAGCGAGTACAGTGCCCGGGGGTGGGGGGGAGTGAGTACAGTGCCCGGGGGGGGGGGAGCGAGTACAGTGCCTGGGGGGGGGGGAGCGAAGTACAGTGCCCAGGGGGGGGGGGTGAGGGGATGTGGGGGGGGGGGGGGGGGCGAGTACAGTGCCCTGGGGAGGGGGGGAGCGAGTACAGTGCCCAGGGGGGGGGAGGGGGAGAGCGAAGTACAGTGCCCAGGGGGGGAGAGAGCGAGTACAGTGCCCGGGGGGGGGGGGTTGGAGCGAGTACAGTGCCCGGGGAGGGGTTGGGGGGGCTGAGCGAGTACAGTGCCCGGGGGGGGGGGGGAGCGAGTACAGTGCCCGGGGGGGGGGGGGGGGGGGGGGGGGTGGAGCGAGTACAGTGCCCGGGGGGGTGGGGGGGTGGAGCGAGTACAGTGCCCGGGGGGGGGGGGGGGAGCGAGTACAGTGCCCGGCGGGGGGGGGGGGGGGAGAGAGCGAGTACAGTGCCCGGGGGGGGGAAGAGAGCGAGTACAGTGCCCGGGGGGGGGGGGGGAGCGAGTATAGTGCCCGGGGGGAGGGGGGGAGCGAGTACAGTGCCCGGGGGGAGGGGGGGAGCGAGTACAGTGCCCGGGGGGGGGGGGGGAGCGAGTACAGTGCTCAGGGGGGGGGGGGGGAGAGAGCGAGTACAGTGCCCGGGGGGGGGGGGGGGGGGGGGGGATGTGGGGGGGGGGGGGGGGCGAGTACAGTGCCCTGGGGAGGGGGGGAGCGAGTACAGTGCCCAGGGGGGGGGAGGGGGAGAGCGAGTACAGTGCCCAGGGGGGGAAGAGAGCGAGTACAGTGCCCGGGGGGGGGGGGTTGGAGCGAGTACAGTGCCCGGGGAGGGGTTGGGGGGGCTGAGCGAGTACAGTGCCCGGGGGGGGGGGGGGGGAGCGAGTACAGTGCCCGGGGGGGGGGGGGGGGGGGTTGGAGCGAGTACAGTGCCCGGGGGGGTGGGGGGGTGGAGCGAGTACAGTGCCCGGGGGGGGGGGGGGAGCGAGTACAGTGCCCGGCGGGGGGGGGGGGGGGGGGGGGAGAGAGCGAGTACAGTGCCCGGGGGGGGGGAAGAGAGCGAGTACAGTGCCCGGGGGGGGGGGGGGAGCGAGTATAGTGCCCGGGGGGAGGGGGGGAGCGAGTACAGTGCCCGGGGGGAGGGGGGGAGCGAGTACAGTGCCCGGGGGGGGGGGGGAGCGAGTACAGTGCTCAGGGGGGGGGGGGGAGAGAGCGAGTACAGTGCCCGGGGGGGGGGGGGGGGGGGGGGGGGGGAGCGAGTACAGTGCCCGGGGAGGGGTTGGGGGGGCTGAGCGAGTACAGTGCCCGGGGGGGGGGGGGGGAGCGAGTACAGTGCCCGGGGGGGGGGGGGTGGAGCGAGTACAGTGCCCGGGGGGGGGGGGGGGGGGTGGAGCGAGTACAGTGCCCGGGGAGGGGGGGAGCGAGTACAGTGCCCGGGGGGGGGCGGGGGGGGGGGGGGACTGAGAGCGAGTACAGTGCCCGGGGGGGGGGGGGAAGAGAGCGAGTACAGTGCCCGGGGGGGGGGGGGAGCGAGTATAGTGCCCGGGGGGAGGGGGGGGAGCGAGTACAGTGCCCGGGGGGGGGGGGGAAGAGAGCGAGTACAGTGCCCGGGGGGGGGGGGGAGCGAGTATAGTGCCCGGGGGGAGGGGGGGAGCGAGTACAGTGCCCGGGGGGGGGGGGGAGCGAGTACAGTGCCCGGGGGGGGGTGGGGGGAGCGAGTACAGTGCCGGGGGGGGGGGGGAGCGAGTACAGTGCCCGGTGGGGGCGGAGCGAGTACAGTGCCCGGGGGGAAAGGGGGGAGCAAATACAGTGCCCAGTGGGAGGGGGGGAGCGAGTACAGTGCCCGGGGGGGGGGGGGGAGCGAGTACAGTGCCCGGGTGGAGGGGGGGAGCGAGTACAGTGCCCGGGGGGGGGGGGGAGCGAGTACAGTGCCCGGGGAGGGGGGGGGAAGCGAGTACAGTGCCCGGGGGGGGGGGGGGGGGAGCGAAGTACAGTGCCCGGGGGGGGGGGGGGGGGGAGCGAGTACAGTGCCCGGGGGGGGGGGGTGAGGGGATGTGGGGGGGGGGGGGGGGCTAGTACAGTGCCCGGGGGGGGGGGGGGTGAGGGGATGTGGGGGGGGGGCGGGCGAGTACAGTGCCCTGGGGAGGGGGGGAGCGAAGTACAGTGCCCAGGGGGGGGGAGATCGAGTACAGTGCCCAGGGGGGGGGGGGAACGAGTACAGTGCCCAGGGGGGGAGGGGGGAGAGCGAGTACAGTGCCCAGGGGGGGGGGGGGGGGAGAGAGCGAGTACAGTGCCCGGGGGGGGGGGGGGGGGGTTGCTGAGCGAGTACAGTGCCCGGGGGTGGGTGGTGGGGGTGGCGGGGGGGCGGGGGGAGCGAGTACAGTGCCGGGGGGGGGGGGAGCGAGTACAGTGCCCGGGGGGGGGGGGGGAGCGAGTACAGTGCCCGGGGGGGGGGGGGTGGAGCGAGTACAGTGCCCGGGGGGGGGAGCGAGTACAGTGCCCGGGGGGGGGGGGGGGGGGGGCGAGAGAGCGAGTACAGTGCCCGGGGGGGGGGGGGGGGATCGAGTATAGTGCCCGGGGGGAGGGGGGGGAGCGAGTACAGTGCCCGGGGGGGGGGGGAGTGAGTACAGTGCCCGGGGGGGGGGGGAGCGAGTACAGTGCCCGGGGGGAGGGGGGGAGCGAGTACAGTACCCGGGGAGGGGGGGGGAAGCGAGTACAGTGCCCGGGGGGGGGGAAGCGAGTACAGTGCCCGGTGGGGGGGGGGGGAAGCGAGTACAGTGCCCGGGGGGGGGGGTGAGGGGATGTGGGGGGGGGGCGAGTACAGTGCCCCGGGGGGGGGGGGGGGGTGAGGGGATGTGGGGGGGGGGGGCGAGTACAGTGCCCGGGGGGGGGGGGTGAGGGGATGTGGGGGGGGAGCGAGTACAGTGCCCGGGGGAAGGCGGTGGGAACGAGTACAGTGCCCGGGGGGAGGAGGTGGGAGCGAGTACAGTGCCCGGGGGATGAGGTGGGAGCGAGTACAGTGCCTGGGGGAGGAGGTGGGAGCGAGTACAGTGCCTGGGGGAGGAGGTGGGAGCGAGTACATTTACAGGGGATTGTTATACAGTACAGGGGGCGCCACTGTCTCTGTTTCTCCTCTCTCTGCAGAGTCCCCTCTTTAGGCCTCCACATCGCCAGGTATTATCGGACGTCGGTGGTCTGCAGTAAGTGCCCTCAGACGGTTGTGGGTGGTGGCAGTGGGTATTTTGCTTGTGGTGGCAGGTAGAGTGCAGTGGGCTTGGTGGTTGGCAGTAGTGGTGGAAGCGGGCTCGCTGGTGGCAGTGGTCGTAATGGTGGGCGTGTTGCTTGGTGGCAGTGATGGGCACGTTAGCGGCAGTTGTGGGAGCAAGGGTGGTTGGTAGTAGTGGGGGTGGGCATGGCTGTGATTGGTAGCAATGGTGTTGGGTGCGGTGGTGGTTGGTCATGGGCACTGTTGTAGGGGGCACAGTTGTAGTTAGTGGGTGCGGCAGTGATGTGCACAGTGATGGTCTTGGTGGTGGCTGTGGTGGTTGCTGGCAGTGATGGGTGTAGTGGTCCTGGTGGCGGCGCAGTGGTTGTTGAGCATGCTGGAGGGTGATTGCAGTCGTGGGTGCAGTGGTGGGTATTGCGGTTGGTAGAAGTAGTAGCTCGGTGGTGGAAGGGGGGGGGGGTGATGGAAGTGGTGGCAGTGGGGGGTCCTCCAGACGGCCCGCCTTCCCTCCTCCTCCCGATGGCCCGCCTTTCCTCCTCCCTCTCCCCGTGGCCCGTCTTCCCTCCTCCTCCTCCTCCCGGTGGCCCGTCTTCCCTCCTCCTCCTCCCGATGGCCCGTCTTCCCTCCTCCTCCTCCCGATGGCCCGTCTTCCCTCCTCCTCCTCCCGATGGCCCGTCTTCCCTCCTCCTCCTCCCGATGGCCCGTCTTCCCTCCTCCTCCTCCCGAAGGCCCGTCTTCCCTCCTCCTCCCGATGGCCCGTCTTCCCTCCTCCTCCCGAAGGCCCGTCTTCCCTCCTCCTCCCGATGGCCCGTCTTCCCTCCTCCTCCCGATGGCCCGTCTTCCCTCCTCCTCCTCCCGGCGGCACGTCTTCCCTCCTCCTCCTCCCGGCGGCACGTCTTCCCTCCTCCTCCTCCCGGCGGCACGTCTTCCCTCCTCCTCCTCCCGGCGGCACGTCTTCCCTCCTCCTCCTCCCGGCGGCACGTCTTCCCCTACTCCTCCTCCCGGCGGCACGTCTTCCCTCCTCCTCCCGGCGGCACGTCTTCCCTCCTCCTCCTCCCGGCGGCACGTCTTCCCTTTTTCCCTCCCCCTCCCCCCGGCGGCACGTCTTCCCTCTTTCCCCCCTCCTCCCCCGGCGGCACGTCTTCCCTCCTTCCCCCCTCCTCCTCCTCCCGGCGGCACGTCTTCCCTCCTCCTCCTCCCGGCGGCACGTCTTCCCTCCCCCTCCCCCCGGCGGCACGTCTTCCCTCTTTCCCTCCTCCTCCCCCCGGCGGCACGTCTTCCCTCCTTCCCTCCTCCTCCCCCCGGCGGCACGTCTTCCCCCCTCCCCTCCTCCTCCTCCTCCTCCCGGCGGCACGTCTTCCCTCCTTCCCTCCTCCTCCTCCCGGCGGCACGTCTTCCCTCCTTCTCTCCTCCTCCTCCCGGCGGCACGTCTTCCCTCCTTCCCTCCTCCTCCTCCCGGCGGCACGTCTTCCCTCCTTCCCTCCTCCTCCTCCCGGCGGCACGTCTTCCCTCCTTCCCTCCTCCTCCTCCCGGCGGCACGTCTTCCCTCCTTCCCTCCTCCTCCTCCCGGCGGCACGTCTTCCCTCCTTCCCTCCTCCTCCTCCCGGCGGCACGTCTTCCCTCCTTCCCTCCTCCTCCTCCCGGCGGCCCATCTTACCTCCTCTCTTCTCCCAGTGACCCGTGTTCTTTTCTCCTGGCAGGGCAGGACTTGCTCACGGTGAACACTCCGGCATTCGCTGAGTCGGTCACAGAAGGGGATGTCAGGTGGGAGAAGGGTGAGTGCTGATGGCTGGATGTGGTTGGACGCTGCACAGCCATGTGACCTTCCTGGGGGGAGGGATTTGGAGACATCTTTTGGCCCCGTCTGGTAACGTTTCTCTCTGCCGCAGCTGTCGGGGACTCTGTGAGTGAAGATGAAGTTGTGTGTGAGATTGAGACGGACAAGGTAAGTGATTAGGCAGAACCCCTGACCCCCCCCCGCCCCCATTCCGCTATCTTTACTTCTACCCATTCTCTTTACTCATAGACATCGGTGCAAGTCCCGGCACCATCTGCAGGAGTGATCGAGGCTCTGCTGGTACCTGACGGAGGCAAAGTGGAGGGCGGCATCCCACTGTTTGTACTCAGGAAGTCTGGAGGTACCCGACGTTGTCCGTCCTGCCCGCTCTGTGTCCCATCTGGTGCCCACCGCACAGCCTCACTCACCATATCTCCATGTCTTCTTCAGCTGCTCCGAAACCGGCTGAGACCACAGCGCCCTCTGCAGCTGCCCCACCTGCCCCTGCTGCCCCCACAGGGCCCATCCCCACAGCTATGCCTCCAGTGCCACTCGTGTCAGCACAGCCCCTGGAGACCAAGCCTGGTGAGTGCCCCCAGGGAGGGGTCAGAGGTGGTGGGGGGAAAGACTTCAGGGGTCAGACTGGTGGGGGGGAGGGAGAGACTTCCTCCATGTTACAGCTGCTTCTTCCTCCAGTGTCTGCACTGAAGCCGACCTCCCCTCCCCCCACCTCGTCTGCCGGTGCCGCTCCTGCCGCTGCTCGTTCGGAGCACAGGGTAAGTGCCGCCACATCTGGTTGCGGTTTCAGGTGAGGCGGCTTCTCATCCATCGTTTCCTCTTCAGGTAAAGATGAATCGAATGCGGCAGAGGATCGCGCAGCGGCTGAAGGAGGCTCAGAACACCTGCGCAATGCTGACCACCTTCAATGAGGTGGACATGAGGTGAGTGCTGGGGCCGGAGGAGGGGTCACAGGGGGAGTGGCAGCTGGAGGAGGGGTCACAGGGGGAGTGGCAGCTGGAGGAGAGGTCACGGGGAGTGGCAGCTGGAGGAGGGGTCACGGGGAGTGTCAGCTGGAGGAGGGGTCACGGGGAGTGGCAGCTGGAGGAGGGGTCACGGGGGAGTGGCAGCTGGAGGAGGGGGTCACGGGGAGTGGCAGCTGGAGGAGGGGTCACGGGGAGTGGCAGCTGGAGGAGGGGTCACGGGGAGTGGCAGCTGGAGGAGGGGTCACGGGGAGTGGCAGCTGGAGGAGGGGTCACGGGGAGTGGCAGCTGGAGGAGGGGTCACAGGGGGAGTGGCAGCTGGAGGAGGGGTCACAGGGGGAGTGGCAGCTGGAGGAGGGGTCACAGGGGGAGTGGCAGCTGGAGGAGGGGTCACAGGGGGAGTGGCAGCTGGAGGAGGGTCAAACCAAAAAGAGAACACAAGCTAAACACCATAATAACGCACACCACCAAAATAATATATAATCAGTTTTATTTATACAAGATTCCACAGAAAAACAAGACAAAAAGAAGCACCATAACAAACATGATTAACCCCTTAAGGACAGAGCCTGAAATGGCCTCAAGGACCGGAGCAAATGTTATTCATGAATAAAGTGACACTGGTCATATTCATAACTTCGGGATGCTTTTACCTATCCGGCTGATTCTGAGTTTGTTTTCTCGTGACATATTGTACTTTACATTACTAGTAAATTGGAGTCGATACTTATAACGAATCTTTATGAAAAAAAAAAAAAATAGCGTGAAAAATTGTGAAAAAGTGCATTTTTCCAACTTTAAAACTTTTCTGCTTATACAGAAAATGGTTATACCACATAAATTATATATTAAATAGCATGAGCAACTTTTTTTAGACAATAGAAAGCGTAAAACATTAGCAGCAAATTTCCAAATTTGAGGGGCCTGTATGTTAGAAAGCCCCACAAAGCACCCCATTTCAGAAACTGCACCCCCCACACTCTGCAAAAGCACATCCAGAAACTGTTTTAACCCTTTAGGGGAGTCACAGAAATAAAAGCTAAGTGTGTAAGAAATTAGAAAATTTTATTTTTCTGTGCAGAGATTTTATTGTAATCCAATATTTTTCATAATTATAAACTTATTACCAAAGAAATGCACCCCAATAATTATTGCCCCGTTTCTGCAGTTTATAGAAATACCCCATATGTGGCCCTATTGCGCTATTTAACGCAACCACAAGCCTCAGATATAAGGGAGCGCCTAGTGAATTTCAACGCCTCCGTTATATTTGGTAATTTCTGACTGTACCACTTCAGGTTGGCAGAGGCTCTGGGGTGCCACAACCTAAAAAACACCCCTAAAGGGACACCATTTAGAAAACTACACCCCTCAAGGAATGTAACAAGGGGTGCGGTGAGGATCTGGACCCCACAGGTGCTTCACAGATTTTCCCAACAATATGGCGTGAAAAAAGACAAAAGTATTTTTTACACTAAAACGTTGTTCTAGCCTTCAATTTTTCATTTTCACAAAGGGATAAAAGGAAAAAAAAGACACAAAACATGTAGCGCAGTTTCTCCCGAGTACAGGAAATACCCCACATGTGGCCATAAAGTGCCAAGCGGGCGCAGGATGAGCCTCCAAAGGGAAGGAGCGCCAATTGGCTTTTGGAAGCTGGATTTCACTGGAATGGATTTCAAGGGCCATGTCGCATTTACAGAGCCCTCGTGCTGCCAAAACACTGGAAACCCCCCACAAGTGACCCCATTCTGGAAACTACACCCCTCAAGGAATCTAATAAGGGGTGCAGTGAGCATATGGACCCCACTGGTGACGGGCACAAATGTGGCCGTCATCCAGGGGTCCATATCCTCGGTGCACCCCTTGTTAGATTCCCTGAGGGGTGCAGTTTCCAGAATGGGGTCACTTGTGGGGGGTTTACAGTGTTTTGGCAGCAGGAGGGCTCTGTAAATGCGACATGGCGTTCATCATCCATTCTAGCCAAATCCAACCTCTAAAATCCAAATGGTGCTCCTTCCCTTCGGAGGCTTGCCCTGCACCCACATGGCGCTTTATGTCCACATGTGGGGTATTTACGGACTCAGGGGAAATTGCTCTACGCATTTTGTGTTTTTTTTTCTCTTTTAACCCCTTGTGAAAATGATAAATTCAAGGCTAAACCAACATTATAGTGTAAAAAATGTAATATTTCATTTTCACGCCACATTGTTCCACATTTGTGTCCGTCACCAGTGGGGTCCATATGCTCACTACACCCCTTGTTACATTCCCTGAGGGGTGTAGTTTCCATAATGGGGTCACTTGTGGGGGGTTTCAACTGTCTTGGCAACACAGAGGCCTTTTAACCCTTTAAGGACATGGCCCATTTTCGTTTTTACGTTTTCGGTTTTTCCTCCTTGTGTTTAAAAGGTCATAGCACTTGCATTTTTCCACCTAGAAACCCCCATGACCCCTTATTTTTTGCGTCACTAATTGTACTTTGCAATTACAGGCTGAATTTTTGCATAAAGTACACTGCGAAACCAGAAAAAAATTCGAAGTGTGGTGAAATTGAAAAAAAAAAACGCATTTCTTTTATTTGGGGGAAATGTGTTTTTACGCCATTCACCCTGGGGTAAAACTGACTTGTTATGCATGTTCCTCAAGTCGTTACGATTAAAACGATATATAACATGTATAACTTATGTTGTATCTGATGGCCTGTAAAAAATTCAAACCATTGTTAACCAATATACGTTCCTTAAAATCGCTCCATTCCCGGCTTATAGCGCTTTTATCCTTTGGTCTATGGGGCTGTGCGAGGTGTCATTTTTTGCGCCATGATGTGATCTTTCTATCGGTACCTTGATTGCCCATATACGTCTTTTTGATCGCTTTTTATTACATTTTTTCTGGATTTGATGCGACCAAAAATGCGCAATTTTGCACTTTGGGATTTTTTTGCGCTGACGCCGTTTACCGTACGAGATCAGGAATGTGATTAATTAATAGTTCGGGCGATTACGCACGCGGCGATAGCAAACATGTTTATTTATTTATTTATTTGTTTACTTTTATTTAAAACCTGGGAAAAGGGGGGTGATTCAGACTTTTATTAGGGGAGGGGGCTTTTTACTATTAACAACACTTTTTTTTTTTTTTTTTACACATATACTAGAAGCCCCCCTGGGGTTAGGGTTATTCCCCCCCTGGGGTTAGGGTTATTCCCCCCCTGGGGTTAGGGTTATTCCCCCCTGGGGTTAGGGTTATTCCCCCTGGGGTTAGGGTTATTCCCCCTAGGGTTAGGGTTATTCCCCCCCCTGGGGTTAGGGTTATTCCCCCCTGGGGTTAGGGTTATTCCCCCTGGGGGACTTCTAGTATATACACTTTGATCTCTCATTGAGATCTCTGCAGCATAGATATGCTGCAGAGATCCATGAGATCGGCACTCGTTTGCTTTCGGCTGCTGCAGCCGGAAGTAAACGAGTGCCGAGCCGAGGACGGCGCCATCTTGGACGCGTCCCCGGCCGGCATCAGTAACGGAGATCGCTCCTCCGGGACAAGGTCCTGGAGGAGCGATCTCCCCCACTAGACACCAGGGAAACGTTGCCTCCGGTAATCGGAGGCAGCTGTCAACTTTGACAGCTGCCTCCGATTAGCTAATTAGCGGGCACGGCGATCAGACCGTGCCCGCTAATAGCGGCGGTCCCGGGCTACACGCGGCACCCGGGATCGCGGCACTTCAAAGCGGGGCCGCCGCGCGGCCCCGCTTTGAAGTGCAAGTGAGGACATAGGACGTACCGGTACGTCCTATGTCCTTAAGAGGTTAAATGCAACATGGCCCCTCGAAATCCATTCCAGCCAAATCCAGCCTCAAAAAACCAAATGGCACTCCGTCCCTTCGGAGGCTTACCCTGCACCCACATGGCGCTTTATGTTATAATGGCGATCAGAATAATCCCTGGATCAACGTGACCCCTGAAATAGGAATAAGGGACAGAATTTAGATAATGTAGAACCCCAGTGACGTGTGGTGCGCCTTGGAGCGATCCAGTATGCAGAGGCCGGGGTGATCAGGACAGGTGTCACACTGGAAAATGGTGTCCTTCCTGATCCCCCTGTTACACCACACTCTACACTTCTTCTGGGGTCTCCCTTTCTCCAGTGTGGGGGACGTCACCTGGAAAATGTTGTCCTGGTGCGATACGGGGTCCTTCATATCCAGAAGCGCTGGGTCCGCTCCATGGCTGCTAAATATTAGGGCTGGTATTACTACTTCTGATATTTTCGGATCGTGCCGCAAGCTACAGTAGCTCGGGCAGCGAGGGACCAGAATAGGGGGTGCTGGTGTAAAAGTTATCCCCATACAGGTGGTGACCTTTATCCAGCAGTGGGAAGATCAGTTCCCCAACGATCTTCCCACTAACTCCGAGGATGGGGAGGAATCTGGGGGCTGGATTCGGGTGTCCATTCCTTCATACACTCTAAGGGTACGTGCACACTGCGGAATGGCGAAGGATAACCCTTTGTGCATTCCACAGCTGGCTCCCGCCGGCGGTCTGATACAGGCACACGTCTCCGTTCGTGTCATAGACTCCATTCTATGCACGGACGGATTCCGCTCTCCGTCCAACGTATTCATTCTTTGGAAGGACGATGGAATCCGCCCGTGCATAACATGGAGTCTATGACACGGGTGGAGACACGCGCCTGCATCAGTCCGCCGGCGGTTGCCAGCTGCGGAATGCACAAAGGGTTATCCTTCGCCATTCCGCAGTGTGCACGTACCCTAAATCTGTAAGTGCACCCTGAGGTACTCTCACAGAGTTAGTAGAATTTCACGCCATATAGTCATCTTTTATTGGGAGGGTACTGGCAGAAAAGACGTGTCTGGGAGGCAGCGTACGCTACGCTACCCCCAGATACGTCATTGAAGGATGAGGATAAGGATGAATGGAGGAAAAAAGGATCCCCCCCCATTCATCCTCACTGGCTGTTTCGGTGTCTGAGGCAATAATAGCGTATGCGTCCAATACCGAAAACACACCGGGGGCCACTTTTATATAGGGATTGGTATATGGGGTATGTAGTGGTGTAGTGTCAAACTTTATTCAATGTAGTGTAGTGTAATGTAGTGTTTTTTACGTGTTTTTTTACAGTAAGTATAAAAAAAAAAAAAAAAAACCTACGCCAAAAATGGTGTTGCTGATAAATGCCGCACTTATGTGCGGCACTTATCAGCAGACCGTGGCAGTAGGATATAGAAAAAAAACACCCTACGCCAAAAAGGAGGAGTTGCTGATTAGCAGCGCACTTTCGTGCAATGCTGATCAACACTCAGCAGCGATAGGGTGCGGAAAATAGAAAAAAAAAAAACAAACCTTTATTACATATTGAACATCCCTATAGCTGCTGATACGTGTATAATAATAATAAATAATAAATTTATTTGTATAGCGCCAACAGATTCTGCAGCGCTTTTTTTCTATGCATACAGTACAGAGGTACATAATACGCAGTTAAATTGGAATAAATAAGTACATAGTTAATAAAAATAACAAAAATACAAAATACAGAGTATAGACGAGACCTGCTGGTTGGAGCTTACAGACTAATTTTCATAGACACCAGGCATAAGTGCTTTATTTGTCCATGGTCTGGCCATTGTACATAATTAGAATTACAGGATGAACCAGTAACAACGCCAATGTCTGATGCAGGTAAACATATAAAGTGCAGGAACCGTCAGAGAAATAGAGCAAGGGAAACAGAAGGGGAAACAGTTTAGGGAACGTTATAAGCGAGCCTGAAGAGATGAGTCTTCAGGGCACGCTTGAAACTGTGGGTATTGGGTATTAGTCTGATGTGTTTGGGTAGGGTATTCCAGAAAATTGGTGCAGCACGAGAGAAGTCTTGGAGGCGGGAATGAGAGGTTCTGATTATGGAAGATGTTAAGGTTAGATCATTTGCAGAGCGCAGAGCACGGGAAGGATGGTAGGTGGAGATGAGGGAGGAGATGTATGGAGGGGCAGAGTTGTGGAGAGCTTTATGGGTGAGGAGCTTGAAGTGGATTCTGGATTTGATGGGTAACCAGTGCAGTGACTGGCACAGAGGAGAGACATCGGTATAGCGGCTGGAGAGGAAGATGAGCCTGGCTGCTGCGTTCAGGATAGACTGAAGAGGGGAGAGCTTAGACAGAGGAAGACCGAATAGTAGGGAGTTACAGTAGTCAAGACGGGAGTGGATCATGGCGACAGTCAGAGTCTGAGCGGTGTCAGTGGTGAGGAATGGGCGGATTCTGGAGATGTTTTTGAGATGGAGATGACAGGAGCGTGTAAGAGCTTGGATATAGGGAGTAAAGGATAGATTGGAGTCCAACAAAACCCCCAGACATCGAACCTGATGCACAGGAGTGATGCTAGTACCATAGACTGAGAGGGAGATGTCGGGTTTAGGATTGTTAGAGGGAGGAAATACAAGAAGTTCAGTTTTAGAGAGATTAAGTTTGAGAAACAGAGAGGTCATGGTGTTAGAGAGAGCGGATAGACAGTCACTAGTATTTTGCAGGAAGGCAGGGGAGACGTCACAGGAAGAAGTGTATAACTGGGTGTCATCAGCATAAAGATGGTATTGGAAACCAAACCTGCTGATGGTCTGTCCGATGGGGGCTGTATAGTGGGAGAAGAGGAGGGGACCCAGGACTGACCCCTGGGGAACCCCAACAGAGAAAGGTAAGGGAGAAGAAGTAGATCCCGAGAGGGATACACTGAAGGAGCGGTCAGAGAGGTAGGAAGAGAACCAAGAGAGAACAGAGTCCTTGAGGCCAAGAGAGCTGAGCATGGAGAGGAGAAGCTGGTGGTCCACAGTGTCAAACGCTGCTGAGAGATCCAGGAGAATCAGTATGGAGGAGTTTCCTTGTGACTTGGCCTTCAGGAGGTCGTTTGACACTTTGGTGAGAGCAGTTTCAGTGGAGTGAAGGGGTCGGAAACCAGACTGTAGAGGGTCAAGAAGAGAGTTATCAGAGAGATAGCGGGTTAGGCGAGAGTAGACAAGACGTTCCAGGAGTTTAGAGATGAAGGGGAGATTGGAGACAGGCCGATAGTTGGCTGCACAGGATGGATCTAAAGAAGGTTTTTTCAGCAGTGGGGTTATAATAGAGTGTTTGAATGAGGAGGGAAAGATACCAGCGGAGAGGGAGAGGTTGAATATTTTGGTGAGGAGCAGTGACAGCAGGAGAGAGGGACTGGAGGAGGTGCGAGGGAATAGGGTCACTAGGGCAGGTAGTAGGACGAGAGGAGGAGAGGAGCTTGGAGACTTCTTCCTCTGTCACTGGGTCAAAGGCTGAGAGCAAAGGGGGAGAGGGAAGGGGATCTATGGGAGAAGTAATAGGAGCTATGGGACTTTGGGGCTGGGAGGTAATGTCGGAGCGGAGAGTGTCAATTTTGGTTTTAAAGAAGGAGGCCAGGTCTTCAGCGCAGAGGTCAGTAATGGGTGTCTGAACTTTGGGCTTAAGAAGAGAGTTAAAGGTGTTGAAGAGGTGTTTTGGATTGTTGGAGAGGGAAGAGATGAGAGAGGTAAAGTAAGCCTGTTTGGCAAGGTGGAGGGCAGAGTAATAAAATTTGAGGGTGAATTTGTAATGAATGAAATCAGCGGAGGTTCTCGATTTCCTCCACAGACGTTCGGCCGTCCTGGAGCACCGCCGAAGAAAGCGAGTTTCCGGGGTGTGCCAGGGCTGCCGGCATCTGTGGCGGGGTGTGCGGAGAGTAGGGGGGTCTACAGAGTCTAGGGTAGTTTTAAGGGTGTTGTGGTAGTGTTGTGTGGCTGTGTTTGGGCAGGTGAGGGATGAGATTGGGGACAGTGAGGATTGAAGGAAATCTATGAGTTGAGGAGTGTTAATACCACATAGATTTCTGTATATGTATGGGGTAGGAGTGTCAGGAGGGGGGGCAGATGTTGGTAATGGAGAAAGAGAGAAGGTTGTGGTCTGATAGCTCAGATGGATCGTTAGAAAAGTTAGAAACAGAACAGTGGCGGAAGAAGATCAGATCCAGGGAATTCCCACCATTGTGTGTGGGAAAGTTGGTTAGTTGTGAGAGGCCAAAGGAGGAGGTTAGAGAGAGAAGCTGAGAGGCAGCAGGGGAGATGGGAATATCAATAGGGATGATGAAGTCACCCAGAATAAGTGTGGGGACTTATGTACATAAGAAATGAGGGAGCCAGGTGGCAAAGTGGTCAAGGAATTGTCGAGGAGAGCCAGGGGGACGGTAGATGAGAGCTACTCTAAGGGGGAGTGGGCGGAAGAGTCTGAGGGTGTGAACCTCAAAGGAGGGGAATGAGAGTGAGGGCTCAGGTGAGATTACCTGGAAGGTGCACTGTGGGGAGAGAAGGACCCCAACTCCTCCACCATGCCTACCCTCAGGTCTGGGGGTGTGGGAGAGATGAAAACCACCATAGGATAGGGCAGCAGGGGAAGCAGTGTCCGATGGTTGCAGCCAGGTTTCAGTGAGGGCAAGAAGGGTGAAGGATTTGTTAATGAAGAGATCATGATTCTCAGTGAGTTTGTTACACACTGAGCGAGAGTTCAAGAGGGCGCAGGTGAAAGATGCTTGAGAGACCGAGGAAAGGGAGGACGGCAGACAGTGGTTCTTAGTGAGCTTAAAACAGTTTTTGGATGGAAGTGAAAGAGAAGGATTAGCAGTAAAGGAAGGAGGACCAGGATTAGGAGAGATGTCACCAGCAGCCAGAAGCAGGAGGATAGAAAGAGACAGCAGGTGGTTAAGCAGAAGGTTAAAAGACTTGTGAGAGCGACTTCTGTGCTGAACAGTGGAAGGAGTTGTAGGGAGGTGAGTGAGAGTGTACAGGGTATGGGAGCAATGCATAGGGGAGGAGAGAGGGGCTGATGTGGATGTCATTTATAGTGTGGATAGAGGGTGGGTAGGACAGACAGAGAACACAGGAGGTGCAGACAAGGAGAGTTAGGAAGTTAATGAAGTATTTCATGGTGATCAGATGTAACTTACAAAAGAGTGTATTTTCAGCAGTCCTTCACTGATCAATTCTGATCCAATTCTGGCCTAATTCTGAATTTAGCACTTAAAGATTGCACTTTAAGATGTGCAAAAATGAGACCAAGTGTATTACACTTATCAGCCGCTAGAGGACAGCAGAGCACAAAAACCGAAAAAAGACGACACTGGAGCCGAAAAAAGCCGAAGGGAACCACACGGAAGAAGCCGAAGACCCGACGAGAAGACGAGGACGCCGCAAACCCGGAAGACGCCGATCAGGACCCCAGGACAGGTGAGTAATGTACAAATAGCTGCTCTGGACCCCTCAGCTAACCTAGCTGAGGGGTCCAGAGCAGGTATTTATAACTTTTGGGGACCTTGATCGCCGTGAACGGGCGGCCGGTAGCGGCCGGCCGTTCACGGCGATCGGGCCGGTGGCGCCGTGACCACCATTACTTTTTACAGTAATTGCGGTCGGTGCTGTCCTCGAACAGCACCGACCGCCATTTTTTCCGGGTCATTGGGTCACCGATGGCCTGGAAAGGTTCCGATCGCCGCTATTGGCTGATCTGAATTGATAAGCCAATAGCGGCGATCGTTAACAACCCCCCATGCCGACAGGGAGAGATGGCCTGCAGTGTATTTCTGCATGTCATCTCTCCCGATCGCATGCGGCCGGTCCGCAGCGCCCTCTTAAAGGACCCGCGTACCGGTATGTCATGGGTCCTTAAGAGGTTAAAAACAATTAAAAAACCATATAGGTATGAAAACAATCCAAAGGGTGAGAGGACATGATAGAACTTTCACTACCTCAGGGCATAACCGGAAAAAACAATCTTATCTCATGGTCAGACCAACATATATATAGTAATGTATAAAAACTCTATCCTATTGTGCAGTATAATCAATTATACAAACTGGCGTCAAAAAATTTTATACAAGTGAAAAATAGAACCCAACCGTGACAACTACTTCTCTAAAAATCCTCTCTAAGGGTATAAACCCACACACCGTATATGCAGCAGATATGCAACAAATACGCAGCAGATTTGTTGGTACAGATTTGATGCTGTGTTCAGTTATTTAGATCTAATCTGCTGCGATTTTGCTGCGAGTTTGCTGCGAGTTTGCTGCGTATCGCAGCAGTAAATATGCTGCATATACGGTGTGTCGGTTTATACCCCTAATGTATAATTGTCTATCACAAATACCTAAAAACAACTAAATATGAAAAGTGCTAAACTAAAAAAGTGCTACATACTATGACATAATATAAATATACAAATTGATAAAAACGCCAGAAAAATAAGCACAGATGACAAGACCATGAGATCCGGTGTCCTGACTGAGACCCAACGCGTCTAGTCACCGCAGTGGTTGTTTTTCAATGCAGCTGCAGGAGGGGTCACAAGGGGAGTGGCGGCTGGAGGAGGGGTCACAGAGGTAGTGGCATCGGGAGGAGGGGGTCACAGAGGGAGTGGCAGCTGAAGGAGGGGTCACAGGGGGAGTGGCATCGGGAGGAGGGGGTCACAGAGGGAGTGGCAGCTGGAGGAGGGGTCACAGGGGGAGTGGCAGCTGGAGGAGGGGGTCACAGGGGGAGTCCCGGCTGGAGGAGGGGTCACAGGGGGAGTCCCGGCTGGAGGAGGGAGTCACTTGGGGGTCTGTGTGATAACGCTGCCGGTGTCTCTGTCCAGTACCATCCAGCAGATGAGGAGTCTGCACAAGGAGGCCTTTCTCAAGAAACACAGCCTCAAGCTTGGCTTCATGTCAGCGTTTGTTAAGGCGGCTGCTTACGCACTCCAGGACCAGCCTGCTGTTAACGCTGGTGAGTTCTGTGCAAACTGCCCCCTCCCAGACTCCTGCCTTACTGCCCCCCTCCCCTCCCAGACTCCTGCCTTACTGCCCCCTCCCAGACTCCTGCCTCACTGCCCCCTCCTCTCCCAGACTCCTGCCTCACTGCCCCCTCCTCTCCCAGACTCCTGCCTTACTGCCCCCTCCTCTCCCAGACTCCTGCCTTACTGCCCCCTCCCAGACTCCTGCCTCACTGCCCCCCTCCTCTCCCAGACTCGTGCCTCACTGCCCCCCTCCTCTCCCAGACTCCTGCCTCACTGCCCCCTCCTCTCCCAGACTCCTGCCTTACTGCCCCCTCCCAGACTCCTGCCTCACTGCCCCCCTCCTCTCCCAGACTCCTGCCTCACTTCCCCCCTCCTCTCCCAGACTCCTGCCTCACTGCCCCCCTCCTCTCCCAGACTCCTGCCTCACTGCCCCCCTCCTCTCCCAGACTCGTGCCTCACTGCCCCCTCCTCTCCCAGACTCCTGCCTCACTGCCCCCTCCTCTCCCAGACTCCTGCCTTACTGCCCCCTCCCAGACTCCTGCCTCACTGCCCCCCTCCTCTCCCAGACTCCTGCCTCACTTCCCCCCTCCTCTCCCAGACTCCTGCCTCACTGCCCCCCTCCTCTCCCAGACTCCTGCCTCACTGCCCCCTCCCAGACTCCTGCCTCACTGCCCCCCTCCCCTCTCGGACTCCTGCCTTACTTGACCCCTCCTCTCCCAGACTCCTGCCTCACTGCCCCCCTCCCCTCTCGGACTCCTGCCTCACTGCCCCCCTCCCCTCTCGGACTCCTGCCTTACTTGACCCCTCCTCTCCCAGACTCCTGCCTCACTGCCCCCCTCCCCTCTCGGACTCCTGCCTCACTGCCCCCCTCCCCTCTCGGACTCCTGCCTTACTTGACCCCTCCTCTCCCAGACTCCTGCCTCACTGCCCCCCTCCCCTCTCGGACTCCTGCCTCACTGCCCCCCTCCCCTCTCGGACTCCTGCCTTACTTGACCCCTCCTCTCCCAGACTCCTGCCTCACTGCCCCCCTCCCCTCTCGGACTCCTGCCTCACTGCCCCCCTCCCCTCTCGGACTCCTGCCTCACTGCCCCCCTCCCCTCTCGGACTCCTGCCTCACTGCCCCCCTCTCTTGCAGTTATTGATGATGCCACCAAGGAGATTGTGTACAGGGATTACATTGATATCAGCGTGGCCGTCTCTACACCCAGGGTAAGTAGTAGGGAGGTTGAGGGGAGTGCGGGGTGGTACAGAGGCTGCTCACTGATACCCCCCAATGTCTCTCTGTAAAGGGTTTGGTGGTTCCGGTGCTGAGGAACGTGGAGTCCATGAACTTCGCTGACATTGAACGAACAATAGCTGAGCTTGGAGAAAAGGTGATGAATCCTCAGGAGTACCCCACCCCTCATATCCCACCCCGCCCCTCCCCTCCTCCCAACAGACCCTCATACCCCGCCCCTTCCCTCCTCCAAACAGACCCTCATACCCCGCCCCTCCCCTCCTCCCAACACACCCTCATACCCCGCCCCTCCCCTGCTCCCATCACACCCTCATACCCTGCCCCTCCCCTCCTCCCAACACACCCTCATACCCTGCCCCTCCCCTCCTCCCAACACACCCTCATACCCTGCCCCTCCCAACAGACCCTCATACCCCGCCCCTCCCCACCTCCAAACAGACCCTGATACCCCGCCTCTCCTCCCAACAGACCCTCATATCCCACACCTCATACCCCGCCCCTCCCCTTCTCCAAACAGACCCTCATATCCCACCCCTCCCCTCCTCCAAACAGACCCTCATATCCCGCCCCTCCCCTTCTCCAAACAGACCCTCATATCCCACCCCTCCCTTCCTCCAAACAGACCCTCATATCCCGCCCCTCCCCTCCTTCCAACACACCTCATACACCGCCCCTCCCCTCCTTCCAACACACCTCATACCCCGCCCCTCCCCTCCTTCCAACACACCTCATACCCCGCCCCTCCCCTGCTCCCATCACACCCTCATATCCTGCCCCTCCCCTCCTCCCAACACACCCCCATACCCCGCCCCTCCCCTCCTCCCAACAGACCCTCATATCCCGCCCCTCCCCTCCTCCCAACACACCTCATACCCCGCCCCTCCCCCGCTCCCATCATACCCTGCCCCTCCCCTCCTGCCTACAGACCCTCATACCCCGCCCCTCCTCTCCTCCCAACAGACCCTCATATCCCACCCCTCCCCTCCTCCCAACAGACCCTCATACCCCGCCCCTCCTCTCCTCCCAACAGACCCTCATACCCCGCCCCTCCCCTCCTCCCAACAGACCCTCATATCCCACCCCTCCCCTGCTCCCATCACACCCTCATACCCTGCCCCTCCCCTCCTCTCCTACCAACAGACCCTCATACCCTTCCCCTCCTTTCCTACCAACAGACCCTCATACCCCGCCCCTCCTCTCCTCCCAACAGACCCTCATACCCCGCCCCTCCCCTCCTCCCAACAGACCCTCATATCCCACCCCTCCCCTCCTACCAACAGACCCTCATACCCCGCCCCTCCTCTCCTCCCAACAGACCCTCATACCCCGCCCCTCCTCTCCTCCCAACAGACCCTCATATCCCGCCCCTCCCCTCCTCCCAACACACCTCACACCCCGCCCCTCCCCCGCTCCCATCATACCCTGCCCCTCCCCTCCTGCCTACAGACCCTCATATCCCACCCCTCCCCTCCTCCCAACAGACCCTCATACCCCGCCCCTCCTCTCCTCCCAACAGACCCTCATATCCCACCCCTCCCCTCCTCCCAACAGACCCTCATACCCCGCCCCTCCTCTCCTCCCAACAGACCCTCATACCCCGCCCCTCCCCTCCTCCCAACAGACCCTCATATAACACCCCTCCCCTGCTCCCATCACACCCTCATACCCTGCCCCTCCCCTCCTCTCCTACCAACAGACCCTCATACCCCTCCCCTCCTTTCCTCCCAACAGACCCTCATATCCCGCCCCTCCCCTCCTCCCAACAGACCCTCATACCCCGCCCCTCCCCTCCTCCCAACAGACCCTCATACCCCTCCCCTCCTCACAACACACCCTCATACCCCTCCCCTCCCAACAGACCCTCATATCCCACCCCGCCCCTCCTCCCAACAGACCCTCATATCCCACCCCGCCCCTCCTCTCAACAGAACCTCATATCCCACCCACCCCCACCCCTCCCCTCCTTCCAACACACCTCATACCCTGCCCCACTCCTCCTCCCAAAAGACCCTCATACCCCGCCCCTCCCCTCCTCCCAACAGACCTTCATATCCCACCCGCCCCTCCCCTCCTACAAACATACCTCATACCCCGCCCCTCCCCTCCTGCCAACAGACCCTCATATCCCACCCCTCCCCTCCTCCAAACACACCTCATACCCCGCCCCTCCCCTCCTCCCAACACACCCTCATACCCCGCCCCTCCCCTCCTCCCAACAGACCCTCATATCCCACCCTGCCCCTCCTCCAAACAGACCCTCATACCCCTCCCCTGCTCCCATCACACCCTCATACCCCGCCCCTCCCCTGCTCCCATCACACCCTCATACCCTACCCCGCCCCGCCCCTGCTCCCATCACACCCTCATACCCTACCCCGCCCCGCCCCTGCTCCCATCACACCCTCATACCCCTCCCCTCCTCCCCACACACCCTCATATCCTACCCCGCCCCTCCCCTGCTCCCATCACACCCTCATACCCCTCCGCTCCTCCCCACACACCCTCATACCCTACCCCGCCCCTCCCCTGCTCCTAACAGACCCTCATACCCCGCCCCTCCCCTGCTCCCAACAGACCCTCATACCCCGCCCCTCCTCTCCTACCAACAGACCCTCATACCCCTCCCCTCCTCCCCACACACCCTCATACCCTACCCCGCCCCTCCCCTGCTCCCAACACACCCTCATACCCCGCCCCTCCCCTCCTCCCAACACACCCTCATACCTCGCCCCTCCCCTCCTCCCAACACACCCTCATTATAGTGGCCGTTGTGTTTGTTACCATCAGGCTCGGAAGAATGAGCTGGCTATAGAAGACATGGATGGGGGGACGTTCACAATTAGTAACGGTGGAGTATTCGGCTCATTGTTTGGGACCCCGATCATCAATCCCCCACAGTCTGCTATTCTGGGCATGCATGGCATCTTTGAACGTCCGGTGGCAGTGGCTGGAAAGGTGAGTACACAAAGGTGTAATGTATTCTGGGAGAGGAGCCAGTGTATTCTGGGAGAGGAGCCAGTGTATTCTGGGAGAGGAGCCAGTGTATTCTGGGAGAAGGAGGACGAGTCCTGGACGTTGCATGATGGAGGACCCTCATACCCCGTTGCATTATGGAGGACGAGTCCCGGACGTTGCATGATGGAGGACGAGTCCCGGACGTTGCATGATGGAGGACGAGTCCCGGACGTTGCATGATGGAGGACGAGTCCCGGACGTTGCATGATGGAGGACGAGTCCCGGACGTTGCATGATGGAGGACGAGTCCCGGACGTTGCATGATGGAGGACGAGTCCCGGACGTTGCATGATGGAGGACGAGTCCCGGACGTTGCATGATGGAGGACGAGTCCCGGACGTTGCATGATGGAGGACGAGTCCCGGACGTTGCATGATGGAGGACGAGTCCCGGACGTTGCATGATTTTCAGAGGAGGGAGGAGTGTCGGCTGGTGCATGACTGAAGATGGGGGCTGTTTGGTGCTTGGGGCGGAGTCTGGGGCATACTGGGGGTGGGGTTCAGGCTGCTGGAGGTGGAGGCATGCTGGGGGCGGAGTCTGAGCCGCTGGGGGTGGAGTCCGGGTTGGTGCTTTCTGGGGTCAGGGTTCCTACCGGGGGCGAGGTCTGATTGCCCTGGAGGCGGGGTCCCATCTGGTTTGTCGGTCACACATGGTGGCTTCTCTCGCTCCTGCAGGTGGAGGTGCGTCCTATGATGTACGTGGCTCTGACCTACGATCACCGGCTCATCGATGGCAGAGAAGCCGTATTGTTCTTGCGTAAAATCAAGTCTGCAGTGGAGGATCCGCGGGTTCTGCTGCTGGACCTGTGAGCCGCCCCTGGTTTTATGCTCCCCCTCCTCTGTGTCAGAGCTTTTAGGATTATCTGTGGAGGGGGCCCTGTGTACAGACTCTTCCCCCTCCCCACTGCACATGGAGGACTGGGGTCTCCGCACCTTGTAACCCGCATACCCTGGGAATACCATATTAAAGACCACTTGGTTCTTAAAGGAGTATAAAATAAATGCCTTTAAAATAAAGTCTGGTGAGCTAATGGCCTGAGCGGCCTCCTGCGGGGGAACGGATTGTAACCCCAAATCTGCCTCTGTCTCTACCATCATCTCTGGAGACTGAGAACCATGCACTATGGCAGCCGCACCATCTCTTCTGCCTGCTACTGTATGACCATAGAGTATCACTGCGGGTGTATGACCATAGAGTATCACTGCGGGTGTATGACCATGGATTATCACTGCGGGTGTATGACCATAGAGTATCACTGCGGGTGTATGACCATAGAGTATCACTGCGGGTGTATGACCATGGAGTATCACTGCGGGTGTATGACCATGGAGTATCACTGCGGGTGTATGACCATGGATTATCACTGCTGGTGTATGACCATGGATTATCACTGCGGGTGTATGACCATGGATTATCACTGCGGGTGTATGACCATGGAGTATCACTGCGGGTGTATGACCATGGATTATCACTGCGGGTGTATGACCATGGATTATCACTGCGGGTGTATGACCATGGATTATCACTGCGGGTGTATGACCATGGATTATCACTGCGGGTGTATGACCATGGATTATCACTGCGGGTGTATGACCATGGATTATCACTGCGGGTGTATGACCATGGATTATCACTGCGGGTGTATGACCATGGATTATTATCACTGCGGGTGTATGACCATGGATTATTATCACTGCGGGTGTATGACCATGGATTATTATCACTGCGGGTGTATGAGGTGTATGACCATGGATTATCACTGCGGGTGTATGACCATGGATTATCACTGCGGGTGTATGACCATGGATTATCACTGCGGGTGTGTGACCATGGATTATCACTGCGGGGGTGTGACCATGGATTATCACTGCGGGTGTATGACCATGGATTATCACTGCGGGTGTATGACCATGGATTATCACTGCGGGTGTATGACCATGGATTATCACTGCGGGGGTGTGACCATGGATTATGACTGCAGATGTATGGGGTGTATGACCATGGATTACCACTTCGGGTGTATGACCATGGATTATTATCTCTGCTGGTGTATGAGGTGTATGACCATGAATTTTCCCTGTGGGGGTGTGACCATGGATTATCACTGCGGGTGTATGACCATGGATTATCACGGAATGTGTATGACCATGAATTCTCACGGAGGGTGTATGACCATGGATTATCACGGAGGGTGTATGACCATGGATTATCACGGAGGGTGTATGACCACGGATTATCACTGCGGGTGTATAAACCATGAATTATCACTGCGGTTGTATGACCATGGATTATCACGGAATGTGTATGACCACGGATTATCACTGCGTGTGTATGACCACGAATTATCACTGCGTGTGTATGACCACGGATTATCACGGAGGGTGTATGACCGTGGTTTATCGCTGTGGGCGTATGACCATGGATTATCACTGCGGGCGTATAAACCATGGATTATCACTGCCGGGTGTATGACCATGGATTATCAATTCGGGTGTATGACCATGGATTATCGCTGCGGGTGTATGACCATGGATTATCGCTGCGGGGGTGTGACTATGGATTATCGCTGCAGGTGTATGACCATGGATTATCACTGCTGGTGTATGACCATGGATTATCACTGCTGGTGTATGACCATGGATTATCACTGCGGGTGTATGACCATGGATTACCACTGCGGCTGTATGACCATGGATTACCACTGCGGCTGTATGACCATGGATTATCACTGTGGGTGTATGACCATGGATTATTATCACTGCGGGTGTATGAGGTGTATGACCATGGATTACCACTGCGGGTGTATGAGGTGTATGACCATGGATTACCACTGCGGGTGTATGACCATGGATTACCACTGCGGGTGTATGACCATAGATTACCACTGCGGGTGTATGACTGGATTATCACTGCGGGTGTATGAGGTGTATTACCATGGATTATCCCTGCGGGGGGGTTAATATGGATTACCACTGCGGGTGTATGACCATGGATTACCACTTCGGGTGTATGACCATGGATTATTATCACTGCTGGTGTATGAGGTGTATGACCATGAATTATCCCTGTGGGGGTGTGACCATGGATTACCACTGCGGGTGTATGACCATGGATTACCACTTCGGGTGTATGACCATGGATTACCACTTCGGGTGTATGACCATGGATTACCACTTTGAGTGTATGACCATGGATTATTATCACTGCTGGTGTATGAGATGTATGACCATGGATTATGACTGCAGATGTATGGGGTGTATGACCATGGATTATCACTGCGGGTGTATGACCATAGAGTATCACTGCGGGTGTATGACCATGAATTATCACTGCGTGTGTATGACCATGGATTATCACTGCAGGTGTATGACCATGGATTATCACTGCAGGTGTATGACCGTGGTTTATCGCTGTGGACGTAAGACCATGGATTATCACTGCAGGTGTATGACCATGGATTATCACTGCGGGTGTATGACCGTGGTTTATCGCTGCGGGTGTATGACCATGGATTATCAATTCGGGTGTATGACCATGGATTATTGCTGTGGGGGTGTGACTATGGATTATCATTGTGGGTGTTTGACTGAATTATCACTGCGGGTGTATGACCATGGATTATCACTGCAGGTGTATGACTATGGATTTTCACTGCTGGTGTATGACCATGGATTATCACTGCGGGTGTATGACCATGGATTGTCACTGCGGGTGTATGACCATGGATTATCACTGCGGGTGTATGACCATGGATTATCACTGCGGGTGTATGAGGTGTATGACCATGGATTATCACTGCAGGTGTATGACTATGGATTTTCACTGCTGGTGTATGACCATGGATTATCACTGCTGATGTATGACCATGGATTATCACTGCGGGTGTATGACCATGGATTATCCCTGCGGGTGTATGACCATGGATTATCACTGCGGGTGTATGACCATGGATTATCACTGCGGTTGTATAAACAAGGATTATTACTGCAGGTGTATGACCGTGGTTTATCACTGTGGGCGTTTGACCATGGATTATCACGGAGGGTGTATGACCATGGATTATCACTGTGGGTGTATGACCGTGGTTTATCGCTGTGGGCGTATGACCATGGATTATCACTGCGGGTGTATAAACCATGGACTATCACTGCCGGGTGTATGACCATGGATTATCAATTTGGGTGTATGACCATGGATTATCACTGCGGGTGTATGACCATGGATTATTGCTGCGGGGGTGTTACCATGGATTATTGCTGCTGGGGTGTGACTATGGATTATCACTGCTGGTGTATGACCATGGATTATCACTGCTGGTGTATGACCATGGATTATCACTGCGGGTGTATGACCATGGATTATCACTGCTGGTGTATGACCATGGATTATCACTGCGGGTGTATGACCATGGATTACCACTGCGGCTGTATGACCATGGATTACCACTGCGGCTGTCTGACCATGGATTATCAATGCTGATGTATGACCACTGATTATCACTCGGATGTATGACCACGGATTATCACTCGGATGTATAACCACGGATTATCACTGCGGGTGTATGACCACGGATTATCACTGCGGGTGTATGACCACGGATTATCACTGCGAGTGTATGACCACGGATTATCCCTGCGGGGGTGTGACCATGGATTATCACTTTGGGGGGTGTCTATGGATTATCACTGCGGGTGTATGACCATGGATTATCACTGCGGGTGTATGACCATGGATTATCACTGCATGTGTATGACCACGGATTATCACTGCGGATGTATGACCATGGATTATCACTGCGGGTGTATGACCATGGATTATCACTGCGGGTGTATGACCATGGATTATCACTGCTGGTGTATGACCATGGATTGTCACTGCATGTGTATGACCACGGATTATCACTGCGGATGTATGACCATGGATTATCACTGCTGGTGTATGACCATGGATTATCACTGCGGGTGTATGACCATGGATTATCACTGCGGGTGTATGACCATGGATTATCACTGCGGGTGTATGACCATGGATTATCACTGCGGGTGTATGACCATGGATTATCACTGCGGGTGTATGACCATGGATTATCACTGCGGGTGTATGACCACGGATTATCACTGCGGGTGTATGACCACGGATTATCACTGCGAGTGTATGACCACGGATTATCCCTGCGGGGGTGTGAATATGGATTCACTGCGGGTGTATGATCATGGATTATCACTGCGGGTGTATGACCATGGATTATTCCTGCGGGGGTGTGACCATGGATTATCACTTTGGGGGGTGTCTATGGATTATCACTGCGGGTGTATGACCATGGATTATCACTGCGGGTGTATGACCATGGATTATCACTGCATGTGTATGACCACGGATTATCACTGCGGATGTATGACTATGGATTATCACTGCTGGTGTATGACCATGGATTATCACTGCGGGTGTATGACCATGGATTATCACTGCGGGTGTATGACCATGGATTATCACTGCGGGTGTATGACCATGGATTATCACTGCGGGTGTATGACCATGGATTATCACTGCGGGTGTATGACCATGGATTATCACTGCGGGTGTATGACCATGGATTATCACTGCGGGTGTATGAGGTGTATGACCATGGATTATCCCTGTGGGGGTGTGACCATGGATTATGACTGCAGATGTATGGGGTGTATGACCATGGATTATCACTGCGGGTGTATGACCATGGATTATCACTGCGGGTGTATGACCATGGATTATCACTGCGGGTGTATGACCATGGATTATCACTGCGGTTGTATGACCATGGATTATCACTGCGGGTGTATGACCATGGATTATCACTGCGGGTGTATGACCATGGATTATCACTGCGGCTGTATGACCGTGGATTATCACTGCGGCTGTATGACCGTGGATTATCACTGCGGGGGTGTGACCGTGGATTATCACTGCGGGGGTGTGACCGTGGATTATCACTGCGGGGGTGTGACCGTGGATTATCACTGCGGGGGTGTGACCGTGGAGTATTACTTTGGCCCGGTCTGGGGCTCAGAGCTCTCTTCCTCCAGGATATCCCTGTACTTGGCTGCATTAAACTTTTTTGGAGAGAAAGGTTAAGAAGTACCCCGAGATCAGTATGGCGGAGCTCCAGAGATGCAGCAGGGAGATGGGAGAAAACTCCACAACTATCACTGCAGCCTCCAGCTGTCGGAAACCAGAGAGGATCTGCCAGGAAGAATAGTGGAGGACCCCCAAATCCAGGGGGCTTCTACTCACTACTGAGCACAGGGAGGAGGGGGCTTCTACTCACTACTGACCACAGGGAGGAGGGGGCTTCTACTCAGTACCGACCACAGGGAGGAGGGGGCTTCTACTCAGTACTGACCACAGGTAGGAGGGGGCTTCTACTCAGTACCGACCACAGGGAGGAGGGGGCTTCTACTCACTACGGACCACAGGGAGGAGGGGGCTTCTACTCAGTACCGACCACAGGGAGGAGGGGGCTTCTACTCAGTACTGACCACAGGGAGGAGGGGGCTTCTACTCAGTACCGACCACAGGGAGGAGGGGGCTTCTACTCAGTACCGACCACAGGGAGGAGGGGGCTTCTACTCACTATTGACCACAGGGAGGAGGGGGCTTCTACTCACTACTGAGCAGAGGGGAGGAGGGGGCTTCTACTCAGTACCGACCACAGGGAGGAGGGGGCTTCTACTCAGTACCGACCACAGGGAGGAGGGGGCTTCTACTCACTACGGACCACAGGGAGGAGGGGGCTTCTACTCACTACGGACCACAGGGAGGAGGGGGCTTCTACTCAGTACCGACCACAGGGAGGAGGGGGCTTCTACTCAGTACTGACCACAGGGAGGAGGGGGCTTCTACTCAGTACCGACCACAGGGAGGAGGGGGCTTCTACTCACTACTGACCACAGGGAGGAGGGGGCTTCTACTCAGTACGGAGCACAGGGAGGAGGGGGCTTCTACTCACTACTGACCACAGGTAGGAGGGGGCTTCTACTCACTACTGAGCACAGGGAGGAGGGGGCTTCTACTCACTACTGACCACAGGGAGGAGGGGGCTTCTACTCAGTACGGAGCACAGGGGGGAGGGGGCTTCTACTCAGTACCGACCACAGGGAGGAGGGGGCTTCTACTCACTACCGACCACAGGGAGGAGGGGGCTTCTACTCACTACCGACCACAGGGGGGAGGGGGCTTCTACTCACTACTGACCATAGGGAGGAGGGGGTTTCTACTCACTACCGACCACAGGGAGGAGGCGGCTTCTACTCAGTACCGACCACAGGTAGGAGGGGGCTTCTACTCAGTACCGACCACAGGGAGGAGGGGGCTTCTACTCACTACCGACCACAGGGGGGAGGGGGCTTCTACTCACTACCGACCACAGGGAGGAGGGGGCTTCTACTCACTACTGACCATAGGGAGGAGGGGGCTTCTACTCACTACTGACCATAGGGAGGAGGGGGCTTCTACTCACTACTGAGCACAGGGAGGAGGGGGCTTCTACTCACTACTGACCATAGGGAGGAGGGGGCTTCTACTCACTACCGACCACAGGGGGGAGGGGGCTTCTACTGACTACAGGGAGGAGGGGGCTTCTACTCAATACTGAGCACAGGGAGGAGGGGGCTTCTACTCACTACTGACCACAGGGAGGAGGGGGCTTCTACTCACTACTGACCACAGGGGGGAGGGGGCTTCTACTCACTACTGACCACAGGGAGGAGGGGGCTTCTACTCGGTACTGACCACAGGGGGGAGGGGGCTTCTACTCACTACTGACCACAGGGGGGAGGGGGCTTCTCACTACCGACCACAGGGAGGAGGGGGCTTCTACTCACTACTGACCACAGGGAGGAGGGGGCTTCTACTCACTACTGAGCACAGGGAGGAGGGGGCTTCTACTCACTACGGACCACAGGGAGGAGGGGGCTTCTACTCACTACTGACCACAGGGAGGAGGGGGCTTCTACTCACTACCGACCACAGGGGGGAGGGGGCTTCTACTCACTACCGACCACAGGGAGGAGGGGGCTTCTACTCACTACTGACCATAGGGAGGAGGGGGCTTCTACTCACTACTGACCATAGGGAGGAGGGGGCTTCTACTCACTACTGAGCACAGGGAGGAGGGGGCTTCTACTCACTACTGACCATAGGGAGGAGGGGGCTTCTACTCACTACCGACCACAGGGAGGAGGGGGCTTCTACTGACTACAGGGAGGAGGGGGCTTCTACTCAATACTGAGCACAGGGAGGAGGGGGCTTCTACTCACTACTGACCACAGGGAGGAGGGGGCTTCTACTCACTACTGACCACAGGGGGGAGGGGGCTTCTACTCACTACTGACCACAGGGAGGAGGGGGCTTCTACTCGGTACTGACCACAGGGGGGAGGGGGCTTCTACTCACTACTGACCACAGGGGGGAGGGGGCTTCTCACTACCGACCACAGGGAGGAGGGGGCTTCTACTCACTACTGAGCACAGGGAGGAGGGGGCTTCTACTCACTACTGAGCACAGGGAGGAGGGGGCTTCTACTCACTACGGACCACAGGGAGGAGGGGGCTTCTACTCACTACTGAGCACAGGGAGGAGGGGGCTTCTACTCACTACCGACCACAGGGAGGAGGGGGCTTCTACTCACTACTGAGCACACGGAGGAGGGGGCTTCTACTCACTACTGACCACAGGGGGGAGGGGGCTTCTACTCACTACTGAGCACAGGGAGGAGGGGGCTTCTACTCACTACTGAGCACACGGAGGAGGGGGCTTCTACTCACTACTGACCACAGGGGGGAGGGGGCTTCTACTCACTACTGAGCACAGGGAGGAGGGGGCTTCTACTCACTACCGACCACAGGGGGGAGGGGGCTTCTACTCACTACCGACCACAGGGAGAAGGGGGCTTCTACTCGGTACTGACCACAGGGAGGAGGGGGCTTCTACTCGGTACTGACCACAGGGAGGAGGGGGCTTCTACTTACTACCGACCACAGGGAGGAGGGGGCTTCTACTCACTACCGAGCACAGGGAGGAGGGGGCTTCTACTCACTACGGAGCACAGGGAGGAGGGGGCTTCTACTCACTACCGAGCACAGGGAGGAGGGGGCTTCTACTCACTACTGACCACAGGGAGGAGGGGGCTTCTACTCACTACTGACCACAGGGGGGAGGGGGCTTCTACTCACTACTGAGCACAGGGAGGAGGGGGCTTCTACTCACTACGGAGCACAGGGAGGAGGGGGCTTCTACTCACTACGGAGTGTCCAGTATTGGTGTGGGGGGGGGGGGGGGGTGCAGAGTGACCAGTAATGGGGGAGGGGGGATGTGCAGTGACCAGTAATGGGGGGGGGGGGGTGCAGAGTGTACAGTAATGGGGGAGGGGTGTGTGCTGTGACCAGTAATGGGGGGGTGCAGAGTTTACAGTAATGGTGGTGGGGGGGTGCAGAGTGACCAGTAATGGGGGAGGGGGGTGTGCAGTGACCAGTAATTGGGGGTGCAGAATGTCCAGTAATGGGGAGAGGGTGTCCATAAAGGAGCAAAAATTTAAAGGGATGTGAGTATTTTCTGCCCTTATGCTTGGTGTGCCTCTGGGGTGGACCGCCCCGATGCTTGTTGTGCACCGCCCCGATGCTTGGTGTGCCTCTGGGGTGGACCGCCCCGATGCTTGGTGTGCACCGCCCCGATGCTTGGTGTGCCTCTGGGGTGGACCGCCCCGATGCTTGGTGTGCACCGCACCAATGTTTGGTGTGCACGGCCCCGATGCTTGGTGTGCTTCTGGGGTGGAGCGCCTCGATACTTGGTGTGCCTCTGGGGTGGACCGCCCCGATGCTTGGTGTGCCTCTGGGGTGGACCGCCCCGATGCTTGGTGTGCCTCTGGGGTGGACCGCCCCGATGCTTGGTGTGCCTTTGGGGTGGACCGCCCCGATGCTTGGTGTGCCTCTGGGGTGGACTGCGCCGATGCTTGGTGTGCACCGCCCTGATGCTTGGTGTGCCTCTGGGGTGGACCTCCCCGATGCTTGGTGTTCTTTCGGGGGTGGACCGCTCCAATGCTTGATGTGCCTCTGGGGTGGACCTCCCCGATGCTTGGTGTGCTTCTGGGGTGGACCTCCCGATGCTTGGTGTGCCTCTGGGGTGGACCCCCCCGATGCTTGGTGTGCTTTTGGGGTGGACCGCCTTGATGCTTTGTGTGCTTCTGGGGTGGACCTCCCCGATGCTTGGTGTGCTTTTGGCGTGGACCTCCCCGATGCTTGGTGTGCTTTTGGCGTGGACCTCCCCGATGCTTGGTGTGCTTTTGGCGTGGACCTCCCCGATGCTTGGTGTGCCTCTGGGGTGGACCTCCCCGATGCTTGGTGCGCACCGCCCCGATGCTTGGTGTCCACCGCCCCGATGCTTGGTGTGCCTCTGGGGTGGACCGCCCCGATGCTTGGTGTGCTTTTGGGGTGGACCTCCCCGATGCTTGGTGTGCCTCTGGGGTGGACCTCCCCGATGCTTGGTGCGCACCGCCCCGATGCTTGGTGTCCACCGCCCCGATGCTTGGTGTGCCTCTGGGGTGGACCGCCCCGATGCTTGGTGCGCACCGCCCCGATGCTTAGTGTGCACCGCCCCGATGCTTAGTGTGCACCGCCCCGATGCTTGGTGTGCCTCTGGGGTGGACCGCCCCGATGCTTGGTGTGCTTCTGGAGTAGGGGCGTCAGCCCTTCGGGTGGACTGGAACTTTCCTTGCCCCCTTTACTCACTCGGCTGTCGGGAGCAACAATCAAGGTTTTCCTGAATGGGTGATAAATTTGGGGGGGATGTGAGGGGGGGGGGGGGTCTTTCTGACCCAACAAGCTAAACCCAGGAGAAGCGGCACACCACACTGCCCCCGACCCTAGTGATGGAGAAACCTTGAATGGCCTGGTGGGTGGCTTCTCTAGGTCTGAGGAGCTGCTGCTTTCTCCTTCTGCTTCTTGGACATCTTTCTGACCTTGGGCTTCCCAGGAAAAGAGATTTGAGGGGCTCCCGGACGATCCTTAGCTGTTCCGGCCTATGACCTCCTGGCGGGAGCAGGGACCTTATTCCAGGGATTGTGCAGAAGTGGGTCCATCTTTGTTGTCGCCTGGACACCCAATCCTCCCCGCAACGGCCAGACACAAACACCAGGCAAGATTTGGTTCTTTATTGATCAAGTGGCAGCCGTCTCACTGGCTATGACATCACTGAGTAGCAGCAGCACCATCACTGACCTCACAGGTCTGCTAACCAGGTGTGACATCATTAGGAGGGTGACCAGCTGTGCCCAACCTTGCTCAGCTTTGTGCATCATATAGCGATTGTGGTGTGTGACTACATGCATCTGCCGGCTCCTCCTCCTCATAGCGCGCTCCACTGGACGTCACTGAAGAACGGGTGCGACTTAATCCTTTGTGCTCCTCCAGGACCGGAGCCGAGACGTTTGTCTGGATCATAATTGAGCAGCTGAAATGAGGACAGAGGGGAGGTGATGGGGCAAAGACGGGACCGACCAGTGACCCCCTCCTATGTCTGTAAACCAACAGAGACCCCTACAGCCCCTCCTCTGCAGGCCGTCACCCTTCTCAGAGTCCCCCCTCCCCCCCCTTTCCAGGCCGTCACCTTTCTCAGCCCTCCCCCCCTCTGCAGGCCGTCACCCTTCTCAGCCACCCCCACCTGCAGGCCGTCACCCTTCTCAGCCCCCCCACCTCCCCGCAGGCCGTCACCCACCACAGAGCCCCCCCTCCCCGCAGGCATCAGCCACTACAGAGCCCCCCCTCCCCGCAGGCCGTCACCCACCACAGAGCCCTTCCCTGGCAGGCATCACCCACCACAGAGCCCCCCCTCCCCGCAGGCCGTCACCCACCACAGAGCTCTTCCCTGGCAGGCGTCACCCACCACAGAGCCCCCCCACCTCCCTGCAGGCATCACCCACCACAGAGCCCCCCCTCCCCGCAGGCATCACCCACCACAGAGCCCCCCCCCCCACCTCCCTGCAGGCCGTCACCCTTCTCAACCCCCCCCCCACCTCCCTGCAGGCGTTACCCACCACAGAGCCCCCCCACCTCCCTGCAGGCATCACCCACCACAGAGCCCCCCCACCTCCCTGCAGGCATCACCCACCACAGAGCCCCCCCCTTCCCGCAGGCATCACCCACCACAGAGCCCCCCCCACCTCCCTGCAGGCCGTCACCCTTCTCAACCCCCCCCCACCTCCCCGCAGGCCGTCACCCACCACAGAGCCCCCCCCTCCCCACAGGCATCACCCACCACAGAGCCCCCCACCTCCCTGCAGGCATCACCCACCACAGAGCTCCCCCACCTCCCCGCAGGCGTCACCCACCACAGAGCCCCCCACCTCCCCACAAGCATCACCCACCACAGAGTCCCCCCTCCCCGCAGGCGTCACCCACCACAGAGCCCCCCACCTCCCCACAAGCATCACCCACCACAGAGTCCCCCCTCCCCGCAGGCGTCACCCACCACAGAGCCCCCCACCTCCCCACAAGCATCACCCACCACAGAGTCCCCCCTCCCCGCAGGCGTCACCCACCACTGAGCCCCCCACCTCCCCGCAGGCGTCACCCACCACAGAGCCCCCCCACCTCCTCGCAGGCGTCACCCACCACAGAGCCCCTCCACCTCCCCGCAGGTGTCACCCACCACAGAGCCCCCCCACTTACGGCTCTTAGCAGAGACACGGCATCGGCACTGAGCTCCTCGGGGAAGGGGATGTCCATGTGACTGCGGAGCCCGGACATCAGGCTCTTGTACAGCGGCTGAGGAGACACAGAGTCAGCCATCCCCACCACACCAGCGAGCAGCCAGGAGCCGCAGCCGCCATGTTCTCACCTGACCACTCATCATCTCATACAGCAGCACTCCCAGACTCCACCAGTCACAGGCCTCGTCCACCACGGCCACTCCCGAGACCTCTGCAAGACAACAGGAGGAAAAAGTCAGGGTGAGGGCCGGGGGGCGAGGGCGGAGGTCCGCTGCACCGGAACATGGAGCCTACCTGGGGCAACATACAGCTGCTCCGCCGCCTCCGGACAACACGAATGGTCGACCTCTCGCCATCGGCCAAAGTATGTGAGTAGTGCATCACCTGGCGAGACATAGAAGAGAGGTCACCCCAGAGCGTGCGTCCCCGCCACACAGCTGCCCACAGCGCCCGCTCACCATTGTCTCCCAACAGCACATTGCGCGGATTCAGATCCCTACACAGAATCCCTTCCTGGTGGAGAGTGTCCAGCGCCAGGACTAGCTGTGCCCCCCACCGCCTGACCTGGGACTCCAGGACCCCCCGCACAGGCTCATGGGATGGGCTCCCATGGCTGACCAGACGCTGGCTGTCCTGAGCCTGGTATTTCCTGAGATGTCCCCAGAGACGTCCGGCTGCAGGAACAAAGCGGGAGATGTGAACACACGGACAATGGAGACCCCCGACCCCTGACCTCCAACCCCAGCAATGTCTGACCTGGAATGTGCTGCAGCTGAAGATACAGAGAATCTTCCCCCACGTAAAACTTCTGCAGCTGTACCATGTAGGGGACGCTCTGCGGAATAACCGTGACCGATCCATGGCCACACCGGCCCGACTTCATCAGAGACTGCAGGGAGAGCACTGTAGGCTGAGGCTGCGTGGGGGTCCCCAGCCCTGCCCCCCGTCCCAAACTCACCACCCCCCTCCCCCGGCCATACACACCAGGCACACAGCCCCCCAAACCCCCGGACATACACACCAGGCACACCGCCCCCCGAGCCCCCTGACATACACACCAGGCATACCGCCCCCCCGAGCCCCCGGACATACACACCAGGCACACCGCCCCCTGAGCCCCCTGACATACACACCAGGCATACCTCCCTCCAAACCCCCGGACATACACACCAGGCACACCGCCCCCTGAGCCCCCTGACATACACACCAGGCACACCGCCCCCGAGCCCCCTGACATACACACCAGGCACACCGCCCCCGAGCCCCCTGACATACACACCAGGCACACCGCCCCCTGAGCCCCCTGACATACACACCAGGCATACCTCCCTCCAAACCCCCTGACATACACACCAGGCATACCTCCCTCCAAACCCCCGGACATACACACCAGGCATACCTCCCTCCAAACCCCCGGACATACACACCAGGCACACCGCCCCCCGAGCCCCCTGACATACACACCAGGCATACCGCCCCCCCGAGCCCCCGGCCATACACACCAGGCACACCGCCCCCTGAGCCCCCTGACATACACACCAGGCATACCTCCCTCCAAACCCCCGGACATACACACCAGGCATACCTCCCTCCAAACCCCCGGACATACACACCAGGCACACCGCCCCCCGAGCCCCCTGACATACACACCAGGCATACCGCCCCCCCGAGCCCCCGGACATACACACCAGGCACACCGCCCCCTGAGCCCCCTGACATACACACCAGGCATACCTCCCTCCAAACCCCCGGACATACACACCAGGCACACCGCCCCCTGAGCCCCCTGACATACACACCAGGCACACCGCCCCCGAGCCCCCTGACATACACACCAGGCACACCGCCCCCGAGCCCCCTGACATACACACCAGGCACACCGCCCCCTGAGCCCCCTGACATACACACCAGGCATACCTCCCTCCAAACCCCCTGACATACACACCAGGCATACCTCCCTCCAAACCCCCGGACATACACACCAGGCATACCTCCCTCCAAACCCCCGGACATACACACCAGGCACACCGCCCCCCGAGCCCCCTGACATACACACCAGGCACACCGCCCCTCGAGCCCCCTGACATACACACCAGGCACACCGCCCCCGAGTCCCCTGACATACACACCATTCACACCGAGCCCCCGGCCATGCATACCATTCACACCGAGCCCCCGGCCGTGCACACCATTCACACCGAGCCCCCGGCCATGCACACCATTCACACCGAGCCCCCGGCCATGCACACCATTCACACCGAGCCCCCGGCCATGCACACCATTCACACCGAGCCCCCGGCCATGCACACCATTCACACCGAGCCCCCGCCCATGCACACCATTCACACCGAGCCCCCGGCCATGCACACCATTCACACCGAGCCCCCGACCATGCACACCATTCACACCGAGCCCCCGACCATGCACACCATTCACACCGAGCCCCCGACCATGCACACCATTCACACCGAGCCCCCGACCATGCACACCATTCACACCGAGCCCCCGGCCATGCATACCATTCACACCGAGCCCCCGGCCATGCACACCATTCACACCGAGCCCCCGGCCATGCACACCATTCACACCGCCCCCGGCCATGCACACCATTCACACCGAGCCCCCGACCATGCACACCATTCACACCGAGCCCCCGGCCATGCATACCATTCACACCGAGCCCCCGGCCATGCACACCATTCACACTGCCCCCGGCCATGCACACCATTCACACCGCCCCCGGCCATGCACACCATTCACACCGCCCCCCGAGCCCCCTGCCATACACACCAGGCACACCGCCGCCCAAGTCCCCGGACATACACACCAGGCACGCCGCCCACCAGGCACACTGCCTCCCGAGCCCCCTGACATACACACAAGGCACACTGTTCCCCGAGCCCCCGGACATACACACCAGGCACACTGTTCCCCGAGCCCCCGGACATACACACCAGGCACACTGTTCCCCGAGCCCCCGGAAATACACACCAGGCACACCGCTCCCCGAGCCCCTGGACATACACACCAGGCACACCGCTCCCAAAGCCCCCGGACATACACACCAGGCACACCGCCCCCAAAGCCCCCGGACATACACACCAGGCACACCGCCCCCAACCCCCCGGCCATACACACCAGGCACACCGCCCCCCCGAGCCCCCGGCCATACACACCAGGCACACCGGCCCAGAGCCCCCGGCCATACACACCAGGCACACCGCCCCCCCGAGCCCCCGGCCATACACACCAGGCATACCGCCCCCCGAGTCCCCGCATATACACACCAGGCACACCGCTCCCCAAGCCCCCGGCCATACACACCAGGCACACCGCCCCCCGAGCCCCCGGCCATACACACCGCCCCGCGAGGCACACCGCCCCCCCGGGCCCGCGGACATACACACCAGGCACACCGCCCCCCCGGGCCCGCGGACATACACACCAGGCACACCGCCCCCCCGGGCCCGGGGACATACACACCAGGCACACCGCCCCCCCGGGCCCGCGGACATACACACCAGGCACACCGCCCCCCCGGGCCCGCGGACATACACACCAGGCACACCGCCCCCCCGGGCCCGCGGACATACACACCAGGCACACCGCCCCCCCGGGCCCCCGGACATACACACCAGGCACACCGCCCCCCCGGGCCCCCGGACATACACACCAGGCACACCGCCCCCCCGGGCCCCCGGACATACACACCAGGCACACCGCCCCCCCGGGCCCCCGGACATACACACCAGGCACACCGCCCCCCCGGGCCCCCGGACATACACACCAGGCACACCGCCCCCCCGGACATACACACCAGACACACCAGGCACACCGCCCCCCCGGACATACACACCAGACACACCAGGCACACCGCCCCCCCGGACATACACACCAGGCACACCGCCCCCCCGGGCCCCCGGACATACACACCAGGCACACCGCCCCCCCGGGCCCCCGGACATACACACCAGGCACACCGCCCCCCCGGGCCCCCGGACATACACACCAGGCACACCGCCCCCCCGGGCCCCCGGACATACACACCAGGCACACCGCCCCCCCGGGCCCCCGGACATACACACCAGGCACACTGAGCCCTGGTCATGCACACCATTCACCCCCCCCCCCCCCGGAGCCCCGGCCATGCACACCAGGCACACCGCCCATTCGGACCGGCCCCCAAGCCACCGGCCATACACACCTGGCACACCAGGCACACCGCTCCCCAAGCCCCCGGCCATACACACCAGGCACACCGCCCCCCGAGTCTCCGGACATACACACCAGGCACACCGCTCCCCGAGCTACCGGCCATACACACCAGGCACACCGCCCATTCAGACAGGCCCCCGAGCCCCCGGACATAGACACCAGGCACACCGGCCCCCGAGCCCCCAGCCATACACACCAGACACACCGAGCCCCCCGCCATACACACCAGGCACACCGCCCCCCGAGCCCCCGGCCATACACCCCAGACACACCGAGCCCCCGGACATGCACACCATTCACACCGAGCCCCCGGCCATGCACACCATTCACACCGAGCCCCCGGCCATGCACACCATTCACACCGAGCCCCCGGCCATGCACACCATTCACACCGAGCCCCCGGCCATGCACACCATTCACACCGAGCCCCCGGCCATGCACACCATTCACACCGAGCCCCCGGCCATGCACACCATTCACACCGAGCCCCCGACCATGCACACCATTCACACCGAGCCCCCGGCCATGCACACCATTCACACCGAGCCCCCGGCCATGCACACCATTCACACCGAGCCCCCGGCCATGCACACCATTCACACCGCCCCCCGAGCCCCCGCCATACACACCAGGCACACCGCCGCCCAAGTCCCCTGCCATACACACCAGGCACGCCGCCCACCAGGCACACTGCCCCCCGAGCCCCCTGACATACACACCAGGCACGCCGCCCACCAGGCACACTGCCCCCCGAGCCCCCTGACATACACACAAGGCACACTGTTCCCCGAGCCCCCGTACATACACACCAGGCACACTGTTCCCCGAGCCCCCGGACATACACACCAGGCACACTGTTCCCCGAGCCCCCGGACATACACACCAGGCACACCGCTCCCCGAGCCCCCGGACATACACACCAGGCACACCGCCCCCAAAGCCCCCGGACATACACACCAGGCACAGCGCCCCCAACCCCCCGGCCATACACACCAGGCACACCGCCCATTCGGACCGGCTCCCGAGCCCCCGGCCATACACACCTGGCACACCGGCCCCCGAGCCCCCAGACATAGACACCAGGCACACCGGCCCAGAGCCCCCGGCCATACACACCAGGCACACCGCCCCCCGAGCCCCCGGCCATACACACCAGGCACACCGCCCCCCGAGTCCCCGCATATACACACCAGGCACACCGCTCCCCAAGCCCCCGGCCATACACACCAGGCACACCGCCCCCCGAGCCCCCGGCCATGCACACCGCCCCCCGAGCCCCCGGCCATACACACCAGACACACCGCCCCGCGAGGCACACCGCCCCCCTGGGCCCGCGGACATACACACCAGGCACACCGCCCCCCTGGGCCCGCGGACATACACACCAGGCACACCGGCCCCCGAGCCCCCGGCCATACACACCAGGCACACCGCCCTCCGAGCCCCCGGCAATACACAACAGGCACACCGCCCCCCGAGCCCCCGGACATACACACCAGGCACACCGCCCCCGAGCCCCCGGACATACACACCAGGCACACCGCCCCCGAGCCCCCGGACATACACACCAGGCACACCGCCCCCGAGCCCCTGGACATACACACCATTCACACTGAGCCCCGGCCATGCACACCATTCACACCGCCCCTGGAGCCCCCGGCCATGCACACCAGGCACACCGCCCCCCGAGCCCCCGGCCATACACACCAGGCACACCGCCCCCCGAGCCCCCGGACATACACACCAGGCACACCGCCCCCCGAGCCCCCGGACATACACACCAGGCACACCGCTCCCCGAGCCCCCCGCCATACACCCCAGACACACCGCCCCCCGAGCCCCCGGACATGCACACCATTCACACCGAGCCCCCGGACATGCACACCATTTACACCGAGCCTCCGGCCATGCACACCATTTACACCGAGCCTCCGGCCATACACATCGGGCACACTGCGCATTCACACCGCTCACACGGGATGTTACCTTGAGAATAAATTTTGTTTCTGAGGATGGGTCGTACACCAACTGCACCTGGATAGGGACAGAGAAGAAGGTAATGCAGCTACAGGGGGTGCGAGGTTGGCCCACCCGGTCCCCTGCCTCCGCACGCACCTTATCGATAATCTCCAGGACACGGCAGCTCTTCAGGTTCTCCACAGCCGCACTCAGGACTCGGATTGGTCGGAATCTGAGGCTGCTGTAACCCTGGAAGAGAAGAGGCAGGATAGAGGCCGGCCCCCAAGGAGCGAGGTCACATGATTACAGAAGAACTTACACCCCACCCCCTTACCTCTGCTGCTCCGCTCACATTTCCCAGAGGCCTTTGCAGGTGGCAGTTGAATATTTCCTCGGCCCGTTTCAGGTACTGCGAGATCTTGCGTTTCACGGCATCACGGCGCTCTCTGCTGGGATCAACTGGAGGAGAAAGAGGGGCGTGAGCAGAGGGGGTGTGATGGGGTCAGATGCTACAGGGGGAGGGGTGGGATGGAGGGCAGATCCTGCAGGGGGAGGGGTGGGATGGAGGGCAGATCCTGCAGGGGGTGGGGTGGGATGATAAGGGACCCTGTGGGGCGGATCCTGCAGGGGGAGGGGGTAGAATGATGAGGGACCCTGTGGGGCGGATCCTGCAGGGGGAGGGGTGGGATGGAGGGCAGATCCTGCAGGGGGAGGAGGTGGGATGAGGTCAGGTATGGGAGGGGTGGGATGGGGCCAGATCCTACAGGGGGAGGGGGTGGGATGATAAGGGACCCTGTGGGGCGGATCCTGCAGGGGGAGGGGGTGGAATGATAAGGGACCCTGTGGGGCGGATCCTACAGGGGGAGGGGGTGGAATGATAAGGGACCCTGTGGGGCGGATCCTGCAGGGGGAGGGGGTGGAATGTTAAGGGACCCTGTGGGGCGGATCCTACAGGGGGAGGGGGTGGAATGATAAGGGACCCTGTGGGGCGGATCCTACAGGGGGAGGGGGTGGAATGATAAGGGACCCTGTGGGGCGGATCCTGCAGGGGGAGGGGGTGGAATGATAAGGGACCCTGTGGGGCGGATCCTACAGGGGGAGGGGGTGGAATAATAAGGGACCCTGTGGGGCGGATCCTACAGGGGGAGGGGTGGGATGATGAGGGACCCTGTGGGGCGGATCCTACAGGGGGAGGGGTGGGATGATGAGGGACCCTGTGGGGCGGATCCTACAGGGGGAGGGGTGGGATGATGAGGGACCCTGTGGGGCGGATCCTACAGGGGGAGGGGGTGGGATGATGAGGGACCCTGTGGGGCGGATCCTACAGGGGGAGGGGTGGGATGATGAGGGACCCTGTGGGGCGGATCCTACAGGGGGAGGGGTGGGATGATGAGGGACCCTGTGGGGCGGATCCTACAGGGGGAGGGGTGGGATGATGAGGGACCCTGTGGGGCGGATCCTACAGGGGGAGGGGTGGGATGATGAGGGACCCTGTGGGGCGGATCCTACAGGGGGAGGGGTGGGATGATGAGGGACCCTGTGGGGCGGATCCTACAGGGGGAGGGGTGGGATGATGAGGGACCCTGTGGGGCGGATCCTACAGGGGGAGGGGTGGGATGATGAGGGACCCTGTGGGGCGGATCCTACAGGGGGAGGGGTGGGATGATGAGGGACCCTGTGGGGCGGATCCTACAGGGGGAGGGGTGGGATGATGAGGGACCCTGTGGGGCGGATCCTACAGGGGGAGGGGTGGGATGATGAGGGACCCTGTGGGGCGGATCCTACAGGGGGAGGGGTGGGATGATGAGGGACCCTGTGGGGCGGATCCTACAGGGGGAGGGGTGGGATGATGAGGGACCCTGTGGGGCGGATCCTACAGGGGGAGGGGTGGGATGATGAGGGACCCTGTGGGGCGGATCCTACAGGGGGAGGGGTGGGATGATGAGGGACCCTGTGGGGCGGATCCTACAGGGGGAGGGGTGGGATGATGAGGGACCCTGTGGGGCGGATCCTACAGGGGGAGGGGTGGGATGATGAGGGACCCTGTGGGGCGGATCCTACAGGGGGAGGGGTGGGATGATGAGGGACCCTGTGGGACGGATCCTGGAAGAGTTGGGAGGAGATGGGCCCTGACCTGTCACCCCGCTCAGCAGCAGCTCCACCCCATGCTTGTAGTGACTGAACGCCGCCTCATACTCCTCATTGGCATCTCGCTCTTGTGCCACGTGCAGCTGCTTAGCGGCGTCCACCAGGTAATCGCGCTTCACCTGCTCAGAGACCCCCGAAAATCCAATGCGATATTGAGAGTGCAGTTCGCGGTCACAGCTCATCGCCCCCCAGAAGATGGCCGGCGACCCTGCAAGACAGCGAACAAGCCCCAAATCAGACACTGACAGTGTGACAGAGAAGAGCGCAAGAGACCGCCCAGTGCGAGACATACCGCTCCATCACACATAGGAGACCACCCAGTGCGAGAGATACCGATCCATCACACATAGGAGACCGCCCAGTGCGAGACATACCGCTCCATCACACATAGGAGACCACCCAGTGCGAGAGATACCGATCCATCACACATAGGAGACCGCCCAGTGCGAGACATGCCGCTCCATCATACATAGACCACCCAGTGCGAGACATACCGCTCCATCTCACATAGGAGACCGCCCAGTGCGAGACATACCGCTCCATCGCACATAGGAGACCGCCCAGTGCGAGACATACCGCTCCATCACACATAGGAGACCGCCCAGTGCGAGACATACCGCTCCATCGCACATAGGAGACCGCCCAGTGCGAGACATGCCGCTCCATCACACATAGACCACCCAGTGCGAGACATACCGCTCCATCTCACATAGGAGACCGCCCAGTGCGAGACATACCGCTCCATCGCACATAGGAGACCGCCCAGTGCGAGACATACCGCTCCATCACACATAGACCACCCAGTGCGAGACATACCGCTCCATCACACATAGGAGACCGCCCAGTGCGAGACATACCGCTCCATCGCACATAGGAGACCGCCCAGTGCGAGACATACCGCTCCATCTCACATAGGAGACAGCCCAGTGCGAGACATACCGCTCCATCGCACATAGGAGACCGCCCAGTGCGAGACATACCGCTCCATCACACATGGACCACCCAGTGCGAGACATACCGCTCCATCGCACATAGGAGACCAACCAGTGCGAGACATACCGCTCCATCTCACATAGGAGACCGCCCAGTGCGAGACATACCGCTCCATCGCACATAGGAGACCGCCCAGTGCGAGACATACCGCTCCATCGCACATAGGAGACCGCCCAGTGCGAGACATACCGCTCCATCGCACATAGGAGACCGCCCAGTGCGAGACATACCGCTCCATCGCACATAGGAGACCGCCCAGTGCGAGACATACCGCTCCATCTCACATAGGAGACCGCCCAGTGCGAGACATACCGCTCCATCTCACATAGGAGACCACCCAGTGCGAGACATACCGCTCCATCGCACATAGGAGACCACCCAGTGCGAGACATACCGCTCCATCACACATAGGAGACCGCCCAGTGCGAGACATAACGCTCCATCACACATAGGAGACCGCCCAGTGCGAGACATACCGCTCCATCGCACATAGGAGACCGCCCAGTGCGAGACATACCGCTCCATCGCACATAGACCACCCAGTGCAAGACATACCGCTCCATCACACATAGGAGACCACCCAGTGCGAGACATAACGCTCCATCACACATAGGAGACCGCCCAGTGCGAGACATAACGCTCCATCACACATAGGAGACCGCCCAGTGCGAGACATACCGCTCCATCGCACATAGGAGACCACCCAGTGCAAGACATACCGCTCCATCTCACATAGGAGACCACCCAGTGCGAGACATACCGCTCCATCGCACATAGGAGACCGCCCAGTGCGAGACATACCGCTCCATCGCACATAGGAGACCGCCCAGTGCGAGACATACCGCTCCATCACACATAGGAGACCGCCCAGTGCGAGACATACCGCTCCATCACACATAGGAGACAGCCCAGTGCGAGACATACGCACACTCATCGCACACTCACATACTCAAGCAGCTCACACAGTGGTACCTTGGATTAAGAGTAACTTGGATAAAGAGCGTTGCAAAACTGCTGTTGCGAAACTACAACTCCCATCATGCCTTGACAGCTAAAGCTATGGATTTGGCTGCCCAGGCATGATGGGAAATCTAGTTTTGCAACAGCTGGAGGGCCGCAGTTTGGAGACCCATGCTGTAACCCCTTTGTCCCCGGACAGAGAGTGCTGCATGTATGTGCCCACATCTGTCCTGCTCCCTGCAGTCTCTGTCAGTGTGTTTCCTATCCTCTCCATTACTGCTATACACTCAGCCATTTACACTGCTGCTATAATGTGCCTGCACTCACACTCAGTTATACACATTGCTGCTATAATCTGCCTGCACTTACACTCAGCTATACACACTGCTGCTATAATCTGCCTGTGCTTGCACTCAGCTATACACACTGCTGCTATAATCTGCCTGCATTTACAGTCAGCTATACACACTGCTGTTATAATGTGCCTGCACTCACACTCAGCTATACACACTGCTGCTATAATCTGCCTGCACTCAAACTCAGCTATACACACTGCTGCTATAATGTGCCTGCACTCACACTCAGCTTTACACACTGCCGCTATAATGTGCCTGCATTTACACTCAGCTATACACACTGCTGCTATAATCTGCCTGCACTCACACTCAGCTATACACACTGCTGCTATAATCTGCCTGCACTTACACTCAGCTATACACACTGCTGCTATAATCTGCCTGTGCTTGCACTCAGCTATACACACTGCTGCTATAATGTGCCTGCACTTACCTCAGCTATAAACACTGCTGCCATAATGTCCCTGCACTCTCACTAAGCTATACACACTGCTGCTATAATGTGCCTGCACTCACACTCAGCTATACACACTGCTGCTATAATCTGCCTGCACTCAAACTCAGCTATACACACTGCTGCTATAATGTGCCTGCACTCACACTCAGCTTTACACACTGCCGCTATAATGTGCCTGCATTTACACTCAGCTATACACACTGCTGCTATAATCTGACTGCACTCACACTCAGCTATACACACTGCTGCTATAATCTGACTGCACTCACACTCAGCTATACACACTGCTGCTATAATCTGCCTGCACTCACACTCAGCTATACACACTGCTGCTATAATCTGCCTGCACTCACACTCAGCTATACACACTGCTGTATAGAGAAGTTTCTATCACTGTCCTCCAGCACAGCTCTGTGATTCTCATTTACTGATTGGTCCATGCTGAACACATCCCCTTTCCCCATTGCTGTCATGTGACCACACAGACCTCTCACAGCAGCCCTGCTTCTCTATTCTAGCCTGTTGTACTACACTACTGCATTATGGGGATCTGCAGCTCTATCCTGTATCTACAAGCTGCTGCTGCAGTGTTATCAGGGTAATGCAGTTACTATACATTATACACCACATGCTGCTATACTGTACAGCAACTTATATATCACATATCCAGCTGCTGTGTTATCAGGGTTATACAGTTACTATACATTATACACCACATGCTGCTATACTGTACAGTAACTTATATATCACATATCCAGCTGCTGTAATATCAGGGTTATACAGTTACTATACATTATACACCACATGCTGCTATACTGTACAGTAACTTATATATCACATATCCAGCTGCTGTGTTATATATCACATATCCAGCTGCTGTGTTATCAGGGTTATACAGTTACTATACATTATACACCACATGCTGCTATACTGTACAGTAACTTATATATCACATATCCAGCTGCTGTGTTATGAGGGTTATACAGTTACTATACATTATATACCACATGCTGCTATACTGTACAGTAACTTATATATCACATATCCAGCTGCTGCTGTGTTATCAGGGTTATACAGTTACTATACATTATACACCACATGCTGATTGCTATACTGTACAGTAACTTATATATCACATATCCAGCTGCTGTGTTATCAGGGTTATACAGTTACTATACATTATATACCACATGCTGCTATACTTTACAGTAACCTATATATCACATATCCAGCTGCTGCGTTATCAGGGTTATACAGTTACTATACATTATATATCACATGCTGATTGCTATACTGTACAATTACTTATATATCACATATCCAGCTGCTGTGTTATCAGGGTTATACAGTTACTATATATTATACACAACATGCTGCTATACTGTACAGTAACTTATATATCACATATCCAGCTGCTGCTGTGTTATCAGGGTTATACAGTTACTATACATTATACACAACATGCTGCTATACTGTACAGTAACTTATATATCACATATCCAGCTGCTGTGTTATCAGGGTTATACAGTTACTATACATTATATACCACATGCTGCTATACTGTACAGTAACTTATATATCACATATCCAGCTGCTGTGTTATCAGGGTTATACAGTTACTATACATTATATACCACATGCTGCTATACTGTACAGTAACTTATATATCACATATCCAGCTGCTGCTGTGTTATCAGGGTTATACAGTTACTATACATTATACACCACATGCTGATTGCTATACTGTACAGTAACTTATATATCACATATCCAGCTGCTGCTGTGTTATCAGGGTTATACAGTTACTATACATTATACACCACATGCTGCTATACTGTACAGTAACTTATATATCACATATCCAGCTGCTGTGTTATCAGGGTTATACAGTTACTATACATTATACACCACATGCTGCTATACTGTACAGTAACTTATATATCACATATCCAGCTGCTCTGTTATCAGGGTTATACAGTTACTATACATTATATACCACATGCTGCTATACTGTACAGTAACTTATATATCACATATCCAGCTGCAGTATTATCAGGGTTATACAGTTACTATATATTATACACCACATGCTGATTGCTATACTGTACAGTAACTTATAATATCACAGATTCTGCTGCGTCTCATTGTTTCATCTCTTCTACATGTTATTCAGAATTGTAACGCCCGGAGTAGTGGATCCACTGGACCGGCACCAGCGATGGCACAAACCTCACCAGGGAGCGGAGTCTAAGGGGCCGCTGGTTTTCACCAGAGCCCGCCGCAAGGCGGGATGGACTTGCTGCGGCAGGCGACCCCCAGGTCGCTACCCCTGGCTTGGTTGCTGGTGTCGGCAGGCGAGGCGTGGCAGGAGATGGCACAGGCAATAGTCTGCAGATGAGAGAGCACGTGACAGGCTGGACACGGGAACAGGTGGAGTGACAGGGAAACAGGAACCAGGAACAGGGACTTGGGACCAGGTAACGGACAGGACTCAGGAACAGGGACTTGGGACCAGGTAACGGACAGGACACAGGAACAACAGGGAGCTGGGCCAAACGCTATGGGAAGCATGTAGAGGCTCCAACCCTAAGGACAGGGCATGCTGGGATTTATAGGGGAGTGATTGGGTGCAACTACCAATTAGGAGCGCACTGCCCCTTTAAATCTGAGACAGCCGGCGCGCGCGCGCCCTAGGAGGCGGGGACGCGCGCGCCGGCCGGCACAGCGGGAGACAGGAGCGTGGAGAGGTGAGGCGCCCCCCGGGGCCGAGGTGACAGCAGCGCCGGGTCCCCGACTATGGACACCGGCTGCTGCATAGGGCAGGTAGCGGTCGCGGCGGCGGCCCGGAACGCGGGACGCCGCCGCGGCCGTAACAGTACCCCCCCCCTTTGGCCTCCCCCTCTTTCTTGCCTGCAAATGGCACAGGAAGCCACAAAGTCTTTGACATCTTGGGATAGGCTGGGCCACCAGTAGTGGCGAGAGATCCGTTGGCCGGTCTTACGGACTCCCGGGTGCCCGGCCTCCAACGAGGAATGTCCCCAGTTCAAAATACCTCTTCGAAGCGCAGGGTGAACATGAGTCTTTCCGGGGGGTACTCTCTGAAGAGTGGAGGTGACGACTGGTACTAGGCGATCAGGCGGTATAACGTGGCAAGGGACCTTCTGTGAGTTCTTCCGGTGGAGAGAGGACACGACCTTAGTCTTGGGTACGGGGAGAGGGTACACCTCGGCAGAGAAGGCATCCGCCGAGTCTTGGTCTTCTGCCGGTAGGCCGGATAGAGGCTTGGCCGGGACAGGAAATGACATAATACACTTGGTCTGAGGTGACTTGAGACACTGGTGGGAACAGTCCTGACCCCAACTGAGAATCTCCCCGGTTCTCCAGTCCAGCTGAGGGGCATGTTCTTGTAGCCACGGGAGTCCCAGGAGGACCGCGGGGGAAGAATGGGGCAGGACGTAGAAGGATATCTCTTCTTGATGTGAAGGACCCACCTGGAGGACTAAAGATGCGGTCTGGTAGTACACACGGTCGGTAAGAATTTCGCCCGTGACCGAGGAGATAGTCAGGGGCCTGGCTAGTCGGGTCACGGGTAGCCGCCATCTTTGGACCAATGTTGCCGCAATAAAACTGCCTGCTGAGCCAGAATCGAGGAAGGCAGTAGTCTGATGATTTTGTCCTGAGGGAGTCCGGATGGAAACTGGCATAGACAGACTTGGAATGGTGGCATTCACACCTAGGGACACCTGTCCCACCGGACCTAGGTGCGAGCATTTTCCGGATGTTTGGGGACGTAGGGGACATCCCAGCCGGAAGTGATCGGAACCACCGCAATAGAGACAGAGATTCTGCTCCAGGCGCCGGATTCTTTCATCAGGCGTCAGGTGAGCCCGTTCCACCTGCATAGGAATCTCAGGAGAGGGTTGGGACATCGAAAGATCAGGATTCTGGAAAACCGGCGCCAGCTGGGGATGGCGACGGGAACGGGTTAGTAAATGTTCATGCCGAACCTCCTCCTCCCTCTCCGAAAAAACGAGTATCAACTCGGGTGGCCAGTAGAATGAGTTCGTTCAGGGAGGTAGGCAGGTCTCGGGCAGCGAGCACGTCTCTCACACGACTAGACAGGCCCTTCTTGAAGGTGGCCAATAGGGCGGCCTCGTTCCAGTCCAATTCGGCTGCCAGGGTGCGGAACTGGATGGCGTAGTCACCAACAGAGGAGCTGCCTTGAGAGAGGTTGAGGAGAGCAGTCTCGGCTGAAGAAGCACGGGCAGGTTCCTCAAAGACGGAGCGAAACTCGAATAGGAAGGCCCGGAGATTGGCAGCAACTGGATCATCACGGTCCCACAGTGGCGTGGCCCAGGCCAGGGCTCTACCTTCTAATAGGCTGATGATGAAAGCCACTTTAGAGCGCTCGGTGGAAAACTGACTACTCAAAAGTTCAATGTGCATGGTACACTGAGTCAAGAATCCTCTGCACAACTTAGAGTCCCCAGAGTACTTGCTTGGGAGGGCCAGTCGGAGTGAAGAAGAAGCGTCAGGAGGTGGTGTGCGCTGGGCAGTAGTCTGCTGCTGTAAGGCGGCAGTGAGTTGCTGGATCTGCTGTGACTGCTTCTGGATTTGTTGCGCCTGCTGAGTGACCACTCTGGCGACATCACGGAGATCAGGCACCTCGCCGGGATCCATGGTTGGAGCCTACTGTAACGCCCGGAGTAGTGGATCCACTGGACCGGCACCAGCGATGGCACAAACCTCACCAGGGAGCGGAGTCTAAGGGGCCGCTGGTTTTCACCAGAGCCCGCCGCAAGGCGGGATGGACTTGCTGCGGCAGGCGACCCCCAGGTCGCTACCCCTGGCTTGGTTGCTGGTGTCGGCAGGCGAGGCGTGGCAGGAGATGGCACAGGCAATAGTCTGCAGATGAGAGAGCACGTGACAGGCTGGACACGGGAACAGGTGGAGTGACAGGGAAACAGGAACCAGGAACAGGGACTTGGGACCAGGTAACGGACAGGACTCAGGAACAGGGACTTGGGACCAGGTAACGGACAGGACACAGGAACAACAGGGAGCTGGGCCAAACGCTATGGGAAGCATGTAGAGGCTCCAACCCTAAGGACAGGGCATGCTGGGATTTATAGGGGAGTGATTGGGTGCAACTACCAATTAGGAGCGCACTGCCCCTTTAAATCTGAGACAGCCGGCGCGCGCGCGCCCTAGGAGGCGGGGACGCGCGCGCCGGCCGGCACAGCGGGAGACAGGAGCGTGGAGAGGTGAGGCGCCCCCCGGGGCCGAGGTGACAGCAGCGCCGGGTCCCCGACTATGGACACCGGCTGCTGCATAGGGCAGGTAGCGGTCGCGGCGGCGGCCCGGAACGCGGGACGCCGCCGCGGCCGTAACAAGAATAGTAATCAGTATATTTGGGGGGTGGAACCAATTGTCTGCAAATCAGTGATTTCTTATGGGAATATTTGCTTTGGTATAAGAGTGATTTAGATTACAAGCACCATCCAGAAACTGATTATGCTCGTAATCCAAGGCACTACTTTATATTTATTCTGCTAGTGTTATATCCCTAAAAGAGATGATTTCCCTCCAGTCCTGACTACAGAAGCCGCAGAGAGATGGACATGAAGCAGTACTCACCGCCGGCTCCTCAGGAGGTGTCAGTGCCGGCTATGGCTTCTGCTGCTGTATATATAGTCAGATCTTTGCTATTGTGAAATCCTTAATAATGGTGTCTATATATGAGGGGTAGGTCACCCCCTCGGGGTGTTAGTGCTCAGTAAGGAAGTTCCTGATTGTATCTGTAATGTAGGACAGGTTGTGCCATACGCCTATTGCAGGGACCGCACAAACTTTATAAGAACATTGTGACACTCAAACAGCTGATTCATCCTGAGCAGCCTGTCCATTATGGAGCAATAATGGGGTGGGGTCATATAGTGCCATCTGCACGGCCGAAAGTAGGCTGAGAGTTAGGTGGAGGAGGAGGAAGAAGGTGTCCGGGAGGAATTGCAGTGTCCCAGAGCATGATCCCTGCGGCTGGACCAAGGATGGCACCTGTTCACTAACTGTTATATGTAATGTCATAATATGTATTCTCTGTACCAGTGTAACTGGCAGGGATGTGTGGATTACATGGGACCGAAAGGCATTTTCCCCCGAGTTCTGCCCCAGCTACTGACTGGCTGAGCGGACAATCCATCGATTGTTATAGTTATTGATTAAGAGACAAAATCTGTTTTATTGAGAGACTCAGACCATTAGCTATGTGCTGCTAGACCTAGACTTGGGGTAACTGGACAATAGGAAGCAGCCTTGCCTACACCGAGGATCTTACCTTCAGGACAGTCACCCCCTAAGAAGAGGGACTGATCCACAGTAGTGCACAGATGCAAGTAAGCTATGTTTTTGTTTTTGTTTTTTTCATATTAAGACAGGCAGATTATTACAGTCTGTAAATATAGAAATGAGTAATGAACAACGTAGATCGCAGTCACATTAGCCAGAAACCAACACTGTAATAACCTTAACAAGAGCAGAAGCTGCAAAATAGAGGCCGCTCTTAAACTATTTTAGAAAAATTAGAAAGGAAGAGAGGAGAGAAAGAAAGAGAAAAATGGTAGGGGAGGGAAGGGGTAAAAGAAGATCTCCCCAACTGTACACAAGAACCCCTAAATTGTCAACAGCTGCTTATAGTGGGTGGACCCCTCCAAGACAGTCCAAGCCATCCAGAGGCGAATTTCTCAGACCGTTCCTGCCAAGATGCCGTCAGCTCCTCCATCCTCTGTACGTCCTCCACCCTGCGGATCCAATGACCCAACGTGGGTGGGATCCTGGACTTCCAGTGGGATGGAATTCAGGCTCTAGCTGCGTTAACTAAAAATTTTAGTAAAGATTTTTTGTATCTCTTGGTAGGGATGTCAGACAGGTGTAATAAAAAGAAAGCTGGGGTGTTCGGGATTTGAAATTGCAATTTATTACTGATAACATGGTAGACTCCCTACTCCCTCCCAGAAAGGACGTAGGACTGGACAGGACCAAAAAATGTGGAGCAATGTTCCCTCCTCCACTCCGCCAACAAGTAGGGGAGCGGGTACGTAATACCATCTCACCAACAATTTATACCCTGCCTCCTGGAATTTACTAGCAATTGAGGATTTGTGGGTAAATTGGAGCACCCTTTCTAATTGTTTATCAGTCAAAGTGACTCAGGTCCGTCTCCCACTTTGCCACAACGGGAGGATAGAAACCTACAGGAGGAGAAACGAGGAGAGAATTGAATATAGAAAGAGAGTGGTGCAATGAATCAGAACCCAAAAGAGGTGAGGGTACGAGCGTACCCCGATGGTTCCAGGAGAGACCTCAAAAAATGTGTCCGCTCTCTGATCCTCCAGTCACCCAAATTGGTCAGGTCTCGAATATCCAAAGGTTCCTGAGCAGTGAACCATCTGTCATTTTGGAGGAAATCCTGCGCCCTGTATTTCCCCGCAGTCCGCCAAGACCCAAATGGCCGCCAAATGGTGGAGAAGGTCTAGAGCAAAGTCCGGCCGGAGGGCCATTTGCGGCCCGCGTTCCGAACTTTTACGGCCCCCCAGGTATCCAGCTTGCTATTATCTGCCTGTGTTATAAAGCATATAGCATGTAGCATGTAAAATGGTCGGCCCTCGCACATGTTCACTTCATCAAATTTGGCACTCTTCGAAAAAAGTTTGGACATGCCTGGTCTAGGGGAAATGTCCGCCTTAGTTACCACCTTTTGGCAGGTCACTAATGTTGGACCAATAGAGGGGTACCGAGAAAAATTTCCCAGGTGCGCAAGGTGGATCCAGGGGAGAGACGTAAGTGGCACAGAGATGAAAGTTTGTTCCAGGCGGACCCACTGCTTTAGATCTCTCTGCAGTACGGAGACCTGATAATAAGCCCTGACATTTGGTAGACCTATACCACCTCAGTGTTTTGGTATGAGGAGAAGAGTGCATGAGATTCTAGCAGCCTTCCCTGCCCAAATAAACTTGGTCAAGTCCCTGGAGAGGTGAAAGAAGTGCGCAGGGTGAAGTTTAATCGGAAGGGTCTGAATATGGTTTAGAGTTCAGGGCAGCATCTTCCTTTATAGAGCATCTACCGAAGCAAGTGTAGAGCCCCTTAGACCACCTACTTAGATCCCTGTCAAGTACATTTTGGTAAATTTAAAAAGTTGTGGGCGTACAATTCTGACAGATGACTGGAGATCCACACTAGAGATGAGCGACCCTGGAGCAGCTGGAGTCCATCCCAACCCGATCGATCAGTATGTGATTAGCTGGGGCTCCTGAAGCTTTAAGGTTGTCTGGAAAACATGGGTACAGCCAATGACTATATCCATGATTCCCACATAGCCTTAGGGCTTCATCCAACTTCAGCAGCCGCCGCTAATCACATGCCGAACGATCGGGTTCGGATGGACTCCAGCTGCTCCAGGTTCTCTCATCTCTAATCCACACCCCTAAATATCTAATGTCATTAGACGACCAATGGAATGAAAAGGAATCTGCCTGAGAAGACTGTAATGATGGAGCCTCAGATTTTTGGTAGAAAAATTAGCCAGGCCGGAGAACGTCCCCAATTCGGCCAACAGATGTTAGATGGATCTTTTAATGGGTTTTCTGATAGAGTATGTAATTCATATCATGGCCAAAGGCGTTTCCTCACTGACCTCTTCATCAGTGGCTGGGTTATAATAGTAATATTACAGTATAAATGGTTCCTGACATGGACAGAGGTGGCAGCAGAGAGAATACACCACATACAGCAGCTGATTAGTACTAAAAGACTGGAGATTTTTATATAGAAATAATTTACGAATCTACTCTATAACTTTCTGAAACTAGTTGATCTGAAAGAAAAGGATTTTCAGATTAATCCAGATGCATAATGTTTCCGAGGAGCCTGCGGCTGACCTGTCCATGCCCCTGGGGCAGAATCTGCATGGAAGACGTGGATTGTCAGGACGGGCTGTCCGGGATGGACGTTATCTGTTAGAATGATTCTGGACTGTCACTTTATCATTTCACCTTGTTGTTTATAGTCCCCTTGAGCATAAAGGTCAGTCGTCCGCCCCAATCCCGGACGAGCCCCCAATGGAAGGGGCCGATACTGTCTGACCACAAATTCTTCTTCAGGCAGAAGTTTCTTGACCTCCTGTGAATCCAGTGGACACCCTATGAGGTCTGGTCCAAATTTGTAACAATTAGATGACAACATTTTGCTAAAATCAATCACAACAGAGGCTCAAAAATCCCCTTGGAAATCTTTATTTAAGGAGAACTCTGTCACCCGCTTACTTCCCAGGCTCCGGCGCTGCCGCCCGCCAATCACTGGGAATTCAGGAGAAAAAGCCAAAGGTTTGTTCTAATGGAAAGTGACCTATAAGCACATTCCAGTAATGTCTCTCTACAGTCTCTTGTTGGGCTGTGTGATGGCTCAGGGGCTCTGTGTTATACCTCTCATGCTGGAGACCTGGGTTCAAATCACCTCAAGGCTCTTTATTCTCAGTTATATATTATATTGTATTGTATTGTATGCTCAGAGGAGTCAAACATAAGATTATCAAAAAGTCTCTTTTGTAGTGACTGCTCTGATGGCTCAGGGGGTCTCTGTTATACCTCTCATGCTGGAGACCTGGGTTCAAATCACCTCAAGGCTCTTTATTCTCAGTAGAAGGTATATATTATATTGTATGCTCAGAGGAGTGAAAATTATGTGACTGCTTTGGGGGCTTAGGGGGTCTTCCTCATCATGCTGGAGACCTGGTTACAGAAAGATTAAGATTCCTAGAAGAATTCTCTCATGCATAGAAGACAGTAGATTCCTTGAGTGTAGTAGTACTAGTGTAGATGATGTTGTTGTAGTAGTAGTATATATATATCTCTAGCTGTAGAAGACAGTAGATTCCTTGATAGCTGTTGGAGATAGTGTGTTATGGAGATAGTGTGTTATATTCTCAAAGGCCTAAAAATTTTTCACCATAGTCTCTTCTGGTGTGTCGTGTGTCGGATCTGGGATCTGGGATCTGCTTCTCATGCTGGAGACCTGGGATTACTAGGATCTAGTGAGTCATAGAAGCATGCTGGAGACCTGGGATTACTAGGATCTAGTGAGTCATATAGAAGGACACAGTTATGGCCTCCAATGTATCAGCTTATGAAGCAAGAGCCACCCAGTAGAGGGCAGCTCCCTTATATAGAGTACATGGAGTCCCTAACAAACAGGGACCTGGCACTGCTATTAGCAAGGAGCCGGTCAGGATTGCACCCTCCTAGCACAGGGTACTGCCCCCAGGTTACTCACACCAGCACAGAGCATTGCACCTTCATCACCAGCACATGAAGCATCGGGTCCTGGACCTGGGTCTCTAAGCCAAGCCAGCAGGGGGTGCTGCTCCTGGGAGTCACTGCTCCCCAACACCTAGCCAGCATTGGGTATTAACCTGGGTCACTCACACCAAGCCAGCACTGGGTCTGGTAGCACAACAGCAGACAGCACTGGGTTCTGAACCTGGGACTGCAGCACCACATCTGGGAACTCACGGTTCTTACCCCCTGAGCCACAGCTCCTGCTCCCAGAGTCAGCGGAATAAGGGAAAGATGGAGGTCCTGGTCAGAGTAAAGGAAGGTTCTAGAAAATGGACAACCCAGGCCACAGGAACAATCCTATAAGGAGATGACACAGGATTAGAACCCTGGTCTCCAACATACAGCACAGGCAGGCTACTCAGACCACTGAGCCACAGCTCCTGCTCCCAGACTCAGCGGAATAAGGGAAAGATGGAGGTCCGAGTCAGAATAAAGGAAGGTTCTAGAAAATGGACAACCCAGGCCACAGGAACAATCCTATAAGGAGATGACACAGGATTAGAACCCTGGTCTCCAACATACAACATAGACAGGATACCCAGACCACTGGACCACAGCTCCTGCTCCCAGAGTCAGTGGGAATAAGGGAAAGATGGAGGTCCTGGTCAGAATAAAGGAAGGTTCTAGAAAATGGGCAACCCAGGCCACAGGATCAGTCCTATAAGGAGATGACACAGGATTAGAACCCTGGTCTCCAACATACAGCACAGGCAGGAGACTCAGACCACTGAGCCACAGCTCCTGCTCCCAGAGTCAGTGGGAATAAGGGAAAGATGGAGGTTCTAGTCAGAATAAAGAAAGGTTCTAGAAAATGGACAACCCAGGCCACAGGAACAATCCTATAAGGAGATTACACAGGATTAGAACCCTGGTCTCCAACATACAACAAAGACAAGAGACTCAGACCACTGAGCCACAGCTCCTGCTCCCAGAGTCAGTGGGAATAAGGGAAAGATGGAGGTCCTGGTCAGAATAAAGAAAGGTTTCAGAAAAGAGGCAGCTCAGAATTAGAACCCAGGGCCCCCAGTATATAGTCTGACACCGAACCCTCCAGGCCACAGAAACACAGAATGAAGAGGAGGATCTGTCAGATTATAAAGAAAATTTACTCTTCCTGTACGATGTATAGAGCTGCCACCACACCAGCTCTCTTATATAGAGTCCCTAACAAACAGGGACCTGGCACTGCTATTAGCAAGGAGCCAGCACTGGGGATCACACCTGGGACAGCACTGAGGATCAGCCATGGAGGCCAATACATGAAGCATTGGGTACTGGGTCTCTATGCCAAGCCAGCAGGGGGTGCTGTATCCATCACCAACAGCCAGTATTGGGTAGTAACCCGGGTCACTCACACCAAGGCAATATAATACCAGGGAGGCCGACACCTACAGCCAGCACTGGGGACTGAAGCTGGGTCTGTTGGGGCACCATGGTTCTTACCCCATGAGCCACAGCTCCTGCTCTGAGATCTATGGGAAATAAGTGAAGGTGAAGGTCGTGGTCCGAAGAAAGGAAAGTTTCTAAAACAGGAAGAACCAGGATTAGATCCCAGGGCCCCAGCACTTACTCAGCCCTCCAGGCCACAGCAATAATATTAGAAGGACCCAGGTCTGCTAGTGGTCAGTATTCTAGAAAGAATGTCATGCAAGTTATATTAGAATCTATCTATCTATCTGACAGGATATTGAAGCTCCTTCTCCAACACCACAGATTAGCTCCCTGAGCTCCTGCTCTGAGAATGACGCTCCCCGTATACACCCGGATTGCTTAGAAGCTTCACCAGCCCTTCGTCTTCAGCCTTGTTCTATCCCATTGTCTATAGAGAAGACTATGGCCGGGATGAGGGGAGGGACATAGGGGCAGCGGCCGCAGATGATTGGCTGATTTGTTTAGCATCTAATTACAGAGAGATAAAATAAACTAAATTCATTGACTTATATTGGAGACTATCTGTTCTGTGGGTCGATAAATCTTCCAGCAGAGAGACTTCTGGTCTTGTCGTCCTACAGGGAAACCAGACTGTGTATACAGCTCCCTGTATACAGCTCCCTGTATACAGCTCCACCGGGAGACATGTCGGCCACCAGTGCACAAGGCTCCAAACTCATCAGACAAGACGCTACATCTTGGAGGAAGCTCTCATAGAACTTGGTTTGGACCAGAGCAGACGGCCATATGAGCCGGCCATAGCACCGGCCGCATCTCCTGTGGGTTCTGCCATGGCGGTGAGGTGGGTCACAGATCTGCCACACAGGAGGATCAGCTGGAGAAGATCCTGCAGCCTACGAAGCTAAAGGTCGAAGCAGACGCCCCCTCAGAGCTTCCTGGGCCTCCTATGTGCTGAGGGACGTGTTCCGGAAGGGATTCAGCCCCCAGCGGATGTCATACAGGGTTATACTAAGGTCCCTATTCCACAGTAACGATAATCGGCCGGATCGGCCCCATTTGGCCCAATTCGGCCGATTATCGTTCGGTGAAATAGAGAGAACGATCAGCCGATGATCGTGTCATCGGCTGATCGTTCATTTAGGGCCAGACCTAAAATCATCATTCCCCCACCGAGCATCGTTACGGTTGAATAGCGGTGTGCGGCGGGCGACTGACGATTTGAGAAGAAGAAGAAGCATCATACATTACCTGGCTGCAGGGCTTCTTCTCCGCGCTGTCTTCATCCCCGGGTCCCGTGCGCTCTATCTTCTGAATGGCCGGTCAGCTGACGGAGCGCTCAGCCAATCACAGGCCAGCTGTCAGCTGACCGGCCATTCAGAAGATAGAGCGGGGGGACCCGGGGAGGAGACGGAGGACAAGCCCTGCAGCCAGGTAATGTATTGCTGCAAGGACATCCGTAACTATGTCCCTGCAGCCCTCGCTCAACGATCATCGGCCGGTGAAATAGGACCCTTAGGGTGGTATTACACGGGCCGATGGGGGCCCGATAATACCTGTAAACGAGCACGTTGCTCGTTTACTTGGCCTATTACACACCCCGATAATCGTTAACAAGGGCTGCAGGGACATCGTTACCGATGTCTTTGCAGCCTTTGTTTAAACTGTATACATACCCAATCCATGGTCCAGGGTTCCTCTTCTTCTTAACTTCTCCCCAGGTCCGCGCACTTCAGCTTCACAGCGGCTTGTCTCTGCTGACAGGCCGCTCGGCCAATCACTGGCTGCGGCGGTTCCGGCCTGTGATTGGCCGAGGGGCCTGTCAGCTGACACAGGCCGCTGAGAAGCCGGAGCGCACGGGAACCGGTAAGAAGCTCTGAGGAAGAGGAACCCTGGACCATGGATTAGGTATGTATTCTTCTTTGCTAATCGTCATACACATCACACACCTCATACACATCACACACCTCTCATACACATCACACACCTCATACACATCACACCTCTCATACACATCACACACCTCTCATACACATCACACACCTCATACACATCACACCTCTCATACACATCACACCTCTCATACACATCACACCTCTCATACACATCACACCTCTCATACACATCACACACCTCATACACATCACACACCTCATACACATCACACACCTCTCATACACATCACACACCTCATACACATCACACACCTCTCATACACATCACACACCTCTCATACACATCACACACCTCTCATACACATCACACACCTCATACACATCACACACCTCTCATACACATCACACACCTCATACACATCACACACCTCATACACATCACACACCTCATACACATCACACACCTCTCATACACATCACACACCTCTCATACACATCACACACCTCATACACATCACACACCTCATACACATCACACACCTCATACACATCACACACCTCTCATACACATCACACACCTCTCATACACATCACACACCTCATACACATCACACACCTCATACACATCACACACCTCATACACATCACACACCTCATACACATCACACACCTCTCATACACATCACACACCTCATACACATCACACACCTCATACACATCACACACCTCTCATACACATCACACACCTCATACACATCACACACCTCATACACATCACACCTCTCATACACATCACACACCTCATACACATCACACACCTCTCATACACATCACACACCTCTCATACACATCACACACCTCATACACATCACACACCTCATACACATCACACACCTCATACACATCACACACCTCATACACATCACACACCTCTCATACACATCACACACCTCATACACATCACACACCTCATACACATCACACACCTCTCATACACATCACACACCTCATACACATCACACACCTCATACACATCACACACCTCTCATACACATCACACACCTCATACACATCACACACCTCATACACATCACACCTCTCATACACATCACACACCTCATACACATCACACACCTCATACACATCACACACCTCTCATACACATCACACACCTCATACACATCACACACCTCATACACATCACACACCTCTCATACACATCACACACCTCTCATACACATCACACACCTCTCATACACATCACACACCTCTCATACACATCACACCTCTCATACACATCACACCTCTCATACACATCACACACCTCTCATACACATCACACACCTCTCATACACATCACACACCTCATACACATCACACCTCTCATACACATCACACACCTCTCATACACATCACACACCTCATACACATCACACACCTCATACACATCACACCTCTCATACACATCACACACCTCCCATACACATCACACACCTCATACACATCACACCTCTCATACACATCACACACCTCTCATACACATCACACACCTCATACACATCACACCTCTCATACACATCACACACCTCATACACATCACACACCTCATACACATCACACCTCTCATACACATCACACACCTCTCATACACATCACACACCTCTCATACATATCACACACCTCATACACATCACACACCTCATACACATCACACACCTCTCATACACATCACACACCTCATACACATCACACACCTCTCATACACATCACACACCTCATACACATCACACACCTCATACACATCACACACCTCTCATACACATCACACACCTCTCATACACATCACACACCTCATACACATCACACCTCTCATACACATCACACACCTCATACACATCACACACCTCATACACATCACACACCTCATACACATCACACACCTCATACACATCACACACCTCATACACATCACACACCTCTCATACACATCACACACCTCTCATACACATCACACACCTCATACACATCACACACCTCTCATACACATCACACACCTCATACACATCACACACCTCTCATACACATCACACCTCTCATACACATCACACACCTCTCATACACATCACACACCTCTCATACACATCACACACCTCATACACATCACACACCTCTCATACACATCACACACCTCATACACATCACACACCTCTCACACACATCACATACCTCACATATACATCACACATCATACAGATCATACACTATCGCACAGATCACACACTATCACACATCACACACCTCACATATACATCACACAGATCACACACTATCACACAGATCAGACACTATCACACAGATCAGACACTATCACACAGATCACACACTATCACACACATCACACACTATCACACACATCACACACTATCACACACATCACACACTATCACACAGATCACACACTATCACACATCACACACCTCACATATACATCACACAGATCACACACTATCACACAGATCACACACTATCACACAGATCACACACTATCACACAGATCACATACTATCAGACAGATCACACACTATCACACAGATCACACACTATCACACAGATCACACACTATCACACAGATCACACACTATCACACATCACACACCTCACATATACATCACACAGATCACACACTATCACACAGATCAGACACTATCACACAGATCACACACTATCACACAGATCACACACTATCACACAGATCACACACTATCACACAGATCACACACTATCACACAGATCACACACTATCACACAGATCACACACTATCACACATCACACATCTCACATATACATCACACAGATCACACACTATCACACATCACACATCTCACATATACATCACACAGATCAGACACTATCACACAGATCACACACTATCACACAGATCACACACTATCACACAGATCACACACTATCACACAGATCACACACTATCACACACTATCACACAGATCACACACTATCACACAGATCACACACTATCACACACTATCACACATCACACATCTCACATATACATCACACAGATCAGACACTATCACACAGATCACACACTATCACACATCACACATCTCACATATACATCACACAGATCAGACACTATCACACAGATCACACACTATCACACAGATCACACACTATCACACATCACACATCTCACATATACATCACACAGATCAGACACTATCACACAGATCACACACTATCACACAGATCACACACTATCACACAGATCACACACTATCACACATCACACATCTCACATATACATCACACAGATCAGACACTATCACACAGATCACACACTATCACACATCACACACCTCACATATACATCACACAGATCACACAGCCTCCATCTCTAACCTTCAGGATGGATCCAGCATGAAGCAGCAGCCGCACCCTGAGCTCCTTCTCTGCTCATCAGCTGAATGATGTCACAACCTGAGGGCGGAGCCTCCTGAGTTTCTCATGTGCTCCGCCCCCAACTGCTAGCATCATCATCATCATCATGATCATCAGCATCTTCATCACGATCTTCATTATCATCATCACTATCATCACCAATATTATCATCACCACATTCATCCCTATCACAAACATCCTAATCACCATCATCATCACTATCATCAGCACCAACATCATCAGCATTATCCCCATCATCATCACCTCTACTGTAACTAATAAGACTCCTCCCCCACCTCTACTGTACCTAATAAGACTCCTCCCCCACCTCTACTGTAACTAATAAGACACCTCCCCCACCTCTACTGTAACTAATAAGACACCTCCCCCACCTCTACTGTAACTAATAAGACTCCTCCCCCACCTCTACTGTAACTAATAAGACTCCTCCCCCACCTCTACTGTAACTAATAAGACACCTCCCCCACCTCTACTGTACCTAATAAGACTCCTCCCCCACCTCTACTGTAACTAATAAGACACCTCCCCCACCTCTACTGTAACTAATAAGACACCTCCCCCACCTCTACTGTAACTAATAAGACTCCTCCCCCACCTCTACTGTAACTAATAAGACACCTCCCCCACCTCTACTGTAACTAATAAGACTCCTCCCCCCACCTCTACTGTAACTAATAAGACTCCTCCCCCACCTCTACTGTAAGTAATAAGACTCCTCCCCCCACCTCTACTGTAACTAATAAGACTCCTCCCCCCACCTCTACTGTAACTAATAAGACTCCTCCCCCCACCTCTACTGTAACTAATAAGACACCTCCCCCACCTCTACTGTAACTAATAAGACACCTCCCCCACCTCTACTGTAACTAATAAGACTCCTCCCCCCACCTCTACTGTAACTAATAAGACTCCTCCCCCCACCTCTACTGTAAGTAATAAGACTCCTCCCCCCACCTCTACTGTAACTAATAAGACTCCTCCCCCCACCTCTACTGTAACTAATAAGACTCCTCCCCCACCTCTACTGTAAGTAATAAGACACCTCCCCCACCTCTACTGTAAGTAATAAGACTCCTCCCCCCACCTCTACTGTAACTAATAAGACTCCTCCCCCCACCTCTACTGTAACTAATAAGACTCCTCCCCCCACCTCTACTGTAACTAATAAGACTCCTCCCCCACCTCTACTGTAACTAATAAGACTCCTCCCCCACCTCTACTGTAACTAATAAGATTCCACCCCCACCTCTACTGTAACTAATAAGACACCTCCCCACCTCTACTGTAACTAATAAGACTCCTCCCCCCACCTCTACTGTAAGTAATAAGACTCCTCCCCCACCTCTACTGTAACTAATAAGACACCTCCCCCACCTCTACTGTAAGTAATAAAACTCCTCCCCCCACCTCTACTGTAAGTAATAAGACTCCTCCCCACCTCTACTGTAACTAATAAGACACCTCCCCACTTCTACTGTAACTAATAAGACTCCTCCCCCACCTCTACTGTAACTAATAAGACACCTCCCCCACCTGTACTGTAACTAATAAGACTCCTCCCCCCACCTCTACTATAACTAATAAGACTCCTCCCCCACCTCTACTGTAACTAATAAGACTCGTACCCCACCTCTACTGTAACTAATAAGACTCCTCCCCTTACCTCTACTGTAACTAATAAGACTCCTCCCCCCACCTCTACTGAAACTAATAAGACTCCTCCCCCCACCTCTACTGTAACTAATAAGACTCCTCCCCCATCTCTACTGTAACTAATAAGACACCTCCCCCACCTCTACTGTAACTAATAAGACACCTCCCCCCACCTCTACTGTAACTAATAAGACTCCTCCCCCCACCTCTACTGTAACTAATAAGACACCTCCCCACCTCTACTGTAACTAATAAGACACCTCCCCCACCTCTACTGTAACTAATAAGACTCCTCCCCCACCTCTACTGTAACTAATAAGACTCCTCCCCCACCTCTACTGTAACTAATAAGACACCTCCCCACCTCTACTGTAACTAATAAGACTCCTCCCCCCACCTCTACTGTAAGTAATAAGACACCTCCCCCACCTCTACTGTAAGTAATAAAACTCCTCCCCCCACCTCTACTGTAACTAATAAGACTCCTCCCCACCTCTTCTGTAACTAATAAGACACCTCCCCACTTCTACTGTAACTAATAAGACTCCTCCCCCACCTCTACTGTAACTAATAAGACACCTCCCCCACCTGTACTGTAACTAATAAGACTCCTCCCCCCACCTCTACTATAACTAATAAGACTCCTCCCCCACCTCTACTGTAACTAATAAGACTCGTACCCCACCTCTACTGTAACTAATAAGACTCCTCCCCTTACCTCTACTGTAACTAATAAGACTCCTCCCCCCACCTCTACTGAAACTAATAAGACTCCTCCCCCCACCTCTACTGTAACTAATAAGACTCCCCCCCCCACCTCTACTGTAACTAATAAGACACCTCCCCCCATCTCTACTGTAAGTAATAAGACACCTCCCCCACCTCTACTGTAACTAATAAGACACCTCCCCCACCTCTACTGTAACTAATAAGACACCTCCCCCACCTCTACTGTAACTAATAAGACTCCTCCCCCACCTCTACTGTAACTAATAAGACACCTCCCCCACCTGTACTGTAACTAATAAGACTCCTCCCCCACCTCTACTGTAACTAATAAGACTCCTCCCCCACCTCTACTGTAAGTAATAAGACTCCTCCCCCCACCTCTACTGTAACTAATAAGACACCTCCCCCCACCTCTACTGTAACTAATAAGACACCTCCCCCACCTGTACTGTAACTAATAAGACTCCTCCCCCACCTCTACTGTAACTAATAAGACTCCTCCCCCACCTCTACTGTAAGTAATAAGACACCTCCCCCACCTCTACTGTAAGTAATAAGACTCCTCCCCCCACCTCTACTGTAACTAATAAGACTCCTCCCCCACCTCTACTGTAAGTAATAAGACTCCTCCCCCACCTCTACTGTAACTAATAAGACTCCTCCCCCATCTCTACTGTAACTAATAAGACTCCTCCCCACCTCTACTGTAACTAATAAGACTCCTCCCCCATCTCTACTGTAACTAATAAGACTCCTCCCCACCTCTACTGTAACTAATAAGACTCCTCCCCCACCTCTACTGTAACTAATAAGACACCTCCCCCCACCTCTACTGTAACTAATAAGACACCTCCCCCACCTCTACTGTAACTAATAAGACTCCTCCCCCCACCTCTACTGTAACTAATAAGACTCCTCCCCCCACCTCTACTGTAAGTAATAAGACTCCTCCCCCCACCTCTACTGTAACTAATAAGACACCTCCCCCCACCTCTACTGTAACTAATAAGACTCCTCCCCCACCTCTACTGTAACTAATAAGACTCCTCCCCCATCTCTACTGTAACTAATAAGACTCCTCCCCCACCTCTACTGTAACTAATAAGACACCTCCCCCACCTCTACTGTAACTAATGAGAGACCCCCGGTGTTTCTCCGTGCTGTGATTGGCTAGCTCCTCTCCTTACCCCTCCTCTTCCCCCTGCTGTGATTGGCTCACTCTTCTCTTTAATCCGCCCATTTTCGTAGATCGCAAGTTAATGACGTCACAAAGCCTGAGGAGGACGCGTAGTATTATGGTGGGTAAAGGGCGTGGTCTATTGGTCCCCGCGAGTTTATAGCACCATCCCTGGTATTGGTCACGTGTGCTCGGTCGCCATCTTTGTACACCTTCCATTCTGTCATCATGCCGGCGGCCACAGAGAAGGAGTCGGAGCTGTCGGAGCGGATCGAGGCGTTCATCACCGGCCTGAAGCGCGGCGGCAGCGAGCGGCAGAGCTCTGAGGAGACAGCCCGGGAAACGGTGGCCCTGCTGCGGAGAATCATCGCCCAGGCCCGATGGGGAAACGCAGGTGAGAGCGGGAGCACAGTGTGACTGATGACCTACGTGTATATATATATACCCCCCTCCTGTGTATATACCCCCATATATATATACACCCCCCTCCTGTGTATATACCCCCATATATATATATACCCCCCTCCTGTGTATATACCCCCATATATATATATATATACCCCCATATATATATATCCCCATATATATATATATATACCCCCCTCCTGTGTATATACCCCCATATATATACACCCCCCTCCTGTGTATATACCCCCATATATATATATACCCCCATATATATATATATATATACCCCCCTCCTGTGTATATACCCCCATATATATACACCCCCCTCCTGTGTATATACCCCCATATATATATATACCCCCCTCCTGTGTATATACCCCCATATATATATATACCCCCCTCCTGTGTATATACCCCCATATATATATATACCCCCATATATATATATATATACCCCCCTCCTGTGTATATACCTCCCATATATATATATATATATATATATATATATATACCCCCTCCTGTGTATATACCTCCCATATATATATATATATACCCCCTCCTGTGTATATACCTCCCATATATATATATATATATATATATATATACCCCCCTCCTGTGTATATACCTCCCATATATATATATATACCCCCCTCCTGTGTATATACCCCTATATATATATATATACCCCCCTCCTGTGTATATACCCCCATATATACACCCCCCTCCTGTGTATATACCCACATATATATATATACCCCCCTCCTGTGTATATACCCCCATATATATATATATACCCCCATATATATATATACCCCCATATATATATATATATACCCCCCTCCTGTGTATATACCCACATATATATACACCCCCCTCCTGTGTATATACCCCCATATATATATATACCCCCATATATATATATATACCCCCCTCCTGTGTATATACCCCCATATATATACACCCCCCTCCTGTGTATATACCTCCCATATATATATATATATATATATATATATATATACCCCCCTCCTGTGTATATACCTCCCATATATATATATATATATACCCCCTCCTGTGTATATACCTCCCATATATATATATATATATACCCCCTCCTGTGTATATACCTCCCATATATATATATATATACCCCCCTCCTGTGTATATACCCCCATATATATATATACCCCCATATATATATATATACCCCCCTCCTGTGTATATACCTCCCATATATATATATATATATATATATATATATATATATATATACCCCCTCCTGTGTATATACCTCCCATATATATATATATATACCCCCTCCTGTGTATATACCTCCCATATATATATATATATATATATATATATACCCCCCTCCTGTGTATATACCTCCCATATATATATATATATACCCCCCTCCTGTGTATATACCCCTATATATATATATATACCCCCCTCCTGTGTATATACCCCCATATATATACACCCCCCTCCTGTGTATATACCCCCATATATATATATACCCCCCTCCTGTGTATATACCCCCATATATATATATATACCCCCATATATATATATACCCCCATATATATATATATATACCCCCCTCCTGTGTATATACCCCCATATATATACACCCCCCTCCTGTGTATATACCCCCATATATATATATACCCCCATATATATATATATACCCCCCTCCTGTGTATATACCCCCATATATATACACCCCCCTCCTGTGTATATACCTCCCATATATATATATATATATATATATATATATATATATACCCCCTCCTGTGTATATACCTCCCATATATATATATATATATACCCCCTCCTGTGTATATACCTCCCATATATATATATATATACCCCCCTCCTGTGTATATACCTCCCATATATATATATATATATATATATATATATATATATATATATATATATATATATATATATATACCCCCCTCCTGTGTATATACCTCCCATATATATATATATATACCCCCTCCTGTGTATATACCTCCCATATATATATATATATATATACCCCCCTCCTGTGTATATACCTCCCATATATATATATATACCCCCCTCCTGTGTATATACCCCCATATATATATATACCCCCCTCCTGTGTATATACCCCCATATATATATATACCCCCATATATATATATACCCCCATATATATATATATACCCCCCTCCTGTGTATATACCCCCATATATATACACCCCCCTCCTGTGTATATACCCCCATATATATATATACCCCCATATATATATATATATACCCCCCTCCTGTGTATATACCCCCATATATATACACCCCCCTCCTGTGTATATACCCCCATATATATATACCCCCCTCCTGTGTATATACCCCCATATATATATATACCCCCCTCCTGTGTATATACCCCCATATATATATATACCCCCATATATATATATACCCCCATATATATATATATACCCCCCTCCTGTGTATATACCCCCATATATATATACCCCCCTCCTGTGTATATACCCCCATATATATACACCCCCCTCCTGTGTATATACCCCCATATATATATATACCCCCCTCCTGTGTATATACCCCCATATATATATATACCCCCCTCCTGTGTATATACCCCCATATATATATATACCCCCCTCCTGTGTATATACCCCCATATATATATATACCCCCATATATATATATACCCCCATATATATATATATACCCCCTCCTGTGTATATACCCCCATATATATATATACCCCCCTCCTGTGTATATACCCCCATATATATATATATATACCCCCATATATATATATATACCCCCATATATATATATATATATATACCCCCCTCCTGTGTATATACCCCCATATATATACACCCCCCTCCTGTGTATATACCCCCATATATATATATACCCCCCTCCTGTGTATATACCCCCATATATATATATACCCCCCTCCTGTGTATATACCCCCATATATATATATACCCCCATATATATATATACCCCCATATATATATATATACCCCCTCCTGTGTATATACCTCCCATATATATATATATATATACCCCCCTCCTGTGTATATACCTCCCATATATATATATATACCCCCCTCCTGTGTATATACCCCCATATATATATATACCCCCCTCCTGTGTATATACCCCCATATATATATATACCCCCATATATATATATACCCCCATATATATATATATATACCCCCCTCCTGTGTATATACCCCCATATATATACACCCCCCTCCTGTGTATATACCCCCATATATATATATACCCCCATATATATATATATATACCCCCCTCCTGTGTATATACCCCCATATATATACACCCCCCTCCTGTGTATATACCCCCATATATATATATACCCCCCTCCTGTGTATATACCCCCATATATATATATACCCCCCTCCTGTGTATATACCCCCATATATATATATACCCCCATATATATATATATACCCCCCTCCTGTGTATATACCCCCATATATATACACCCCCCTCCTGTGTATATACCCCCATATATATATATACCCCCCTCCTGTGTATATACCCCCATATATATATATACCCCCCTCCTGTGTATATACCCCCATATATATATATACCCCCATATATATATATACCCCCATATATATATATACCCCCTCCTGTGTATATACCTCCCATATATATATATATATATATACCCCCCTCCTGTGTATATACCTCCCATATATATATATATACCCCCCTCCTGTGTATATACCCCCATATATATATATACCCCCCTCCTGTGTATATACCCCCATATATATATATACCCCCATATATATATATACCCCCATATATATATATATACCCCCCTCCTGTGTATATACCCCCATATATATACACCCCCCTCCTGTGTATATACCCCCATATATATATATACCCCCATATATATATATATATACCCCCCTCCTGTGTATATACCCCCATATATATACACCCCCCTCCTGTGTATATACCTCCCATATATATATATATATATATATATATATACCCCCTCCTGTGTATATACCTCCCATATATATATATATATACCCCCTCCTGTGTATATACCTCCCATATATATATATATATACCCCCTCCTGTGTATATACCTCCCATATATATATATATACCCCCCTCCTGTGTATATACCTCCCATATATATATATATATATAAACCCCCCTCCTGTGTATATACCCCTATATATATATACCCCCCTCCTGTGTATATACCTCCCATATATATATATATATACCCCCCTCCTGTGTATATACCTCCCATATATATATATATATATACCCCCTCCTGTGTATATACCTCCCATATATATATATATATATATATACCCCCCTCCTGTGTATATACCTCCCATATATATATATAAACCCCCCTCCTGTGTATATACCCCTATATATATATATATACCCCCCTCCTGTGTATATACCTCCCATATATATATATATATATATATATATATATATATATATATATATATATATATACCCCCCTCCTGTGTATATACCCCCATATATATACACCCCCCTCCTGTGTATATACCCCCATATATATACACCCCCCTCCTGTGTATATACCTCCCATATATATATATATATATACCCCCCTCCTGTGTATATACCCCCATATATATATATACCCCCCTCCTGTGTATATACCCCCATATATATACCCCCCTCCTGTGTATATACCCTCATATATATACACCCCCCTCCTGTGTATATACCCCCATATATATACACCCCCCTCCTGTGTATATACCCCCATATATATACACCCCCCTCCTGTGTATATACCTCCCATATATATATACCCCCTCCTGTGTATATACCCCCATATATATATATACCCCCCTCCTGTGTATATACCCCCATATATATATATATATATACCCCCCCTCCTGTGTGTATATACCCCCATATATATATATATATATATATACCCCCCTCCTGTGTATATACCCCCATATATATATATATATATACCCCCTCCTGTGTATATACCTCCCCATATATATATATATATATATATATATATATATATTACACCCCCTCCTGTGTATATACCTCCATATATATATATATATATATATATATATATATATATCCCTCTCGTGTATATACCCCCTCCTGTGTGTATATACCTCCCCATATAATATATTGCAGTCACACTATGCAGTGCTCCTATATACCATGTATTACGGTAATAGCCAGGACTAGTTAGTCCCCTGAAGACCATAGGGTGACACCTACATGTAATGCTGCGTTTACACAGAAAGATTATCTGCCAACGATTTGAAGCCAAAGCCAGGAATGGATTTGAAAAAAGGAGAAATCCAGTCTTTCCTTTATGACCTGATCTCTGTTTATATTCTGTTTCTGGCTTTGGCTTCAAATCTTTGGCAGATAATCCGTCAGATAATCTTTCTGTGTAAACGCACCATAATGCTACGTTTACACGAAGCGATAATTCGCCCAATCGTTTAACGATTTGGTTTTCATAACGATCAGCGTTTAGATGAATAAATCGTAAGAAAAATCGTTATTGTGATTAAGATCGTTTGCGCCCATCTTTTATATAGGGTGAATCTTTGAAAGACTGTTTACACGAAGCGAACGACGAACGATGATTTAAGAAGATGTTAAAAGATGAAAATTAACGATTTTTCACTCATCGCTCAATCGTTTGCCGTGTTTACATGGAACGATTATCGCTCAATGCCATCGTTTTTGCGAAAATTCACCTGATAATCGTTCTGTGTAAACGTAGCATAAGACGAACTAAAGAATGTCAACTTTTAACCCCTTCAGGTCCATTCCCCCACTGTTAACCCCTTCACATCCACCACAGTTTAATTCATATACTGTTAAATATTCCTGGAGCTGAAGGGGTTAATTTTTTTCTAACTATATGTAGAACCATCCTACAATGTTAAAGTGGAATCTGTTGGTGCTAATTTTAAGTAACACCTATAAGAAAATAAATGTGTTTTGCGTCATTGCGTCTATTTGGGGCTATACACCTGATAATATGAAGTCCAATAAAATCCCAAAATCCAATAGTTCTCCATCTTGTTCTCGTTGTTGGACGTTCTCGGTAGACGACTTCCAATCAGGGACCAGTTCCATGGCAGATGGAGGAGAACCATTACCAGACTGTCTCAGGACTGTCCTTCTAGTTTAATAAGTCTATGTTCCTGTTAGGTTTGGGTTAGGGACTGGCAGGAGAGTGACGACCCTTGATGTGGCTTGCGAGATTACCAGATTTCTTGCCTATTTTTTTCTTCTAGTTTTCACGGTAAAAGATTTCTACTAATACCTGATTGAAGATTGGACATGGAGCCATCAAGGAGCCCCACTAGACTAAAGCTGCTTTCACATGCCGCAGATTTTAGGCAGATTTTCTGCAGCAGATTGTCTGTTGCCAAACCAAAGTCAACCTGAAGTTTCAAATCTGCTGTAGAAAATCTGCATCAAATCCGCAGTGTGTGAAAGCACCCTTACTATTCTGCAAGTCTTCCCCAGGGCATTATAGGGCCATGCAGCTGCCACTGACTGACAGCTACTTACCGCCCGAGCGGTCTTGTCTCTGCCACCTAATAAAGAGTGCTGAGGGGCCTGTGTGAGCTGCTGGTGCCTGCTGACGCCCCTCCCCCGTGCCGACCTCTATGCTTTTATAGAACAAGTCTGGCTAAAAGATTTTTGTATTGTTATTGTATTGTCCCCCAAAAGTTATACAAATCCCCAATATACACCTAGTACCGGAAATGCTTAGAAAGCGCTTTTCACCCTGCACTTACTACTGCATCAAGGCTTCACTTCCCGGATAACGCGGTGACGTCGCTTCCCGGATAACGCGGTGACGTCGCTTCCCGGATAACGCGGTGACGTCGCTTCCCGGATAACACGGTGACGTCGCTTCCCGGATAACACGGTGACGTCGCTTCCCGGATAACATGGTGATGTCACTTCCTGGATAACATCCACTTCCTGGATAACATGGTGATGTCACTTCCTGGATAACACGGTGACGTCACTTCCTGGATAACATCCACTTCCTGGATAACACGGTGACGTCGCTTCCTGGATAACACTGTGACGTCGCTTCCTGCATAACACTGGAGGGACACTGAGCATCCCCCTGCCATTATCCTCTCCAGCAGCCACAGCCCGCACAGCTCTGGGAGTCGGGTCGTTACATCACCGTGTTATCCGGGAAGCGGCGGTGACCGCGTTATCCGGGAAGCGGCGGTGACCGCGTTATCCGGGAAGCGACGGTGACCGCGTTATCCGGGAAGTGAAGCCTTGATGCAGTAGTAAGTGCAGGGTGAAAAGCGCTTTCTAAGCATTTCCGGTACTAGGTGTATATTGGGGATTTGTATAACTTTTGGGGGACAATACAATAACAATACAAAAATCTTTTAGCCAGACTTCTTCTATAAAAGCATAGAGGTCGGCACGGGGGAGGGGCATCAGCAGGCGCCAGCAGCTCACACAGGCCCCTCAGCACTCTTTATTAGGTGGCAGAGACAAGACCGCTCGGGCGGTAAGTAGCTGTCAGTCAGTGGCAGCTGCATGGCCCTATAATGCCCTGGGGAAGACTTGCAGAATAGTAAGGGTGCTTTCACACACTGCGGATTTGATGCAGATTTTCTACAGCAGATTTGAAACTTCAGGTTGACTTTGTTTTGGTAACAGACAATCTGCTGCAGAAAATCTGCCTAAAATCTGCGGCATGTGAAAGCAGCTTTAGCCTAGTGGGGCTCCTTGATGGCTCCATGTCCAATCTTCAATGAGGTATTAGTAGAAATCTTTTACCGTGAAAACTAGAAGAAAAAAAATAGGCAAGAAATCTGGTAATCTCGCAAGCCACATCAAGGGTCGTCACTCTCCTGCCAGTCCCTAACCCAAACCTAACAGGAACATAGACTTATTAAACTAGAAGGACAGTCCTGAGACAGTCTGGTAATGGTTCTCCTCCATCTGCCATGGAACTGGTCCCTGATTGGAAGTCGTCTACCGAGAACGTCCAACAACGAGAACAAGATGGAGAACAATTGGATTTTGGGATTTTATTGGACTTCATATTATCAGGTGTATAGCCCCAAATAGAGACTTTCCCATCACATTACTCCGAATCCCTACAGTAACAATGATTCTTCTATATCTAAGAGAAATAAGAGAAATAAATTACAATGAGCCGGGTTTTCAGGTGTTAACAATTATGTGGTGAAATTTAATGCATCACAAGAACCAGAACCCCATTGACCGTCACAGTACGAGGACTCACAGCCTCAATCCGCTGCCAATCCGGGACATGGGAAGCTGCCCGAAGGCCGTTATAAGTGCATGAACGACGCAAAACACGTTTATTTTCTTATAGGTGTTACTTAAAATAAGAATAATATTTATATAGCACCAACAGATTCCACTTTAAGATGGTTCTACATATAGTTAGAAAAAAATAAAATATTCCTGGAGCTGAAGGGGTGGAACTGTGGTGGATGTGAAGGGGTTAACAGTGGGGGAATGGACCTGAAGGGGTTAAAAGTTGACATTCTTTAGTTCGTCTTATGCTACGTTTACACAGAACGATTATCGGGTGAATTTTCGCAAAAACGATGGCATTGAGCGATAATCGTTCCATGTAAACACGGCAAACGATTGAGCGATGAGTGAAAAATCGTTAATTTTCATCTTTTAACATCTTCTTAAATCATCGTTCGTCGTTCGCTTCGTGTAAACAGTCTTTCAAAGATTCACCCTATATAAAAGATGGGCGCAAACGATCTTAATCACAATAACGATTTTTCTTACGATTTATTCATCTAAACGCTGATCGTTATGAAAACCAAATCGTTAAACGATTGGGCGAATTATCGCTTCGTGTAAACGTAGCATTATGGTGCGTTTACACCGAAAGATTATCTGACGGATTATCTGCCAAAGATTTGAAGCCAAAGCCAGAAACAGAATATAAACAGAGATCAGGTCATAAAGGAAAGACTGGATTTCTCCTTTTTTCAAATCCATTCCTGGCTTTGGCTTCAAATCGTTGGCAGATAATCTTTCTGTGTAAACGCAGCATTACATGTAGGTGTCACCCTATGGTCTTCAGGGGACTAACTAGTCCTGGCTATTACCGTAATACATGGTATATAGGAGCACTGTAATTCCTAGTGCTGATAGTGTTACTCCATTTTAGTGAAGTGCTGATAGCGTGACTGCAGTATATATGTATATACCCCCCTTCTGTGTGTATATACCTCCCCATATATATAGCCCCTCCTGTGTAAATACTGTACCCCCTTATATACTGCCCCTTCTGTGTAAATACTGTACCATATATAATCACTATACCCACTCCTGTGTATATACCTCCCCATATATATATATATATAGCCCCTCCTGTGTATATAGCCCCTCCTGTGTATATAGCCCCTCCTGTGTAAATACTGTACCCCCTTATATACTGCCCCTTCTGTGTATATACTGTACCATATATAATCACTATACCCCCTCCTGTGTATATACCTCCCCATATATATATATATATATATATATATATATAGCCCCTCCTGTGTATATACCTCCCAATATATATAGCCCCTCCTGTGTAAATACTGTACCCCCTTATATACTGCCCCTTCTGTGTATATACTGTACCATATATAATCACTATACCCCCTCCTGTGTCTGTCTCTCTCCTCCTGGTGGTGACCCTCCTTATACTGGGGGAGAGCCTCTCAACAATTGTGGGTGAGAGGGGCGGGTGCAGTGCAGGAGGCAGTGGTGTGTCGTGGCAGCACATGCCCTTATCGGTCAGCCAGATAGCAGCGGTACATGTTCTTGGCGGGCAGCCGGATGGCGGTAGCATCACATGCCCTTGTCAGTCAGACAGATGGCGGTGTCTCCCCTGCTCATCTTCACATGGAACAAGTATGGCCGTCTTTTCCCTTTTTTTTTTTTCCACCACCCCCTGTTGCAGATCCAGCTCCTCAACCGTTAGCTCAGAGTCCGTGGTGGCAAACTGACTGGCCGCATTATCTGCCATCCACGCCAACACCTGCTCACATGTTCAGTAGTGTCCCTGCTAACGGGGCGGTGGCCGGGGATCCTGCATAGGCTGTGGTGGCCGTGCTGGTGGTGTTGTGCCTCAGCAGCCGGCTATGATTCAAGACGTTCAGGCCCAAGGCTTGTGCCTGCGCTCTCATCAGTGCGCCCACGTCCTCCTCCACGTCCCTTTACACTGGTATTTATTTTATTTAGGAATTTAGCGTTTAGTCGCCACCAGGGACATTACTACCAGGAGTATATACAATGGCGTGTACTCAGCCACCACCACCAGGGACATTACTACCAGGAGTATATACAATGGCGTATACTCAGCCACCACCACCAGGGACATTACTACCAGGAGTATATACAATGGCGTATACTCAGCCACCACCACCAGGGACATTACTACCAGGAGTATATACAATGGCGTATACTCAGCCACCGCCACCAGGGACATTACTACCAGGAGTATATACAATGGCGTATACTCAGCCACCACCACCAGGGACATTACTACCAGGAGTATATACAATGGCGTATACTCAGCCACCGCCACCAGGGACATTACTACCAGGAGTATATACAATGGCGTATACTCAGCCACCGCCACCAGGGACATTACTACCAGGAGTATATACAATGGCGTATACTCAGCCACCGCCACCAGGGACATTACTACCAGGAGTATATACAATGGCGTATACTCAGCCACCGCCACCAGGGACATTACTACCAGGAGTATATACAATGGCGTATACTCAGCCACCGCCACCAGGGACATTACTACCAGGAGTATATACAATGGCGTATACTCAGCCACCGCCACCAGGGACATTACTACCAGGAGTATATACAATGGCGTGTACTCAGCCACCGCCACCAGGGACATTACTACCAGGAGTATATACAATGGCGTGTACTCAGCCACCACCACCAGGGACATTACTACCAGGAGTATATACAATGGCGTGTACTCAGCCACCGCCACCAGGGACATTACTACCAGGAGTATATACAATGGCGTGTACTCAGCCACCGCCACCAGGGACATTACTACCAGGAGTATATACAATGGCGGGTACTCAGCCACCGCCACCAGGGACATTACTACCAGGAGTATATACAATGGCGTGTACTCAGCCACCACCACCAGGGACATTACTACCAGGAGTATATACAATGGCGGGTACTCAGCCACCACCACCAGGGACATTACTACCAGGAGTATATACAATGGCGTGTACTCAGCCACCACCACCAGGGACATTACTACCAGGAGTATATACAATGGCGTGTACTCAGCCACCACCACCAGGGACATTACTACCAGGAGTATATACAATGGCGGGTACTCAGCCACCACCACCAGGGACATTACTACCAGGAGTATATACAATGGCGTGTACTCAGCCACCGCCACCAGGGACATTACTACCAGGAGTATATACAATGGCGTGTACTCAGCCACCACCACCAGGGACATTACTACCAGGAGTATATACAATGGCGTATACTCAGCCACCACCACCAGGGACATTACTACCAGGAGTATATACAATGGCGGGTATACTATGCTTATATACTGTCCTATATATCGGAGGGATTGTGTGCGTCCTGGGCTGTGATGGAGTGTATAAGCAGGTATACACGCGGCGGGGGAGGTGGGCGGTGTCGGACGTTGTATCTAGTCCCTGCCGGCAATTACAGTTCTTTATGCAAATTGAAAAAGGTGTTATGTTCCTTTTACATGGAGCGATTACTGTTAGAATTTTCACGAGAACGATGGCATTTGATCGATAATCGGCTTGTTTAAACACAGCAAGCGATGAGTGAGAAATCGTTCATCTTGATCTTTCAAGTTCTCAAATTGTTGGTCATTCAGTTTAAATTTGCCGATCGCTTGGTGTGAACAGTCTCGTGGCTTCATCCATTTGCAATTCATCTATACCGATAGCATTTTTTTAAACGATTTATCTTGTCTTCTAAATGCTCATTTATAAAAATAAAATCGTTGCTTTAAAATCCTTAAACGATCGATTGGCTGAATTATCGCTCCATGTAAAAATCTTTAGAAATGCTGGAGGTGCCGGCGGTCTGGATGTAACTAGAGATGGAAGTTCTTGCCCCTGATGGTCCACACTTGGATCTGTGAAACCATTGAGGATGATGGGGTAGGTAGCACAGCTACATTGACTTGCCATCCTGGATGAGCTGCACTACCTGAGCCACTTGTATGGGTTGTAGACGCCGCCTTTTTAAACGTCTATCACTGCCTGCGGGAAACCAGAACATGTAACTTTTATTAAATAACTCTAAAAACTAATATAGTTTCCCCCTTATGAATAAGTCAACACTAAACCATAAGCAATCATGAAGAAAATGACAAAGGAAACAAGAAGCCACAGAGAGCAGGAGCCATCGGCTGCCCCCATCTCCTGGACTTCTGATTGGCCGTCCCTATAGCTAACCACATGGGCCAGGTTGTGAGGTGCACAGGGGAGCAATCTGACCAGGTGGGTGCCAGACTAATGTTAGGGTCTATTTGCCCCAGCTCAAAGCACATAGCTAAGGATATACAAGGTGTCAGTGGTCCATAGGATGTCCTATATACACATGCAGTCTACTTCCTCTGCATAAGTGGTCTTATTAGGCTAGCCAGCATAGATGTGGAAGCATGAACCGGGTATTCAGGGAGCTAATCATTTTCTCCGATCAAGGGGGGATCTTTTCCAGGCTCATGAAGATCCTCTACTGAAACTTGTGAAATTCATCCTTACACACGTGTTTTCTTTTCGATGGCCCACACCTTTCCCCAGCTCAGGGGGACGTCAATGGGAAGCCCCTGTGCTCCCATGTATGCCAATCCCTTCCTGGGCTGGTGGGAGGACACCATTGTTTTTCCACCAGAGGACTCTGCCTGGACATCTATTCCTTTGGACCAGATACATCGATGATGTATTTATCCTTTGGTCCGGCACACAGGAGAGTTTATCAATTCACAGATCACCTCAATGTGAATGAACTTGGTCTTAAAAGGGTATCTCCCCCCCCCCCCCCCCCATTTTTTTTTTTTTTTGCATTAATACATTGCCTACCCATAGCTTTTCATCTTTGCAGAATCCATCATAATTTGATATTGGACAGTTTTGCTTTTATCTAGGTGCATTATCTGTGCAGAGAGTACCGCCGCTCGAGTCACCCCCCCCCCCCCCAACCCAATCCCAGCACCAAACCAGGCCCCCCCCCCCGACTGTCAGCCACAGCACACCAGCCACCCCTGCGACTGTCACCCACGGCTCAAGCCCGCCAACCCCCCCGTCCCCCCGGCAACTTTCACCTGCGGCACACACACCCTTGACTGAGTACCCCGCCCGCCCCTTTAAGTTTACCTACGAAATTGACCAGGTAAGAATCGCCTTCTTAAATAATCTGATTTATACGAACCAATCAGGTGGCCTCTCCACCACCCTGTATAGAAATCTGACAGAAACCATCAGTCTCCTGCACTGGCAGAGTCATCATCCAGTGTACCCCAAAGGGGCAGTACCTATGGCTTAGGAGAAACCTAGAGGCAAGGGACCTGCAGCACCCATTCTTGGAGAGAGGGCACCCACCACACATTCTGAGATCAGCCTTTCAGTCCGGACCTGTATACCTGTAGTGTATAGTTTGGGGGTCAGGGGGTTATAGTAGTATTGGTCAGGTCTGGTATAGCGGTGTTATCCAGTCACAGTATGGCCGTATTGGTCAGGTCTGATATGGTGGTGGTAAATGTGACCTCTGGAGCTATTACCTACCAATCTATCATGATGCTAATTGGTGAGTGAGGATGGGGTGTCCTCAGATGTAGTGCTTAGGGCAGCAGCAGCAGCTGGTAATACTGTCCTGTATACATGTACTGTATGGATGGAGTAGGGGGCCCTGTATATACATGTACTGTATGGATGGAGTAGGGGGCCCTGTATATACATGTACTGTATGGATGGAGTAGGGGGCCCTGTATATACATGTACTGTATGGATGGAGTAGGGGGCCCTGTATATACATGTACTGTATGGATGGAGTAGGGGGCCCTGTATATACATGTACTGTATGGATGGAGTAGGGGGCCCTGTATATACATGTACTGTATGGATGGAGTAGGGGGCCCTGTATATACATGTACTGTATGGATGGAGTAGGGGGTCTACCAGTTATTTCTGTGGATCTGTTGTGAGGCAGCTTCCCTACCAACCACAGCTCCCTGTGAAAATGAAAGCAGTAATCCTATTGGTTGCTAAGGCTCCCAACTGCCATTACTGCTGGAGAGCTGCAGCTAATTATATCACCTGTGTTTGCAGTGAGGAGATTTCCCCGTTCATCTGTATGGGGCGTTGCTCTTCCCCCTCCCCCTCCTCTCCTGTACATCTGGGGGAGACGGGACCTTCGCTCTAACCTTCCCGGGCACCCAATGTATCTGTGGACCAAATTTGGGGTCAAACGGTTCAGGGGTTTGGAAGTCTTTAGGGGCAGATAGACAGACTTTCATTTTTATGACATAGATATCTAAATTAGTTTTTTATTAATGGGAATTTTTAACAGCTGATTCTAGTTTCTGTGGTCGTTGTTGCAATTAGAGATGAGCGGAACTTTTGGTCTGAAAGCCGCTCACTCCAGTGCGATGCCTGCGATCCTGGGAATCTGCGTCCGGGATCTTTCAGGGAATTCAAGATACATTCCCTGGAAGATCCTGCCCACAGATTCCCGGGATCGCAGGCATAGTATTTGAGCGAAGACGCCGGTTTGCTCATCCCTAGTTGCAGTAACTAATCCACAATATGGCGATATGTGCAGGAACTATGTGCCCCCCCTCCTATGGGTTATCAGCCATTGTCCGAAGCCCTTCCTATATCTTACCTTCATCAGGGTGGGAACAAATGATCACTCCAGGAATTTTTCCCTTTTGTTTCCCGATGTTTTGTATCTTTGTCTCTGGACCTGTGGTGATTTGGCTACAGTGTTGTGTAGTTGGTATTGTGCCCCGCGTTTTCTAAGTAGATATGTGACCTATTTCTAGTGCACCTCATTAGAATAACCACGCCTGCGCCTTAGCTCTACATCATGACACGCTTTGGATCCATAATGGCACGGTGCACGTGTGCCGCAGATTTATAAGTGCGTCTTGAGATCTAACATGCCTGCGCCGTCTTCATGGTGAGCAGGACCTCCACGCGTGTGCATTTGGGTTTAATCACGGTATATCATGGCGCATCTACCATGCATGCGTGTGCACTGGGTGCAATCACGGCATCTCATGACACATGCGTGGTGTGTCTGACATGGTTATCACTCGGAGTCCCCAGCACAGCTCCCCAGGCTCCTCCTCCTGTCAGCCCGGAACTGTGGCTCCTCCTCTGCTGTCGGGCCAGCCTGTCCTGATGCTTCTGGGTCCTTCTGCACTCCTCTTGTGGTTCACAGCTCCCCCTGCTGTCGGCTTACTGGTACAGCTGCTAGACCTTCAGTGGATCCCTCCTGCTGAAATCTCCAGGCCGTGCAGCGCTTCCCTATACAGCAAGTCTTCCTTCACGCAGGTCACTGCTCCTGCGCTTCACCCTCCATCTCTGGCAGCTGTGCAGAGCAGCCTTGGCTCTGGGAGTATCTGGTCTGGATACTTGGGTGCATACACCTTAGAGGTCAAGTGCTATCTCTGCTTGCTGTCAGTGACTGCAGCATATGTACCTGTCTGTGTCACAGCTCTATGTATGGTAAGTGTTATGGATATTTTGGATGCAACTAAAATGTTTTTATTCATGGTCAGCAAGCAGAGGTCTAAACCTACACCCCCCCCCCCCTTTCCCTGGTAAACAGAGGCCTGTTATGCAGCACATGGCTACACCAGGGCGCGCGTCGGCTCTGCTCACAGAGGTCCAATCACAGCCAGAGGAATTGCTCCATAGAAAATGGTGGCAATCGGGTCTGCAAGGGCCCTGCTGCTTTGTCTTGCCCATTCTGACTAGTCACCAGTGTTGTCAGAAAGGTAAAAATCTGGTGGGATGGGAGCTTAGAACTGCCATGTCTTTACTCCTCCATAGCCACGCCCCCTCCGTCAGAGCCTAGAACTCCCATGTCTTTACTCCTCCATAGCCACGCCCCCTCCGTCAGAGCCTAGAACTCCCATGTCTTTACTCCTCCATAGCCACGCCCCCTCCGTCAGAGCCTAGAACTCCCATGTCTTTACTCCTCCATAGCCACGCCCCCTCCGTCAGAGCCTAGAACTCCCATGTCTTTACTCCTCCATAGCCACGCCCCCTCCGTCAGAGCCTAGAACTCCCATGTCTTTACTCCTCCATAGCCACGCCCCCTCCGTCAGAGCCTAGAACTCCCATGTCTTTACTCCTCCATAGCCACGCCCCCTCCCCCTCCGTCAGAGCCTAGAACTCCCATGTCCCCGCTCCTTGGTTACACTCTTCGGTGTATACACTCCTACCTGGATCTGAGCTCTTCGGTGTATACACAGGTGCAGTACTCTGTGATATGGTAGGGGGCACTGTGTGATGTTGTCTCCTCCTCTTCCAGGTGAATTAATGGAGATTATCCGCAGGGAGGGTCGGAGAATGAGTGCAGCTCAGCCGTCTGAGACCACAGTGGGCAACATGGTGCGGCGCGTCCTGAAGCTGATTCGGGAGGAGTACAGCAGGTGAGGAGAGCAGAGGAGTGCAGCAGGCGTGTGGGGGGGGGAATGAGCGCAGCAGGAGCGGAGCGCAGCAGGGGAGGGGAGGGGAGGAGCGGAGCGCAGCAGGGGAGGGGAGGGGAGGAGCGGAGCGCGGCAGGGGAGGGGAGGAGCGGAGCGCGGCAGGGGAGGGGAGGAGCGCAGCGCGGCAGGGGAGGAGGGAGGGGAGCGCAGCAGGGGAGGGGAGGAGGGAGGGGAGCGCAGCAGGGGAGGGGAGGAGGGAGGGGAGCGCAGCAGGGGAGGGGAGGAGGGAGGGGAGCGCAGCAGGGGAGGGGAGGAGGGAGGGGAGGAGGGAGGGGAGCGCAGCAGGGGAGGGGAGGAGGGAGGGGAGCGCAGCAGGGGAGGGGAGGAGGGAGGGGAGCGCAGCAGGGGAGGGGAGGAGGGAGGGGAGCGCAGCAGGGGAGGGGAGGAGGGAGGGGAGCGCAGCAGGGGAGGGGAGGAGGGAGGGGAGCGCAGCAGGGGAGGGGAGGAGGGAGGGGAGCGCAGCAGGGGAGGGGCGGAGGGAGGGGAGCGCAGCAGGGGAGGGGCGGAGGGAGGGGAGGGGAGGAGGGAGGGGAGCGCAGCAGGGGAGGGGCGCGCAGCAGGGGAGGGGCGGAGCGCGGCGGGCGAGGTGAGGGGCGAGGCGAGGCGGGCGAGGGGAGGGGCGAGGGTAGGGTCGCAGCAGGTGTGTGGAGGGGAGGAGCGCAGCGAAGCAGGCGGGGGGCGGGGCAGGGGCGAAGCAGGTGAGGGGCGGCGGGCGAAGCAGGGGAGGGGTGGGGCGTGAGGGGCGGCGGGCGAGGCAGGGGAGGGGCGCGGGAGGGGAGGGGCGCGGCAGGTGTGTGGAGGGGAGGAGCAGAGCGCAGCAGGCGAGAGGCATGGGGTGCGGGTGGGGCGGGGCGGCAGGGGAGGGGCGGGGCGGAGCGGAGCAGGGGAGGGGCGCGGCAGGGGAGGGAAGGGTTAAGAGGTGCCACAGCCCCCCCTGACATGTACTCTGTTTAGGCTCCGAGGGTGCAGTGAAGAGAACGACCAGCAGGAGTCGCTGCACAAGCTGGTGACAGCCGAGAGGCTAAGTGACGACTTTAACACTCCATTTGCGTTGCTGAAGGCCAATGTGATTGAGGTGGTGAACGAGCTGCTGCTGGAGCTGGGTAGTGCCCTCTTTGTGCCGCCATCTTTGTTGTCAGCTCTGCCACCTTCTCATTCCATGCTGAGTCCATGTTTTATCTTCTGCACAGAGGGCACGACGGACAATATTGCAGCTCAGGCCAAAGAGCACATCCATTCCAATGAGGTGATCATGACCATTGGCCGATCACGGACTGTACAACTTTTCCTGGAAGAAGCCGCCCGCAAGCGCAAGTTCCATGTGATTGTGGCAGAATGCGCCCCCTTTTGTCAGGTTAGTGTCTGTACATGTGTGTCCTGCCCCCTGGGGTCTTCTCACTGATCAGATGTATTTCCAGGGCCATGATATGGCGGTCAGCTTATCCAAGGCAGGAATAGAGACCACTGTCATCACGGATGCCGCCATCTTTGCTGTCATGTCGCGTGTGAATAAGGTAATAGAGGAAAGACCTAGGCGTGACCTCCTCCCAGATGTGACCGGAGAACATGACGTTCTGAGTTCCCTTCTAGGTCATCATTGGAACCAAGACCATCCTGGCCAATGGCTCCCTGCGGGCGGTTTCTGGTACCCACACACTGGCCCTGGCCGCCAAGCATTACTCCACCCCCCTGATTGTGTGCGCCCCCATGTTCAAGCTCTCCCCTCAGGTATCTACCCTACCCCTGATGTATATGTAAGGTAGGATGGTGCCCCCCCCCCCAGGTACATGTAGGGTAGGATGGAGTCTCATTGTTCTTTCTCTCCAGTTTCCTAATGAAGAGGACTCCTTTCACAAGTTTGTGTCCCCACAGGAGGTGCTTCCCTTCTCAGAGGGTGAGTGTGGGGGATTTGGGGGCCATGTGTAGTGTTGGGGGCTGATGAGCGGCTTCTACATCTCTTCTCTCATTGTTCCGGTAGGGGAGATTCTGGCGAAGGTTAGCGCCCACTGCCCCATCTTTGATCATGTACCGGCGGAGCTGATCACTCTCTTCATATCCAACATTGGAGGAAATGCCCCATCCTACATCTACCGCCTGATGAGTGAGCTCTACCACCCCGCCGACCACCAGCTGTGAGCACAGCGGCTGCCAGAAAGCGTTCTCTGCACCTACCACCCCGCCCACACCAGCTGTGAGCACAGCGGCTGCCAGAAAGCGTTCTCTGCACCTACCACCCCGCCCACACCAGCTGTGAGCACAGCGGCTGCCAGAAAGCGTTCTCTGCACCTACCACCCCGCCCACACCAGCTGTGAGCACAGCGGCTGCCAGAAAGCGTTCTCTGCATCTACCACCCCGCCCACACCAGCTGTGAGCACAGCGGCTGCCAGAAAGCGTTCTCTGCATCTACCACCCCGCCCACCACCAGCTGTGAGCACAGCGGCTGCCAGAAAGCGTTCTCTGCACCTACCACCCCGCCCACACCAGCTGTGAGCACAGCGGCTGCCAGAAAGCGTTCTCTGCACCTACCACCCCGCCCACACCAGCTGTGAGCACAGCGGCTGCCAGAAAGCGTTCTCTGCACCTACCACCCCGCCCACACCAGCTGTGAGCACAGCGGCTGCCAGAAAGCGTTCTCTGCATCTACCACCCCGCCCACACCAGCTGTGAGCACAGCGGCTGCCAGAAAGCGTTCTCTGCATCTACCACCCCGCCCACCACCAGCTGTGAGCACAGCGGCTGCCAGAAAGCGTTCTCTGCATCTACCACCCCGCCCACCACCAGCTGTGAGGCCAATAAACACACTGACTTGTGCACAACGGCTGCCTGAGATCATTCTGTTTACATGGGTGACATTCCTTCCTCATACAGCAAAGTGGACTCTTCACCCACTGACACCCTCTGCCCCCGCTCACAGTCCCTCTTCGTGCACCAGCACAGTCTCTGCCCCCGCTCACAGTCCCTCCTCGTGCACCAGCACAGTCTCTGCCCCCGCTCACAGACCCTCTGCCCCCGCTCAGTCCCTCTTCGTGCACCAGCACACCCTCTGCCCCCGCTCAGTCCCTCTTCGTGCACCAGCACACCCTCTGCCCCCGCTCACAGTCCCTCTTCTTGCACCAGCACAGTCTCTGCCCCCGCTCACAGTCCCTCTTCTTGCACCAGCACACCCTCTGCCCCCGCTCACAGTCCCTCTTCTTGCACCAGCACACCCTCTGCCCCCGCTCACAGTCCCTCTTCTTGCACCAGCACAGTCTCTGCCCCCGCTCACAGTCCCTCTTCTTGCACCAGCACACCCTCTGCCCCCGCTCACAGTCCCTCTTCTTGCACCAGCACACCCTCTGCCCCCGCTCACAGTCCCTCTTCTTGCACCAGCACAGTCTCTGCCCCCGCTCACAGTCCCTCCTCGTGCACCAGCACAGTCTCTGCCCCCGCTCACAGTCCCTCTTCTTGCACCAGCACACCCTCTGCCCCCGCTCACAGTCCCTCTTCTTGCACCAGCACAGTCTCTGCCCCCGCTCACAGTCCCTCTTCGTGCACCAGCACACCCTCTGCCCCCGCTCACAGTCCCTCTTCGTGCACCAGCACAGTCTCTGCCCCCGCTCACAGTCCCTCTTCTTGCACCAGCACACCCTCTGCCCCCGCTCACAGTCCCTCTTCTTGCACCAGCACACCCTCTGCCCCCGCTCACAGTCCCTCTTTGTGCACCAGCACAGTCTCTGCCCCCGCTCACAGTCCCTCTTCTTGCACCAGCACACCCTCTGCCCCCGCTCACAGTCCCTCTTCGTGCACCAGCACACCCTCTGCCCCCGCTCACAGTCCCTCTTCGTGCACCAGCACAGTCTCTGCCCCCGCTCACAGTCCCTCTTCGTGCACCAGCACACCCTCTGCCCCCGCTCACAGTCCCTCTTCGTGCACCAGCACACCCTCTGCCCCCGCTCACAGTCCCTCTTTGTGCACCAGCACAGTCTCTGCCCCCGCTCACAGTCCCTCTTTGTGCACCAGCACAGTCTCTGCCCCCGCTCACAGTCCCTCTTCGTGCACCAGCACAGTCTCTGCCCCCGCTGACATCCTCTCCTTGTATCGCTGCCAGGCGCGCTGCTGTCGTCCCAGACGCTTTAGGTTTGGAGTTGGAGTAACCTGGGGTGGAGAAGACGTGATATGAGGATCTCTAGGGCAGAGTATTAGAGGAGGAGTAAGTCGCCCTCCCGCCTACCCTGCAGTCAGTGCACTCACCTCTGGCTCAGGTGCAATGTGCTGCAGGTCTGCGAGGGGTAGGATAGAAGGACGTCCATGTGCACATTGGAACGGTAGAGAACACTGTGCCAGGGAGTACATGAGATGGCAGCACTCATCCATGGTGAGCGGGTGGTTAAACTTCACTGCCCCTGTAGGCACAGCAGAGGGTCAGACACTACCCAACAACCTAGGGGGCAGCACAGGCGTAATGTATGGACCGTGTTCTCACCATGACAGGCCTGTGACGCCAGCACCCGGAGGACGACTCCTGGCACAGCCCCATGTCCTGCACCCAGCACCTGCAACAACTAAACACACCAGTCACATGACTCACCTGGGCTGTGATTGGAGGATGCAGTCACATGGTCAGCACTCCCCAGATCTCACCTGTGCCTGTTCCTGCAGATATTCCTGAGAGGGAGGAGTCAGTGAGTTGCGGTATCTGTATCCCTACCCCCAATGCTCCTGCACGCCTACTTACCTCCACAAGTCTCTGCACCACCGGTGTCCGTCCTCGCTGCGTCTCATTGACTTCTCTTTCCACAAAGCATAAAGGAATCTTAGTGACCAAAATACAGGGGCTCCCAGGGTCCGGGAATGAAACTGAAAGCCCAAGTCTCCGCAGAGTCCCAGCTCGTGTCCTGCAGGGGCAGACGGAACGGTCACGGCCATCAGGTCATACGCCAGTCACATGACCAGACCCAAGAATTACCTGAGAACACGATAGGCCTCCGACGATACATGAATAGCTAAAGGAGGCTCCACCACAGAAACTTTCAGATGTCTCTCGCCAGATTCTGAGACCTCAAAAGAGTCTGTGGGGGAAAAAGAGACAGTCATGTGACCAGAAAGACCGCAGGCCGCCATTATCAGTAGAAATACACTCTGAAAATGCTACCTGCAATGAGCTGCTCCAGACGGACCCGCTCGTGTGCTGCATGCTGGTCCACCAATACCAGGAGATGGCCGCCTACACGGGAGAGACGCATAACATGAGGACAGAGCGCTCAGTCACATGGGAGAGACACATGAGGACAGCGCTCCGTCACACGGGAGAGACGCATAACATGAGGACAGAGCGCTCCGTCACACGGGAGAGACACGACATGAGGACAGAGCGCTCCGTCACACGGAAGAGACGCATGACATGAGGACAGAGCGCTCCGTCACACGGGAGAGACGCATGACATGAGGACAGAGCGCTCCGTCACACGGGAGAGACACATGACATGAGGACAGAGCGCTCCGTCACACGGGAGAGACGCATGACATGAGGACAGAACGCTCCGTCACACGGGAGAGACACATGACATGAGGACAGAACGCTCCGTCACACGGGAGAGACACATGACATGAGGACAGAGCGCTCCGTCACACGGGAGAGACGCATAACATGAAGACAGAGCGCTCCGTCACACGGGAGAGACACATGACATGAGGACAGAGCGCTCCGTCACACGGAAGAGACGCATGACATGAGGACAGAGCGCTCCGTCACACGGGAGAGACGCATGACATGAGGACAGAGCGCTCCGTCACACGGGAGAGACGCATGACATGAGGACAGAGCGCTCCGTCACACGGGAGAGACGCATGACATGAGGACAGAACGCTCCGTCACACGGGAGAGACGCATGACATGAGGACAGAGCGCTCCGTCACACGGGAGAGACACATGACATGAGGACAGAACGCTCCGTCACACGGGAGAGACGCATGACATGAGGACAGAACGCTCCGTCACACGGGAGAGACACATGACATGAGGACAGAGCGCTCCGTCACACGGGAGAGACACATGAGGACAGAGCGCTCCGTCACACGGGAGAGACACATGACATGAGGACAGAGCGCTCCATAACACGGGAGAGACACATGACATGAGGACAGAGCGCTCCGTCACACGGGAGAGACACATGACATGAGGACAGAGCGCTCCGTCACACGGGAGAGACACATGAACATGAGGACAGAGCGCTCCGTCACACGGGAGAGACACATGACATGAGGACAGAGCGCTCCGTCACACGGGAGAGACACATGACATGAGGACAGAGCGCTCCCGTCACACGGGAGAGACACATGACATGAGGACAGAGCGCTCCGTCACACGGGAGAGCCTCATGACATGAGGACAGAGCGCTCCGTCACACGGGAGAGACACATGACATGAGGACAGAGCGCTCCGTCACACGGGAGAGACACATGACATGAGGACAGAGCGCTCCGTCACACGGGAGAGACACATGACATTGAGGACAGAACGCTCCGTCACACGGGAGAGACACATGACATGAGGACAGAGCGCTCCGTCACACGGGAGAGACACATGACATGAGGACAGAGCGCTCCGTCACACGGGAGAGACACATGACATGAGGACAGAGCGCTCCGTCACACGGGAGAGACACATGACATGAGGACAGAGCGCTCCGTCACACGGGAGAGACGCATGACATGAGGACAGAGCGCTCCGTCACACGGGAGAGACGCATGACATGAGGACAGAGCGCTCCGTCACACGGGAGAGACACATGACATGAGGACAGAGCGCTCCGTCACACGGGAGAGACACATGACATGAGGACAGAACGCTCCGTCACACGGGAGAGACACATGACATGAGGACAGAGCGCTCCGTCACACGGGAGAGACACATGACATGAGGACAGAGCGCTCCGTCACACGGGAGAGACACATGACATGAGGACAGAACGCTCCGTCACACGGGAGAGACACATGACATGAGGACAGAGCGCTCCGTCACACGGGAGAGACACATGACATGAGGACAGAGCGCTCCCGTCACACGGGAGAGACACATGACATGAGGACAGAACGCTCCGTCACACGGGAGAGACACATGACATGAGGACAGAGCGCTCCGTCACACGGGAGAGACACATGACATGAGGACAGAGCGCTCCGTCACACGGGAGAGACACATGACATGAGGACAGAGCGCTCCGTCACACGGGAGAGACACATGACATGAGGACAAAGCGCTCCGTCACACGGGAGAGACGCATGACATGAGGACAGATCGCTCCGTCACACGGGAGAGACGCATGACATGAGGACAGAGCGCTCCGTCACACGGGAGAGACACATGACATGAGGACAGAGCGCTCCGTCACACGGGAGACACACATGACATGAGGACAGAACGCTCCGTCACACGGGAGAGACGCATGACATGAGGACAGAACGCTCCGTCACACGGGAGAGACACATGACATGAGGACAGAGCGCTCCGTCACACGGGAGAGACGCATGACATGAGGACAGAGCGCTCCGTCACACGGGAGAGACGCATGACATGAGGACAGAGCGCTCCGTCACACGGGAGAGACACATGACATGAGGACAGAGCGCTCCATCACACGGGAGAGACACATGACATGAGGACAGAACGCTCCGTCACACGGGAGAGACGCATGACATGAGGACAGAGCGCTCCGTCACACGGGAGAGACGCATGACATGAGGACAGAACGCTCCGTCACACGGGAGAGACTCATGACATGAGGACAGAGCGCTCCGTCACACGGGAGAGACACATGACATGAGGACAGAGCGCTCCGTCACACGGAGAGAGACACATGACATGAGGACAGAGCGCTCCGTCACACGGGAGAGACACATGACCTGAGGACAGAGCGCTCCGTCACACGGGAGAGACACATGACATGAGGACAGAGCGCTCCGTCACACGGGAGAGACGCATGACATGAGGACAGAGCGCTCCGTCACACGGGAGAGACGCATGACATGAGGACAGAACGCTCCGTCACACGGGAGAGACACATGACATGAGGACAGAGCGCTCCGTCACACGGGAGAGACACATGACATGAGGACAGAGCGCTCCGTCACACGGGAGAGACGCATGACATGAGGACAGAGCGCTCCGTCACACGGGAGAGACACATGACATGAGGACAGAGCGCTCCGTCACACGGGAGAGACACATGAGGACAGAGCGCTCCGTCACACGGGAGAGACACATGACATGAGGACAGAGCGCTCCGTCACACGGGAGAGACACATGACATGAGGACAGAGCGCTCCGTCACACGGGAGAGACACATGACATGAGGACAGAACGCTCCGTCACACGGGAGAGACACATGACATGAGGACAGAACGCTCCGTCACACGGGAGAGACACATGACATGAGGACAGAGCGCTCCGTCACACGGGAGAGACACATGACATGAGGACAGAACGCTCCGTCACACGGGAGAGACGCAATGACATGAGGACAGAGCGCTCCGTCACACGGAGAGACACATGACATGAGGACAGAGCGCTCCGTCACACGGGAGAGACACATGACATGAGGACAGAGCGCTCCGTCACACGGGAGAGACACATGACATGAGGACAGAACGCTCCGCCACACGGGAGAGACACATGACATGAGGACAGAGCGCTCCGTCACACGGGAGAGACACATGACATGAGGACAGAGCGCTCCGTCACACGGGGAGAGACACATGACATGAGGACAGAGCGCTCCGTCACACGGGAGAGACACATGACATGAGGACAGAGCGCTCCGTCACACAGGAGAGACACATGACATGAGGACAGAGCGCTCCGTCACACGGGAGAGACGCATGACATGAGGACAGAACGCTCCGTCACACGGGAGAGACACATGACATGAGGACAGAACGCTCCGTCACACGGGAGAGACACATGACATGAGGACAGAGCGCTCCGTCACACGGGAGAGACACATGACATGAGGACAGAACGCTCCGTCACACGGGAGAGACACATGACATGAGGACAGAACGCTCCGTCACACGGGAGAGACGCATGACATGAGGACAGAGCGCTCCGTCACACGGGAGAGACGCATGACATGAGGACAGAGCGCTCCGTCACACGGGAGAGACACATGACATGAGGACAGAACGCTCCGTCACACGGGAGAGACACATGACATGAGGACAGAACGCTCCGTCACACGGGAGAGACACATGACATGACAGAGCGCTCCGTCACACGGGAGAGACACATGACATGAGGACAGAGCGCTCCGTCACACGGGAGAGACACATGAGGACAGCGCTCCGTCACACGGGAGAGACACATGACATGAGGACAGAGCGCTCCGTCACACGGGAGAGACACATGACATGAGGACAGAGCGCTCCGTCACACGGGAGAGACACATGAGGACAGCGCTCCGTCACACGGGAGAGACACATGACATGAGGACAGAGCGCTCCGTCACACGGGAGAGACACATGACATGAGGACAGAGCGCTCCGTCACACGGGAGAGACACATGAGGACAGAGCGCTCCGTCACACGGGAGAGACGCATGACATGAGGACAGAGCGCTCCGTCACACGGGAGAGACGCATGACATGAGGACAGAACGCTCCATCACACGGGAGAGACACATGACATGAGGACAGAGCGCTCCGTCACACGGGAGAGACACATGACATGAGGACAGAGCGCTCCGTCACACGGGAGAGACACATGACATGAGGACAGAACGCTCCGTCACACGGGAGAGACACATGACATGAGGACAGAGCGCTCCGTCACACGGGATCGTCACACGGGAGAGACGCATGACATGAGGACAGAACGCTCCATCACACGGGAGAGACACATGACATGAGGACAGAGCGCTCCGTCACACGGGAGAGACACATGACATGAGGACAGAGCGCTCCGTCACACGGGAGAGACGCATGACATGAGGACAGAGCGCTCCGTCACGCAGGATACATCACAGTTCTAGTAGTTGATCAGCAGCTTCTTTAAGCCGCAGACCTCTGTCACTTTTGGGAGACACTTGTACGACTGTGTTCACACTGAGTAATATTGTCTCTCCGTCTGCCTTAGTGTCCCTCACTATCTCTATGGGGGGGATCTGTGCGCCTCGGATTCTGTCACTTTGCAGAGTGGTGGGAGCGCAGACGCACAATCCCACTATAGTGAGGGAGACTGAGGCAGGCGGAGGCCGATATTACTCACCTGTACAAGCAGGAGCTATTCTTACGCTAGATATCGGACATCTTTAACCTTTCATAGCCTGCACTACCTGTCACCTGCTCATGGGGGCGCTCAGCACATGTACTCACCTGATGCCACGCTCTGCTCAGTCTCTGCATTCATCAGGCAGGCTATGAACTTACTGTCCACTTGCTGCAGCACCTGGAAGATTAACACAGTCACTGCCGAGAACCGTACTGTACACCAGGAGTAGAGCAGCCCCCCACCAGTACACTGGACCGCCCCACCAGTACACCGCCCCCCCCAGTACACTGGACCTGCTCCCCCAGAAGTACAACAGCCCCCACCAGTACACCCCCCCCCCCACCAGTACACCGCCCCCCCCAGTACACTGGACCTGCTCCCCCAGAAGTACAACAGCCCCCACCAGTACACCGCCCCCCCCCCCCCCCACCAGTACACCGGACCCCCCACCAGTATACCAGACCCACTCCCCCTAGAGTACAGCAGCCCCCACCACCAGTACACCAGACCCACCCACCAGTACACCGAACCCCCCAGTACACTGGACCCACTCCCCCAGAAGTACAGCAGCCCCCCCACCAGTAGACCGCCCCCCCCCCCCCCAGTACACCAGACTCCCCCCACCAGTACACCGGACCCCAGAAGTACAGCAGCCCCCCACCAGTACACCGGACCCCACACCCACACCAGTATACCAGACCCACTCCCCCTAGAGTACAGCAGCCCCCACCACCAGTACACCGCCCCCACCCCCCCACCAGTACACCAGACGCCCCACCAGTCCACCAGACCTGCTCCCCAAGAGTACAGCAGCCCCCACCAGTACACCAGACCCCCCCCCTCCACCAGACCCCCCCCCCCCACCAGTACACCAGACCCCCCCCCCCTCCACCAGTACACCAGACCCCCCCCACCAGTACACCGGACCGCCCCACCAGTACACCAGACGCCCCACCAGTACCCCCCCCCCACCAGTACACCGGACCCCCCCACACACACCAGTATACCAGACCCACTCCCCCAAGAGTACAGCAGCCCCCACCAGTACACCGGACCGGCTCCACCAGGAGTACAGCAGAACACCCGACCGACCCCCCTCCCCTCCTGTATACTGGACCCTTCACCTTTATGCTGTGCACCATTTCCTTGGTGAAGCGATACGGATACAGGATGTTGTGGATCTTTACAGAAAGATAATCAGAGTGCCCCCTGCTGACATCCACGGCAAGCTGCAAGAGAGGAGAGCGGTTGTCACTTACACACATATATGTAGAGTCCTGCCTGGTGTATACTATCCGGGGGCACATATACATGTACAGAGTCCTGCCTGGTGTATACTATCCGGGGGCACATATACATGTACAGAGTCCTGCCTGGTGTATACTATCCGGGGGCACATATACATGTACAGAGTCCTGCCTGGTGTATACTATCCGGGGGCACATATACATGTACAGAGTCCTGCCTGGTGTATACTATCCGGGGGGCACATATACATGTACAGAGTCCTGCCTGGTGTATACTATCCGGGGGCACATATACATGTAGAGTCCTGCCTGGTGTATACTATCCGGGGGGCACATATATATGTAGAGTCCTGCCTGGTGTACACTATCCGGGGGCACATATACATGTACAGAGTCCTGCCTGGTGTATACTATCCGGGGGCACATATACATGTACAGAGTCCTGCCTGGTGTATACTATCCGGGGGCACATATACATGTACAGAGTCCTGCCTGGTGTATACTATCCGGGGGCACATATACATGTACAGAGTCCTGCCTGGTGTATACTATCCGGGGGCACATATACATGTACAGAGTCCTGCCTGGTGTATACTATCCGGGGGCACATATACATGTACAGAGTCCTGCCTGGTGTATACTATCCGGGGGCACATATACATGTACAGAGTCCTGCCTGGTGTATACTATCCGGGGGCACATATACATGTACAGAGTCCTGCCTGGTGTATACTATCCGGGGGGCACATATACATGTACAGAGTCCTGCCTGGTGTATACTATCCGGGGCACATATATATGTAGAGTCCTGCCTGGTGTATACTATCCGGGGGCACATATACATGTACAGAGTCCTGCCTGGTGTATACTATCCGGGGGCACATATACATGTACAGAGTCCTGCCTGGTGTATACTATCCGGGGGCACATATACATGCACAGAGTCCTGCCTGGTGTATACTATCCGGGGGCACATATACATGTACAGAGTCCTGCCTGGTGTATACTATCCGGGGGGCACATATATATGTAGAGTCCTGCCTGGTGTATACTATCCGGGGGCACATATATATGTAGAGTCCTGCCTGGTGTATACTATCCGGGGGCACATATATATGTAGAGTCCTGCCTGGTGTATACTATCCGGGGGCACATATATATGTAGAGTCCTGCCTGGTGTATACTATCCGGGGGCACATATACATGTACAGAGTCCTGCCTGGTGTATACTATCCGGGGGCACATATACATGTACAGAGTCCTGCCTGGTGTACACTATCCGGGGGCACATACATGTACAGAGTCCTGCCTGGTGTATACTATCCGGGGGCACATATACATGTACAGAGTCCTGCCTGGTGTATACTATCCGGGGGCACATACATGTAGAGTCCTGCCTGGTGTATACTATCCGGGGGCACATATATATGTAGAGTCCTGCCTGGTGTATACTATCCGGGGGCACATATACATGTACAGAGTCCTGCCTGGTGTATACTATCCGGGGGCACATATACATGTACAGAGTCCTGCCTGGTGTATACTATCCGGGGGCACATATACATGTACAGAGTCCTGCCTGGTGTATACTATCCGGGGGCACATATACTTGTAGAGTCCTGCCTGGTGTATACTATCCGGGGGGCACATATACATGTACAGAGTCCTGCCTGGTGTATACTATCCGGGGGCACATACATGTAGAGTCCTGCCTGGTGTATACTATCCGGGGGGCACATATACATGTACAGAGTCCTGCCTGGTGTATACTATCCGGGGGCACATACATGTAGAGTCCTGCCTGGTGTATACTATCCGGGGGGCACATATACATGTACAGAGTCCTGCCTGGTGTATACTATCCGGGGGGCACATATACATGTACAGAGTCCTGTCTGGTGTATACTATCCGGGGGGCACATATACATGTACAGAGTCCTGCCTGGTGTATACTATCCGGGGGGCACATATACATGTACAGAGTCCTGCCTGGTGTATACTATCCGGGGGGCACATATATATGTAGAGTCCTGCCTGGTGTATACTATCCGGGGGCACATATACATGTACAGAGTCCTGCCTGGTGTATACTATCCGGGGGCACATATACATGTACAGAGTCCTGCCTGGTGTATACTATCCGGGGGCACATACATGTAGAGTCCTGCCTGGTGTATACTATCCGGGGGCACATATACATGTACAGAGTCCTGCCTGGTGTATACTATCCGGGGGCACATATACATGTACAGAGTCCTGCCTGGTGTATACTATCCGGGGGCACATATACATGTACAGAGTCCTGCCTGGTGTATACTATCCGGGGGGCATATACATTACCTTACATGTCACAGAGTCCTGCCTGGTGTATACTATCCGGGGGCACATATACATGTACAGAGTCCTGCTTGTGTGTATACTATCCGGGGGCACATATACATGTACAGAGTCCTGCCTTGGTGTATACTATCCGGGGGCACATATACTATGTAGAGTCCTGCCTGGTGTATACTATCCGGGGCACATATACATGTACAGAGTCCTGCCTGGTGTATACTATACGGGGGCACATATACCTGTACAGAGTCCTGCCTGTGTATACTATCCGGGGGACATATACATGTACAGAGTCCTGCCTGGGTATACTATCCGGGGGCACATATACATGTACAGAGTCCTGCCTGGTGTATACTATCCGGGGGAACCATATACATGTACAGAGTCCTGCCTGGTGTATACTATCCGGGGGCACATATACATGTACAGAGTCCTGCCTGGTGTATACTATCCGGGGCACATATACATGTAGAGTCCTGCTGGTGTATACTATCCGGGGGGCACATATACTATGTAGAGTCCTGCCTGGTGTATACTATCCGGGGGGCACATATACATGTACAGGTCCTGCTGGTGGATACTATCCGGGGGCACATATACATGTACAGAGTCCTGCCATGGTGTATACTATCCGGGGGCACATATACATGTACAGAGTCCTGCCTGGTGTATACTATCCGGGGGCACATATACATGTACAGAGTCCTGCCTGGTGTATACTATCCGGGGGCACATATACATGTACAGAGTCCTGCCTGGTGTATACTATCCGGGGGGCACATATACATGTACAGAGTCCTGCCTGGTGTATACTATCCGGGGGCACATATACATGTACAGAGTCCTGCCTGGTGTATACTATCCGGGGGGCACATATACATGTACAGAGTCCTGCCTGGTGTATACTATCCGGGGGCACATATACATGTACAGAGTCCTGCCTGGTGTATACTATCCGGGGGCACATATACATGTACAGAGTCCTGCCTGGTGTACACTATCCGGGGGCACATACATGTACAGAGTCCTGCCTGGTGTATACTATCCGGGGGGCACATATACATGTACAGAGTCCTGCCTGGTGTATACTATCCGGGGGCACATATACATGTACAGAGTCCTGCCTGGTGTATACTATCCGGGGGGCACATATACATGTACAGAGTCCTGCCTGGTGTATACTATCCGGGGGCACATATACATGTACAGAGTCCTGCCTGGTGTATACTATCCGGGGGCACATATACTTGTAGAGTCCTGCCTGGTGTATACTATCCGGGGGCACATATACATGTACAGAGTCCTGCCTGGTGTATACTATCCGGGGGCACATATACATGTACAGAGTCCTGCCTGGTGTATACTATCCGGGGGCACATATACATGTACAGAGTCCTGCCTGGTGTATACTATCCGGGGGCACATATACATGTACAGAGTCCTGCCTGGTGTATACTATTCGGAGGCACATATACATGTACAGAGTCCTGCCTGGTGTACACTATCCGGGGGCACATATACATGTACAGAGTCCTGCCTGGTGTATACTATCCGGGGGCACATATATATGTACAGAGTCCTGCCTGGTGTATACTATCCGGGGGGCACATATACATGTAGAGTCCTGCCTGGTGTATACTATCCGGGGGCACATATACATGTACAGAGTCCTGCCTGGTGTATACTATCCGGGGGCACATATATATGTAGAGTCCTGCCTGGTGTATACTATCCGGGGGCACATATACATGTACAGAGTCTGCCTGGTGTTATACTATCCGGGGGCACAATATACATGTAGAGTCCTGCCTGGTGTATACTATCCGGGGGCACATATACATGTACAGAGTCCTGCCTGGTGTTATACTATTCGCGGGGCACATATACATGTACAGAGTCCTGCCTGGTGTATACTATCCGGGGAGCACATATACAATGTACAGAGTCCTGCCTGGTGTAGACTATCCGGGGGCCACATATACATGTACAGAGTCCTGCCTGGTGTTACTATCCGGGGGGCACATATACATGTACGCAGAGTCCTGCTGGTGTATATTACTATCCGGGGGCACATATACATGTACAGAGTCCTGCCTGGTGTATACTATCCGGGAGGCACATATACATGTACAGAGTCCTGCTGGTGTATACTATCCGGAGGGGCACATACATGTAGAGTCCTGCCTGGTGTATACTATCAGGGGGCACATATACATGTACAGAGTCCTGCCTGGTGTATACTATCCGGGGGCACATATACATGTACAGAGTCCTGCCTGGTGTATACTATTCGGAGGCACATACATGTACAGAGTCCTGCCTGGTGTATACTATCCGGGGGGCACATATACATGTACAGAGTCCTGCCTGGTGTATACTATCCGGGGGGCACATATACATGTACAGAGTCCTGCCTGGTGTATACTATTCGGAGGCACATACATGTCCCATCCTCCACACTCACCGATGGCTGGCGCACATACACCGGGTTCTTCCATTCCGTGTACAGGGAGGACAAGTCGCCAATATCTGCAGAAGACAGGAAGTTTACTTGGCTGCTGATCAGACTGGAGGAGCAAAGATGAGGTGCAGCATTAATACCTCTTGGTCCACCAGGGTCTCTCTCAGCACGAGGCCGGGGTAAGAACGGTGACAGGGCTGGAGTCTTATAAGGATGACACTGGGACTGGAAGCCTACAGAAAGGGGGGAACGTCAGAGGGGCCCTGGAAGGTGACAGGTAGTGGGGAGGTGACAGGTAGAGGGAATGGTAATGAGGAGGTGACAGGCAAAGGGGAGGTGATGCATTAGGTAGGTGTGAGGTAGCAAAGAGGTGACTATAACACCACCACCACTAGACACACCTGTCCTGTACACTGTAACACTACCACCACTAGACACACCTGTCCTGTACACTGTAAAACTACCACCACTAGACACACCTGTGCTGTACACTGTAACACCACCACCACTAGACACACCTGTCCTGTACACTGTAACACCAACACCACTAGACACACCTGTCTTGTACACTGTAATACCACCACTAGACACACCTGTGCTGTACACTGTAACACCACCACTAGACACACCTGTCCTGTACACTGTAACACTACCACCACTAGACACACCTGTCTGTACACTGTAACACCACCACCACTAGACACACCTGTCCTGTACACTGTAACACCACCACCACTAGACACACCTGTCCTGTACACTGTAACACCACCACCACTAGACACACCTGTCCTCTACACTGTAACACTACCACCACTAGACACACCTGTCCTGTACACTGTAACACCACCACCACTAGACACACCTGTCCTGTACACTGTAACACCACCACCACTAGACACACCTGTCCTCTACACTGTAACACTACCACCACTAGACACACCTGTCCTGTACACTGTAACACCACCACTAGACACACCTGTCCTGTACACTGTAACGCCACCACCACTAGACACACCTGTCCTGTACACTGTAACACCACCACCACTAGACACACCTGTCCTCTACACTGTAACACTACCACCACTAGACACACCTGTCCTGTACACTGTAACACCACCACCACTAGACACACCTGTCCTCTACACTTTAACACTACCACCACTAGACACACCTGTCCTGTACACTGTAACACCACCACCACTAGAAACACCTGTCCTGTACACAGTAACACCACCACTAGACACACCTGTCCTGTACACTGTAACACTACCACCACTAGACACACCTGTCCTGTACACTGTAACACCACCACCACTAGACACACCTGTGCTGTACACTGTAACACCACCACTAGACACACCTGTCCTGTACACTGTAACACCACCACCACTAGACACTCCTGTCCTGTACACTGTAACACTACCACCACTAGACACACCTGTCCTGTACACTGTAACACCACCACCACTAGACACACCTGCCCTGTACACTGTAACACTACCACCACTAGACACACCTGTCCCGTACACTGTAACACCACCACCACTAGACACACCTGTCCTGTACACTGTAACACCACCACCACTAGACACACCTGTCCTGTACACTGTAACACCACCACCACTAGACACACCTGTCCTGTACACTGTAACACCACCACCACTAGACACACCTGTCCTGTACACTGTAACACCACCACTAGACACACCTGTCCTGTACACTGTAACACCACCACCACTAGACACACCTGTGCTGTACACTGTAACACCACCACTAGACACACCTGTCCTGTACACTGTAACACCACCACTAGACACACCTGTCCTGTACACTGTAACACTACCACCACTAGACACACCTGTCCTGTACACTGTAACACCACCACCACTAGACACTCCTGTCCTGTACACTGTAACACTACCACCACTAGACACACCTGTCCTGTACACTGTAACACCACCACTAGACACACCTGTCCTGTACACTGTAACACTAACACCACTAGACACACCTGCCCTGTACACTGTAACACCACCACTAGACACACCTGCCCTGTACACTGTAACACCACCACCACTAGACACACCTGCCCTGTACACTGTAACACCACCACTAGACACACCTGTCCTGTACACTGTAACACCACCACCACTAGACACACCTGTCTGTACACTGTAACACCACCACTAGACACACCTGTCCTGTACACTGTAACACTAACACCACTAGACACACCTGCCCTGTACACTGTAACACCACCACTAGACACACCTGTCCTGTACACTGTAACACCACCACCACTAGACACACCTGTCCTGTACACTGTAACACCACCACCACTAGACACACCTGTCCTGTACACTGTAACACTACCACCACTAGACACACCTGTCCTGTACACTGTAACACCACCACCACTAGACACACCTGCCCTGTACACTGTAACAACACCACCACTAGACACACCTGTCCTGTACACTGTAACACCACCACTAGACACACCTGTCCTGTACACTGTAACACCACCACCACTAGACACTCCTGTCCTGTACACTGTAACACCACCACCACTAGACACACCTGTCCTGTACACTGTAACACCACCACTAGACACACCTGCCCTGTACACTGTAACACCGCCACCACCACTAGACACACCTGTCCTGTACACTGTAACACCACCACCACCACTAGACACACCTGTCCTGTACACTCTAACACCACCACCACTAGACACACCTGCCCTGTACACTGTAACACCACCACCACTAGACACACCTGTCCTGTACACTGTAACACCACCACCACTAGACACACCTGTCCTGTACACTGTAACACCACCACCACTAGACACACCTGTCCTGTACACTGTAACACCACCACCACTAGACACACCTGTCCTGTACACTGTAACACCACCACTAGACACACCTGTGCTGTACACTGTAACACCACCACTAGTCACACCTGTCCTGTACATTGTAACACTACCACCACTAGACACACCTGTCCTGTACACTGTAACACTACCACCACTAGACACACCTGTCCTGTACACTGTAACACCACCACCACTAGACACACCTGCCCTGTACACTGTAACACCACCACTAGACACACCTTCCCTGTACACTGTAACACCACCACCACTAGACACACCTGTCCTGTACACTGTAACACCACCACCACCACTAGACACACCTGTCCTGTACACTGTAACACCACCACTAGACACACCTGCCCTGTACACTGTAACACCACCACCACTAGACACACCTATCCTGTACACTGTAACACCACCACTAGACACACCTGTCCTGTACACTGTAACACCACCACTAGACACACCTGTCCTGTACACTGTAACACCACCACCACTAGACACTCCTGTCCTGTACACTGTAACACCACCACTAGACACACCTGCCCTGTACACAGTAACACCACCACTAGACACACCTGCCCTGTACACTGTAACACCACCACCACTAGACACTCCTGTCCTGTACACTGTAACACTACCACCACTAGACACACCTGTCCTGTACACTGTAACACCACCACCACTAGACACACCTGTCCTGTACACTGTAACACTACCACACTAGACACACCTGTCCGTACACTGTAACACCACCACCACTAGACACACCTGTCCTGTACACTGTAACACCACCACCACTAGACACACCTGTCCTGTACACTGTAACACCACCACCACTAGACACAACTGTCCTGTACACTGTAACACCACCACCACTAGACACACCTGTCCCTGTACACTGTAAACACCACCACCACTAGACACACCTGTGCTGTACACTGTAACACCACCACTAGACACACCTGTCCTGTACACTGTAACACCACCACTAGACACACCTGTCCTGTACACTGTAACACTACCACCACTAGACACACCTGTCCTGTACACTGTAACACCACCACCACTAGACACTCCTGTCCTGTACACTGTAACACTACCACCACTAGACACACCTGTCCTGTACACTGTAACACCACCACCACTAGACACACCTGTCCTGTACACTGTAACACTACCACCACTAGACACACCTGTCCTGTACACTGTAACAACACCACCACCACTAGACACACCTGTCCTGTACACTGTAACACCACCACTAGACACACCTGTCCTGTACACTGTAACACCACCACCACTAGACACACCTGTCCTGTACACAGTAACACCACCACTAGACACACCTGTGCTGTACACTGTAACACCACCACTAGACACACCTGTCCTGTACACAGTAACACCACCACTAGACACACCTGTCCTGTACACTGTAACACCACCACCAGACACTCCTGTCCTGTACACTGTAACACCACCACCACCACTAGACACACCTGTCCTGTACACTGTAACACCACCACTAGACACACCTGTCCTGTACACTGTACCACCACCACTAGACACACCTGTCCTGTACACTGTAACACCACCACTAGACACACCTGTCCTGTACACTGTAACACCACCACCACTAGACACACCTGTCCTGTACACTGTAACACCACCACTAGACACACCTGTCCTGTACACTGTAACACCACCACTAGACACACCTGTCCTGTACACTGTAACACCACCACCACTAGACACACCTGTCCTGTACACTGTAACACCACCACCACCACTAGACACACCTGTCCTGTACACTGTAACACCACCACTAGACACACCTGTCCTGTACACTGTAACACCACCACCACTAGACACACCTGCCCTGTACACTGTAACACCACCACCACTAGACACACCTGTCCTGTACACTGTAACACTACCACCACTAGACACACCTGTCCTGTACACTGTAACACCACCACCACTAGACACACCTGCCCTGTACACTGTAACACTACCACCACTAGACACACCTGTCCCGTACACTGTAACACCACCACCACTAGACACACCTGTCCTGTACACTGTAACACCACCACCACTAGACACACCTGTCCTGTACACTGTAACACCACCACCACTAGACACACCTGTCCTGTACACTGTAACACCACCACCACTAGACACACCTGTCCTGTACACTGTAACACCACCACCACTAGACACACCTGTGCTGTACACTGTAACACCACCACTAGACACACCTGTCCTGTACACTGTAACACCACCACTAGACACACCTGTCCTGTACACTGTAACACTACCACCACTAGACACACCTGTCCTGTACACTGTAACACCACCACCACTAGACACTCCTGTCCTGTACACTGTAACACTACCACCACTAGACACACCTGTCCTGTACACTGTAACACTACCACCACTAGACACACCTGTCCTGTACACTGTAACACTACCACCACTAGACACACCTGTCCTGTACACTGTAACACCACCACCACTAGACACACCTGTCCTGTACACTGTAACACCACCACTAGACACACCTGTCCTGTACACTGTAACACCACCACCACTAGACACACCTGTCCTGTACACAGTAACACCACCACTAGACACACCTGTGCTGTACACTGTAACACCACCACTAGACACACCTGTCCTGTACACAGTAACACCACCACTAGACACACCTGTCCTGTACACTGTAACACCACCACCAGACACTCCTGTCCTGTACACTGTAACACCACCACCACCACTAGACACACCTGTCCTGTACACTGTAACACCACCACTAGACACACCTGTCCTGTACACTGTAACACCACCACCACTAGACACACCTGTCCTGTACACTGTAACACACCACCACTAGACACACCTGTCCTGTACACTGTAACACCACCACCACTAGACACACCTGTCCTGTACACTGTAACACCACCACTAGACACACCTGTCCTGTACACTGTAACACCACCACTAGACACACCTGTCCTGTACACTGTAACACCACCACCACTAGACACACCTGTCCTGTACACTGTAACACACCACCACCACTAGACACACCTGTCCTGTACACTGTAACACCACCACTAGACACACCTGTCCTGTACACTGTAACACCACCACCACTAGACACACCTGTCCTGTACACTGTAACCCCACCACCACTAGACACACCTGTCCTGTACACTGTAACACCACCACCACTAGACACACCTGTCCTGTAACACTGTAACACCACCACCACTAGACACACCTGTCCTGTACACTGTAACACCACCACTAGACACACCTGTCCTGTACACTGTAACACCACCACTAGACACACCTGTCCTGTACACTGTAACACAACCACTAGTCACACCTGTCCTGTACACTGTAACACCACCACCACTAGACACACCTGTCCTGTACACTGTAACACCACCACCACTAGACACACCTGTCCTGTACACTGTAACACAACCACTAGACACACCTGTCCTGTACACTGTAACACCACCACCACTAGACACACCTGTCCTGTACACAGTAACACCACCACTAGACACACCTGTCCCGTACACTGTAACACCACCACTAGACACACCTGTCCTGTACACAGTAACACAACCACCACTAGTCACACCTGTCCTGTACACTGTAACACCAACATCACTAGACACACCTGTCCTGTACACTGTAACACCACCACTAGACACACCTGTCCTGTACACAGTAACACCACCACTAGACACACCTGTCCTGTACACTGTAACACCACCACCACTAGACACTCCTGTCCTGTACACTGTAACACTACCACCACTAGACACACCTGTCCTGTACACTGTAACACCACCACTAGACACACCTGCGCTGTACACTGTAACACCACCACTAGACACACCTGTCCTGTACACTGTAACACCACCACTAGACACTCCTGTCCTGTACACTGTAACACCACCACCACTAGACACTCCTGTCCTGTACACTGTAACACCACCACTAGACACACCTGCGCTGTACACTGTAACACCACCACTAGACACACCTGTCCTGTACACTGTAACACCACCACTAGACACTCCTGTCCTGTACACTGTAACACCACCACTAGACACACCTGCGCTGTACACTGTAACACCACCACTAGACACACCTGTCCTGTACACTGTAACACCACCACTAGACACTCCTGTCCTGTACACTGTAACACCACCACTAGACACACCTGCGCTGTACACTGTACATACATTCCCCTGGAGTGGTGTGTATATCCGGTGCGCTGGTTTGGGGGATCTCTTTCCCGGTATACATACCACTCTTGCAGACAACCAGCATACTGGAGAGATCTTGGATGCAGGCTGCTGTCTGCTCCCTGGTGGGGGCGCTATAACTGCTGAGACCTGTGGCCGTATTGATGAAGATATTTTTTCCCAAGGACTCTTCATAGCATTGCAGCCATTCCTTAGACATAGGGGAGTCTGGAGGACTCTCACTCATTCGGCCATCTTGCTGTGACTGACCATCACTATCTTTACAAGCAGTGGACGTGGGGGAGGAGCCTGGGGTTTGGATACCTCCCCCGCCCTGTGCAGCCTCCTCATTGTTCTTCAGCATGCACAGTTTTGATGTTAATGTAGGGGTACACTCTGGATCATGGGACTGTTTTGGGTGTGAGAGGTTCGGCACAGCTGACCCCTCTTGAACGTTGGTGAAAGCGTCTGCTCCAGCCTTCCTGGGTTGTTGGGGTTCGCAGTACTGTCTACCCACACAGCCACTCTTTCCATAGAGTCTCCTGAACTTGTCCAGGGATCCTCTCAGACCTGTGGGCGTGCTCACCTTGATGTAAGCAGGGGGCGGGCCACATCTAGGTGGGATCCATTTACTAATGCCGGCTCGTACATGCTCACATCGAAGACTTCTAGGGTTAGTAGGGTTTTGAGCTGGACAGGGGGAGACCCCAGCTGCCCCCTGTATTGTGGAGGTATCAGGGGATGTGAGGGGGCTGCCATCTTGACTTATCTCCAGTGTGTTTTCAGGTATGTGATCAGACTCCTGATGGGCTACCAATGGAGGTGGTGGGGACTCCTGGTGGGCTCCCAGTGAAGGCGGTGGGGACTCCTGGTGGGCTACCAATGGAAGTGGTGGGGACTCCTGTTGGGTTACAAATGGAAGTGGTGGGGACTCCTGTTGGGTTACAAATGGAAGTGGTGGGGACTCCTGGTGGGTTCCCAAATGAGGAAGTGGGGACCCGTGGTGGGCTCCCAGTGGAGACAGTCCGGACTCCTGGTGGGCTACACAAGGAGGTGATGGGGACTCGTGGTAGACTTCAAATAGAGGCGGTGAGGACCCATGGTGGGATCCCAATAGAGATGGTGGGGACCTGTGAAGGGCTCCCAGTGAAGGTGCTGTGATGTCCCTGCTCCTGCGCACACATCGGGACCTCAGATAAGCTATACTGGAGGTGCCTACTGTCCTGGTATCATGGGGGGCAACTGGCTGCTTACCCCCCTCACAGGATAAGTTGTAGTGATGCTTTTGGCTGAATTCTGCCACCTCGTCTTTGGACACTTCTAAGAATAGGTTCTCTCTCTTGAGAAAGTTCCGGAGCCCCTGCTCAGCGCACAGCATCACCCGGTCCCAGTCTCGGAACTCTATCAGCGTCTTATCAGGCTGAAAGCAAACGTCGTACTCAGACACATGACATTGAATGTTAATTACAAAGACCCCGTAGAGATCAGAGGCAGAGCACGGGCGGCCGCTTCTCCCCCTGCAGATGGTGCTCTCTCCCCGGATGATGAAGTCCAAGAGTTTATGGAGCTTGGTCTTCAGGACCAGGCGCTTGTTCACATACAAGAACTGCATGGTCTTGTTGTAGTGGCCCTCGCAGCTGACCAGCCCATGGATGGTGAGGCCACTGTGTGTGTGCTGCACCTCCCGGAGGCCCTGGCTTCTGCCCGGCCCATAGATCTGGCAGAATCGGGAAGACAGCTCCTTGGTTTTTGGCAAGTGGAGTACCACTGAGTGAACAGCGTTGTTTCTTAAGGAGAAAGAGATGTCTGGCTTCATCAGGGCGATTGCCTCCAACCGCTGCTGGATGCGTTCTAGCTCCAGCGCCTGCTCCAGGTGTTTTCTGCGGACAGGCAGGGAGGAGAACAGGTTGTATAGCGTGACTGTTGTCCCTGCACTCGGACGGGTGGTTTCTACTTCCACAAGTGCCAGCGAGTTCCCGTTACGGAAGGTTCTGCTGAACGTCTGAGCTGTATCCTTGTGTCTGGAGCAGATCTCCACCACACCGGACACATCCACCATACTGGCCAGCGCCTCTCCACGAAAGCCAAAAAACCGCAAATCCTCCAAGTCCTGTACACTGTGACACTTGCTAGTACAAAACCGGGTCCCCACACGATCCATGTCCTCGCGGCACAATCCGCAGCCATTGTCCACCACTTGCACCTTGAAGGTTTCCAAGTCAATGCGAACCGCAATGCACGTGGCCCGTGCGTCAGCACTGTTAAGGACAAGTTCTTCTACACACTGTGCCACCGACGTGATGGCCACCCCCGATCGCAAACGGCATCTGACATCATCTGACAACACCCGGATCATGGGTCAAGACGTCCACACTGTGCAACAAGGACAAGAGAGAAGACATGACAAAGTGTAACCCAGCACGACCCTTGGATGACATCACTGATATATGACATGTGACCCACACACCTTATACTATATGAACAGCTATTCATCTATCACTGCTGACACCCAGCCTGTATATCATGTGTATATAGAGGTGGTCACAGCCCCGCCCCTCCTGTATATCATGTGTATAGAGAGGTAGTCACAGCCCCGCCCCCTGTATATCCTGTGTATAGCGAGGTAGTCACAGCCCCGCCCCTCCTGTATATAGTTGGTCACAGCCCCGCCCCCTCCTGTATATCATGTGTATATAGAGGTGGTCACAGCCCCGCCCCTCCTGTATATCCTGTGTATAGAGAGGTAGTCACAGCCCCCCTCCCTTTATATCATGTGTAGAGAGAAGTGGTCACAGCCCCGCCCCCTGTACATCTTGTGTATAGAGAGGTGGTCACCCCCCGCCCCCTACTGTATATCATGTGTATAGAGAGGTAGTCACAGCCCCGCCCCCTGTATATCCTGTGTATAGAGAGGTAGTCACAGCCCCCCTCCCTTTATATCATGTGTATGGCGAGGTAGTCACAGCCCCGCCCCCTCCTGTATATAGAGGTGGTCATAGCCCCGCCCTCTCCTGTATATCATGTGTATAGAGAGGTAGTCACAGCCCCGCCCCCTGTATATCCTGTGTATAGCGAGGTAGTCACAGCCCCGCCCCCTTCTGTATATAGAGTTGGTCACAGCCCCGCCCCCTGTATATCCTGTGTATAGAGAGGTAGTCACAGCCCCCGCCCCCTGTATATCCTGTGTATAGAGAGGTAGTCACAGCCCCGCCCCCTGTATATCCTGTGTATAGAGAGGTAGTCACAGCCCCGCCCCCTGTATATTATGTGTATAGAGGTAGTCACAGCCCCACCCCCTGCATATCCTGTGTATAGAGGGAGTCATAGCCCCGCCCCCTGTATATCCTGTGTATAGAGAGGGAGTCACAGCCCCACCCCCTGTATATCCTTTGTATAGAGGGAGTCATAGCCCAGCCCCCTGTATATCCTGTGTATAGAGGGAGTCATAGCCCCGCCCCGTGTATATCGAGAAGGAGTCACAGCCCCCCTCCCTTTATATCATGTGTATAGAGAGGGAGTCACAGCCCCGCCCCCTGTATATCCTGTGTATAGAGAGGGAGTCACAGCCCCGCCCCCTGTATATCCTGTGTATAGAGGGAGTCATAGCCCCGCCCCCTGTATATCCTGTGTATAGAGAGGGAGTCACAGCCCCGCCCCCTGTATATCCTGTGTATAGAGGGAGTCATAGCCCCGCCCCCTGTATATCCTGTGTATAGAGGGAGTCATAGCCCCGCCCCCTGTATATCCTGTGTATAGAGAGGGAGTCACAGCCCCGCCCCCTGTATATCCTGTGTATAGAGGGAGTCATAGCCCTGCCCCCTGTATATCCTGTGTATAGAGGGAGTCACAGCCCCACCCCCTGGATGTCATCACTGATGATGTCATCCACACATCTTATACTTCAGAGTGTGGGGTATAAGACACTTATCTCACGGCGATGGACAAAGACAAGAGAGAAAAAGAGGATAATGAAAGTTTCCTTTAATCCTCAAGACATAACTACACACTGGGGGAGCGGGACACCTGAAGGAAGGACAGCATGCATAGATATCTCCGTACATCAATGTGTGGCAGCGGGCCATTGGTCTCTCAGGGGGCCGCGAGCAGAGCCTAGCTGTCACTTGTGGATCTGGAAGCTGACATGATCAAGTTGCTGGATCTTCCTTTCATTGTGGAATTGGGCCCTGGTGATTCTGGACTTGGGGCTCCCTGTTTCCTGCAGCCATCGCTGCATCTCCCGCACTTTGGCTACTGGGCCTTGTAAGTGACCTCTGACTGTCCCACGTTCTGTATTCTGCACGCATCCAACAAGACCCAAGCGGGTCCCCTCCGCCTGTAACAGGCAAACACAAACACCCCATCACCAGGAGCCCCGATAGGGGCAATCATCACTATGGCCCACCAGCTCTATTACCTGGGTGTACTTCCGAAAGAAAACGCCTTGAACCTTCCCAAACACCTCAAAATCCAGACAGATGAGAAAGTCGGCCTCTGTCATGGTCCTAGAACAGACGTCCCAATTCAGGTCACACGATGGTCACCTAGAAACAGGACAAGACAGACAATGGGCTTACACCTGCTGCACCCCTGAACTGGCAGTCTCCACTGATGATAGCAGTGGCCACATTATACATACAGATAGCAGTAACCATCAGCCTAATACATACAGGGGGTGCAGTAACCATCAGCCTAATACATACAGGGGATGCAGTAACCATCAGCCTAATACATACAGGGGGTGCAGTAACCATCAGCCTAATACATACAGGGGGTGCAGTAACCATCAGCCTAATACATACAGGGGGTGCAGTAACCATCGGCCTAAGACATACAGGGGGTGCAGTAACCATCGGCCTAACACAGGGGGTGCAGTAACCATCAGCCTAATACATACAGGGAGTGCAGTAACCATCAGCCTAATACATACAGGGGGTGCAGTAACCATCGGCCTAACACAGGGGGTGCAGTAACCATCAGCCTAATACATACAGGGGGTGCAGTAACCATCAGCCTAATACATACAGGGGGTGCAGTAACCATCAGCCTAATACATACAGGGGGTGCAGTAACCATCGGCCTAAGACATACAGGGGGTGTAGTAACCATCGGCCTAATACATACAGGGGGTGCAGTAACCATCAGCCTAATACATACAGGGGGTGCAGTAACCATCAGCCTAATACATACAGGGGGTGCAGTAACCATCAGCCTAATACATACAGGGGGTGCAGTAACCATCGGCCTAACACAGGGGGTGCAGTAACCATCAGCCTAATACATACAGGGGGTGCAGTAACCATCAGCCTAATACATACAGGGGATGCAGTAACCATCGGCCTAAGACATACAGGGGGTGTAGTAACCATCAGCCTAATACATACAGGGGGTGCAGTAACCATCAGCCTAATACATACAGGGGGTGCAGTAACCATCAGCCTAATACATACAGGGGGTGCAGTAACCATCAGCCTAATACATACAGGGGGTGCAGTAACCATCGGCCTAATACATACAGGGGGTGCAGTAACCATCGGCCTAATACATACAGGGGGTGCAGTAACCATCGGCCTAAGACATACAGGGGGTGTAGTAACCATCGGCCTAATACATACAGGGGATGCAGTAACCATCAGCCTAATACATACAGGGGGTGCAGTAACCATCAGCCTAATACATACAGGGGGTGCAGTAACCATCAGCCTAATACATACAGGGGGTGCAGTAACCATCAGCCTAATACATACAGGGGGTGCAGTAACCATCAGCCTAATACATACAGGGGGTGCAGTAACCATCAGCCTAATACATACAGGGGGTGCAGTAACCATCAGCCTAATACATACAGGGGATGCAGTAACCATCAGCCTAATACATACAGGGGGTGCAGTAACCATCAGCCTAATACATACAGGGGGTGCAGTAACTATCAGCCTAATACATACAGGGGGTGCAGTAACCATCAGCCTAATACATACAGGGGATGCAGTAACCATCAGCCTAATACATACAGGGGGTGCAGTAACCATCAGCCTAATACATACAGGGGGATGCAGTAACCATCGGCCTGATACATACAGGGGGTGCAGTAACCATCAGCCTAATACATATAGGGGGTGTAGTAACCATCAGCCTAAAATATAAAAAGGGGTACAGTAACTATCAGCCTAATACATACAGGGAGTGCAGTAACTATCAGCCTAATACATACAGGGGATGCAGTAACCATCAGCCTAATACATACAGGGGGTGCAGTAACCATCAGCCTAATACATACAGGGGGATGCAGTAACCATCAGCCTAATACATACAGGGGATGCAGTAACCATCAGCCTAATACATACAGGGGGTGTAGTAACCATCAGCCTAATACATACAGGGGGTGCAGTAACCATCAGCCTAATACATACAGGGGGTGCAGTAACCATCAGCCTAATACATACAGGGGGTGCAGTAACCATCAGCCTAATACATACAGGGGGTGCAGTAACCATCAGCCTAATACATACAGGGGGTGCAGTAACCATCAGCCTAATACATATAGGGGGTGTAGTAATTTTCAGCCTAAAATATAAAAAGGGGTACAGTAACTTTTAGCCTAATATGTACACGGGGTGCAGTAACCATCAGCCTAATACATACAGGGGATGCAGTAACCATCGGCCTAAGACATACAGGGGGTGCAGTAACCATCAGCCTAATACATACAAAGGATGCAGTAACCATCAGCCTAATACATACAGGGGGTGCAGTAACCATCAGCCTAATACATACAGGGGGTGCAGTAACCATCAGCCTAATACATACAGGGGGTGCAGTAACCATCAGCCTAATACATACAGGGGGTGCAGTAACCATCAGCCTAATACATACAGGGGGTGCAGTAACCATCAGCCTAATACATACAGGGGATGCAGTAACCATCGGCCTAACACATACAGGGGTGCAGTAACCATCAGCCTAATACATACAGGGGGTGCAGTAACCATCAGCCTAATACATACAGGGGGTGCAGTAACCATCAGCCTAATACATACAGGGGGTGCAGTAACCATCAGCCTAATACATACAGGGGATGCAGTAACCATCGGCCTAACACATACAGGGGTGCAGTAACCATCAGCCTAATACATACAGGGGGTGCAGTAACCATCGGCCTAATACATACAGGGGGTGCAGTAACCATCGGCCTAATACATACAAGCGGTGTAGTAACCATCAGCCTAATACATACAGGGGGTGCAGTAACCATCAGCCTGATACATACAGAGGGATGCAGTAACCATCGGCCTGACACATACAGGGAGTGTAGTAACCATCAGCCTGATACATACAAGGGGTGTAGTAACCATCAGCCTAATACATACAGGGGTGCAGTAACCATCAGCCTAATACATACAGGGGGTGCAGTAACCATCAGCCTAATACATACAGGGGGTGCAGTAACCATCGGCCTAATACATACAGGGGGTGCAGTAACCATCAGCCTAATACATACAGGGGGTGCAGTAACCATCAGCCTAATACATACAGGGGGTGCAGTAACCATCAGCCTAATACATACAGGGGATGCAGTAACCATCAGCCTAATACATACAGAGGATACAGTAACCATCAGCCTAATACATACAGGGGTGCAGTAACCATCGGCCTAATACATACAGGGGGTGCAGTAACCATCAGCCTAATACATACAGGGGTGCAGTAACCATCAGCCTAATACATACAGGGGGTGCAGTAACCATCAGCCTAATACATACAGGGGGTGCAGTAACCATCAGCCTAATACATACAGGGGGTGCAGTAACCATCGGCCTAATACATACAGGGGGTGCAGTAACCATCAGCCTAATACATACAGGGGATGCAGTAACCATCAGCCTAACACATACAGGGAGTGTAGTAACCATAAGCCTGATACATACAAGGGGTGTAGTAACCATCAGCCTAATACATACAGGGGTGCAGTAACCATCGGCCTAATACATACAGGGGGTGTAGTAACCATCAGCCGAAAATATAAAAAGGGGTACAGTAACAATCAGCCTAATACATACAGGGGGTGCAGTAACCATCCTCCTCCTCTGTAATATATTTGTCAGAACAGGGGAGGTAGGGACAAGACACAACAGTGAGCCCTACTAATGAGCCGACGCACTGTCCCTACCCACTTGTCTCAAATGGCAACCACGAAGGCTGCCGCTGCTATGCTATAGGTGAACACAGAATGAGACAGAGGAACAAACACAAAGGGAGAGTCGAACAAGCCAAAGTCCAAACCAAACGGGCAACGCAGTACAGAATCAGGAACCAGTCAGATAGTCAAAGATCAGGCGGGAAGTCAGATAACAAGTAAATCCAACAGAGGAATTAGGTACGGGGATGGCAGGAATAGACAGGGGGAGGTGGGATCAGGGTATGAACCTTAATAGCCAGCGCTAAGAGACTGCCTCAGCTTTCTTTTATGAGGATCAAGAGCCAGGTCCGGATCCCTATTGGAACGGCACTCTGATCCTCCAGTTTTCAGACAGGCAGTGAAAAACGTCAATCAAACACTTGCTCAGCTGTGGCAATCAAGGCTGGGAGAGTTCAGTGTAACTCTTGCATTGCCGGAATCTAAGAAGCAATCGGATGTGTCACACAGAAGCAAAAGCAGGCTCAGTTCACACCAGGCTACTGCACATTCCTGACAGTATCCCCCCCCCCCGCCTCTTATGAGGGGCCTCAGGACCCTTATGGAGCAGACCAGGCTTAGACGGATTTTGTGCGTGATATTGTCGAACCACCTGTGGGGCATGCATATCCTTCCCAGAAACCCACGTACGTTCCTCTGGTCCAAAGCCCTTCCAGTGGACCAGACACTGTATAGACCACTGAACCCAAGGAGCATTAAGAATTTTCTCCACCTCATATTCCAACTCGCCTTGGATGACTAGTGGAGCAGAAGGAGTTGATGGAGATACCGGGAGAATGTATTTTTTCAAGAGTGCATTATGGATACGAAATGAAGCAGGCAATTTCAATCTAAAAGTAACTGGGTTAATTATCTCGGCTTTGACCAAACTCTGATGAACTTGGGCCCAAACTGTGGCTTTGGCTGAGGGGTTAACTGACTTGGCACCATAAGTAGAGGAATACCTTGGGTTAAAACCATAGTTGCAAAAGAACGGTGACATCTTAAGTGAGCGCTGCTCATGATTGTTTAAGGCGAATTCAGCTAGAGATATAAAAGTCCCTTCATTTGTCTTGGGCATCAGCCAAACATCTCAAAAACTGTTCTAGAGACTGGTTGATCCTCTCCATCTGCCCATTCGTCTGCGGATGGAAGGCAGAAGAGAAAGACAAGGCGGTACCCAACTGACCACAAAAATCTCTCTTAAACTTAGCCACAAACTGAACACTCTGGTTGGACAAAAAATTTTTCAGGAATACAATCGATATATGTGTCCACAGTCTCGTAGGCACAGGTAGAGGGTGTAATAACCTTTCAGGTGACCTACAAGGGACCTTGGACGTAGCACAGGTCTTACATCCACGAAGGACTTAACATCTCGGGCCCAGGAAGGCCACCAGTAGTGGCGCAAGTGCAAGTATTTGGTTCCTGCCACCCCTGGGTGTCCATCTAACACGGAGCTGTGAATCTCCTCCAAAACTCAGAGGCGAAGATTGGGGGGTAAAAATAGTTGTGACTCCGGAGTGTTCTGGGGTGCCAAAGACTTAGACTCAGCGATTTGAGTTCCCAGGTCCGGCTGCAAAATGGCCACTACCACACCAGGGGACAGGATGGTATCGGGATGGATCCTAGGCGTAGTCTCGATGTCAAAGCCGCGGGACAGGGCGTCAGCCTTGACATTCTTGGAACCAGGCTGGTAGGTTATCTCAAAATTGAACCTAGTGAAAAACAAGGCCCTTCTGGCTTGGGAGTGGTGTGAGACGTTTGGCTTGATCTAAATACATGAGATTCTTGTGATCAGTAAGAACCATCATCTTATGTTTTGCCATTTTTATAGCCAACTAATCTCTATTACTTATGTCAAAGTTGCACTCTGCCTTGGAGAACTTTCTCGAGAAGAATACAACGGGTTGAAGGTTGGTAAGAGCTGCCGACCTTTGAGACAGAACAGCTCCTACCCCACCTCGAATCGCCCACCTTCACTACAAAAGGACGCTTAAAATCCGGCCATATCAGCACCGGAGCCTCTGAGAAGCACCACTTGAGTCAAATGCCAAGTTAGCGTCAAAGGTCAAATTTACCAGATCCGCCCCCTTTTTGGATAAATCGGCGAGAGGTTTGGCTATGAGCGAGAAGCCCTTAATAAATTTCCAATAGTAATTGGCAAAACCCAAGAACCTCTGCAGAGCCTTAAGGTTATTGGGTCGCTCCCAGTTCTCAATAGCTTGGACTTTAAAGGAGAAGTCCAGCGGAAATTTTTATTAAAGTATTGTATTGACGGGACTGAGGGACACAGGGCACTGAAGGGATACTGAGCCCGCACAGCTCTGAGAGTCGGGTCATGACATCACCATTTAATCCAGGAAGCGACGTCACCGTGTTATCCAGGAAGCGACGTCACCGTGTTATCCAGGAAGCGACCTCACCGTGTTATCCAGGAAGCGACCTCACCGTGTTATCCAGGAAGCGACGTCACCGTGTTATCCAGGAAGCGACGTCACCGTGTTATCCAGGAAGCGACGTCACCGTGTTATCCAGGAAGCGACGTCACCGTGTTATCCAGGAAGCGACGTCACCGTGTTAACCAGGAAGCGACGTCACCGTGTTAACCAGGAAGCGACGTCACCGTGTTAACCAGGAAGCGACATCACCGTGTTAACCAGGAAGCGACATCACCATGTTATCCAGGAAGTGAAGCCTTGATGTAGTAGTACGTGCAGGGAAAAAAGCCCTTTATAAGCATTTCTCATAATAAGTCTATAGTGGTGATTTGTATAACTTGGGGGGCAATACAATACTTTAATAAAAATTTTCACCGGACTTCTCCTTTAAGAGGGTCCATACTAAACCAGTTTGATGTTATCTTATACCCAAAGGGCATAAGGGAATGAGACCTCCTGAATTCCAAATTGGCAATTACACAGCTTGGCACACAGCTGATTAGCTCTCAGAAGTTCCATGACAGTGCGGACATGCAAAATGTGAGAAGACCAGTCAGGGGAATAAATCAAAATGTCATCAAGATATACAACCAAGAAAGGACCAAAGTACTCGTGGAATACATAATTTACAAAGTGTTGGAAGACTGCTGGGGCATAACAAGGTATTCGAAATGCCCTTCAGGGGTATTGAAGGCGGTCTTCCATTAATCACCCTCCTTAATCCTTATTATATCGTATGCTCCCTGCAAATCAATTTTAGAAAACCACTTAGCACCCACAATTAAATTAAATAAATCAGGAATAAGGGGTAGAGGATGTTGATTTTTCACAGTAATTTTGTTCAATTCACGATAGTCAATACAAGTTAAGTTTAATATGATATAAAAATGGGATATTTGGCCCCAGGCAAGAGATCAATTGAGCAATCATAGGGTCGATGGGGGTGGGGTGGGGGTAAAGCCCCCACTGAACTTTCATCAAACATGTCAGCATAATCAGACAAAAACTCAGGAATCTCCCCCTCCCCAGGGGAACATTCTGTAATACAGTAATACAATGGGAACCACATCTAGACCCTCACCGAACCAGTTCCCTGCTGGACCAATTGAACACAGGGTTATGTGCTTCCAGCCAGGGCAACCACAGAATAACATCAGATTATTCATAATAAGAAAATCAAGAGTCTTCACATGTACCGACCCCACATTTACTTCGGGGGGGGGGGGGGGGGGGGGGTGGTGTTATGTCGGAAGAACCAGAATCCACCTGGGCGTACCCAGAAATAAATCTATTCCCCAACACCAGAGAAATAGGCAGGTTACCTGTGCGCCTGAGTGACCCCCTCGATAGACGCTCAGGCACCTAGAGGTTTCTGGCGGTGGTTCTGGCCTGGAAGGACATTGCCGTACTCTATGTCCTGCTTTCCCACAATACAGGCAGAGGTCGTTTTGGAGGCGATGTGCCCGTCTCGCCCTGGCATTGGTGGAGTCAACCTACATGTTCCTCAAGAGGGGGAAGAGACGAGAGAGGAAAATTTAGGATAAGGAGTCCGGGGGAACATAGGTTTGGGAGAGTCAGAGGTCGCCTTCTCTCTTTGTCCATCCCTCATGCGTCGGTCCACCGGGATGGCTAGTGTCATAGCTTCCTCAAGGGTCTCTGGGTAAGGATAGGCCACTAACAGGTCCTTGAGACGGTCACACAGCCTTGCTCGGAACTGGTATCTAAGGGCAGGGTCAATCCAGGCAGAGGGACCGCACCACTGTCCTAATTCCGCACAGTAGTCTTCTACAGGACGTTTATCTTGCCTCAAAGACGTCAGCTGACGTTCCACCTTAGCGCCACAATCCACAATCCGACACGAGATGCGGTGAGTATAATGCACCACACTTCCGGGTCTAGTGTGAGTTGTAATGTGTGTTATTTTGTGAATAATTGCTTAGCGTCGCACTACCCCTTTAATAGCCAGTGCTGAGAAGTCTCAGCCTTCTTTTATGAGGATCAAGAGCCCGGTCCGGATCTCCATTGGACCAGCGCTCTGATCCTCCAGGTTCCAGACAGGCAGAGAAAAACGTCAATCAAACAACACTGCTCAGCTGCAGCAATCAAGGCTGGGAGAATTCAGTATAATGCTGCGTTTACACACAGAGATTTATCTGATTTTGGATGCCAAAGCCAGGAATGGATTTGAAAACAGGAGAAATCTCAGTCTTACCTTTATCACCTGTTCCCAGTTTATAATCTGCTCATGGTTTTGGCTTCCAAAATCTGTCAGATAAATCTGTCTGTGTAAACGCACCATTGCTCCTGCATTGCCGGCAGCGGAGAAGCAATCGGGTGTGTCACACAAAAGCTAAAACCAGGCCCAGTTCACACCAGGCTACTGCACATTCCTGACAGTACTATCATCCTACTCCTCTGTAATATGATATTATCCCCCTCCTCTGACCACATGACCCCTGCAGCCCCCCCTAACATCACCCCCTCACATGACCTCTGCATCACATGGCCCCTTCTGCCCCGCCCCTCACATGGGCCCTGCAGCCCCCCCCATCACATGACCCCTGCAGCCCCCCCATCACATGGCCCCTGCAGCCCCCCCCATCACATGACCCTGCAGCCTGCCCATCACATGACCCCTGCAGCCTGCCCATCACATGACCCCTGCAGCCTGCCCATCACATGACCCCTGCAGCCCCCCCCATCACATGACCCCTGCAGCCCGCCCATCACATGACCCCTGCAGCCCCCCATCACATGGCCCCCTCACATGACCTCTGCATCACATGGCCCCTTCTGCCCCGCCCCTCACATGGGCCCTGCAGCCCCCCCCATCACATGACCCCTGCAGCCCCCCCATCACATGGCCCCTGCAGCCCCCCCCATCACATGACCCTGCAGCCTGCCCATCACATGACCCCTGCAGCCTGCCCATCACATGACCCCTGCAGCCTGCCCATCACATGACCCCTGCAGCCCCCCCCATCACATGACCCCTGCAGCCCGCCCATCACATGACCCCTGCAGCCCCCCATCACATGGCCCCTTCTGCCCCCCCCTCACCCCCTCACATGGCCCCTGCAGCCCCCCCCATCACCCCCTCACATGGCCCCTGCAGCCCCCCCCCCATCACATGGGCCCTGCAGCCCCCCCCCTCACATGGCCCCTGCAGCCCCCCCATCACCCCCTCACATGGCCCCTGCAGCCCCCCCATCACCCCCTCACATGACCCCTGCAGCCCCCCCCATCACCCCCTCACATGGCCCCTGCAGCCCCCCCCCTCACATGGCCCCTGCAGCCCCCCCATCACCCCCTCACATGGCCCCTGCAGCCCCCCCATCACCCCCTCACATGGCCCCTGCAGCCCCCCCATCACCCCCTCACATGGCCCCTGCAGCCCCCCCATCACCCCCTCACATGACCCCTGCAGCCCCCCCCCATCACATGACCCCTGCAGCCCCCCCCATCACATGACCCTGCAGCCCCCCCCCCATCACATGACCCTGCAGCCTGCCCATCACATGACCCCTGCAGCCCCCCCAATGTCACCCGTGCAGCCACCTCAGTCCCCGCCCAGTATAACCCCCAGCCTCATGCTGGGAGTGGTAGTTTTGCAGGATATAGAAGAGATAACACACGCGTGGGACGTTTCCGTTACTCACCCGCTCCGCTCGTCTCTATGACAATGCTCAGAACGGAAGCGCCGGGTGATGACGCCATCAGGTGCCGCCCATCAGTGACGTCAGCGGGTGCGGTCTCCTAGCAACCAGTACAACAGTCCCTGCGAGAGCCGAGAGCGGGATGGCCAGGCTGGAGCTGTCTCCTTACCGCCACATTGAGGCCCAGGCTGAGGGGCAGCTGTCCTCCCTCCGGAGGGGGCCCCAGGGGCCCCAGGGGCTGTCCAGACTGGAGCTGCTGAGGAGTGAGTACCAGGAGAGGGCGCTGCGGGACAAGGAGGACAAGATGCTAAAGCTGCTGACACAACAACAGCAACAACAGCAGCAGCGCATCAAGGGTTACAGGGTCCACCAGCCCCCAGAGGACAGGGCCTGGGCCTCCAACTGGACTGTGCCTAAAAGGACTGCGGGGGTGGACAGGGCACACCCTCTAAGGCCCGTCTTCCCCCGCACCCCGTCCGCTCACATCACAGCCACCGCCGCCAAAGTCCCGCTGCCTTATGTGCGCTCCAAGTCCGGACCCGGCCGTCCTGACCAATGGCAGGAGCTGGAGAAAAGCGAGATGAACCTGGAGGCCGAGATCCGCAAGAAGGAGGCGCTGCTCCGAGAAAAGCTGCGGAGGACGGAGGAAGAGCTGAGGCGGATCCAGAGAGAACGGCAGGAGGAGGAACAGGGGGTCCGAGAGATCCAGAGAGAACGGCAGGAGGAGGAACAGGGGGTCCGAGAGATCCAGAGAGAACGGCAGGAGGAACAGGGGGTCCGAGAGATCCAGAGAGAACGGCAGGAGGAGGAACGGGGGGTCCGAGAGATCCAGAGAGAACGGCAGGAGGAGGAACAGGGGGTCCGAGAGATCCAGAGAGAACGGCAGGAGGAGGAACGGGGGGTCCGAGAGATCCAGAGAGAACGGCAGGAGGAGGGACGGGGGGTCCGAGAGATCCAGAGAGAACGGCAGGAGGAGGAACGGGGGGTCCGAGAGATCCAGAGAGAACGGCAGGAGGAGGAACGAGGGGTCCGAGAGATCCGGAGGGGACGGGAGGAGGAGGAACGAGGGGTCCGAGAGATCCGGAGGGGACGGGAGGAGGAGGAACGAGGGGTCCGAGAGATCCGGAGGGGACGGGAGGAGGCTGAACGGGGGGTCCGAGAGATCCGGAGGGGACGGGAGGAGGCTGAACAGGGGGCCCGAGAGATCCAGAGAGAACGGCAGGAGGAGGATCGGGGGGTCCGAGAGATCCAGAGAGAACGGCAGGAGGAGGAACGAGGGGTCCAAGAGATCCAGAGGGGACGGGAGGAGGCTGAACGGGGGGTCCGAGAGATCCGGAGGGGACGGGAGGAGGCTGAACGGGGGGCCCGAGAGATCCGGAGGGGACGGGAGGAGGCTGAACGGGGGGCCCGAGAGATCCGGAGGGGACGGGAGGAGGCAGAACAGGGGGCCCGAGAGATCCGGAGGGGACGGGAGGAGGCTGAACGGGGGGTCCGAGAGATCCGGAGGGGACGGGAGGAGGCTGAACGGGGGGCCCTAGAGATCCGGAGGGGACCGGAGGAGGCTGAACGGGGGGCCCGAGAGATCCGGAGGGGACCGGAGGAGGTTGAACGGGGGGCCCTAGAGATCCGGAGGGGACCAGAGGAGGCTGAACAGGGGGCCCTAGAGATCCAGAGGGGACGGGAGGAGGCTGAACAGGGGGCCCTAGAGATCCAGAGGGGACGGGAGGAGGCTAAACAGGGGGTCCGAGAGATCCAGACGGAATGGGGAGTCCAAGAGATCCAGAGGGGACGGGAGGAGGCTGAACGGGGGGTCAGAGAGATCCAGAGGGGACGGGAGGAGGCTGAGCGGGGGGTCCGAGAGATCCAGAGGGGACGGGAGGAGGCTGAACGGGGGGTCAAAGAGATCCGGAGCAACAAGATGGGACCCAGACTAGAGGACCGAGGCACTGGAAGCCATGTGGAGGCTGGAAAGGCCAGTCCCCTCTCTAGAGACCATTACACCAGGGGCAATTGGAAGGCCAGTCCCCTCTATATAGGCGAGTCCGATCTGACCTTTCCCTCCTCACAGCGCCCTTCTCTTTCACATGTTGAAGACGTTTTTTGTCGGCTGAAATTGGAAACTGGGGGAGTACAGGATGGTGAACGTCCACCATCTGGGAACTTAGAAGAGAAGAACAACCCCCAGAGTCTGGGACAGCCACTGGTCCCATGTCTGTTGTGTGGACGACGTTTTATGGAACATCGCCTGCAGAAGCACAGCGTGGTATGTGAGAAAACGCAGCGCTCCAGGAGGAAAGTGTTTGACTCCTCAAAGGCCCGAGCCAAGGGAACAGATCTAGAGCAATACCTGCAGAAGAAAGGGAGACGACCCTCCCCACCCCCCCAGGTCAGCAGCATTTCTCATATTATATTCCACCATAGGCTGGATTTATATGTAATCTCCCCTCTATTTCCCCCCTGGTCTCCTGCACCTTCCTCCCTTCATTCCCCCTGGTTTCCTGCACCTTCCTCCCTTCATTCCCCCTTTGTCTCCTGCACCTTCCTCCCTTCATTCCCCCTTTGTCTCCTGCACCTTCCTCCCTTCATTCCCCCTTTGTCTCCTGCACCTTCCTCCCTTCATTCCCCCTGATCTACTGCACCTTCCTCCCTTCATTCCCCCTTTGTCTCCTGCACATTCCCCCCTCTTTGCCTCATACATCTCCCCCACCGTGTTCTCACTTGTCTTTGATAGGTCGGGACCACCTCCTGGCGCCAGAAGCACGAGTCTTTCCTGAGGACCATCCGCCAGACTCGTGTAGTGCAGGACGTTGTGGCCAGAGGGGGGAGAATATCTGATCTGCCGCCCCTTCCCCCAGAGGAAAACCCGGACTACTTGACTTGTCCTCACTGTAGTCGACGCTTTGCTCCACGTGCAGCTGAACGACATATTCCAAAGTGTGAGACCATTAAAAGCAAGCCACGTCCTCCACCAGCCCGTCGCCGCTGACACAGGTACCACGTGCTCCATGTTTGTGGTTTATAATGGGTGAATGTGGGGGAGGCAACAGCCTCTCCCACATCTTGTGTCTACACCACAGTTAAGGGAGCGTGTGCCAAATATAGGGCGGCACCAAAAAGGGAAACCACAGCGCCCTGCAGCGATGTACTGGCCTGTACATGGGTAGTCACCACTTCCTACGTACACACACTTAGCTGGACTAAATAGGGACTCCCTTGGTCCAATACTTCCTACCTATGTCCAGCCCACTAAAGAGAATGGAGCCCACTGCAGTGCCCAAAGTAGATGTTGGCATCCTGGTGACAAAGGCGCCCTGCATGAACACTGTGTGAATTGAGCCTAAGAGCAGATGGGTGTTAATACTGAGCTATCCAGATGATAGAAGGCTGCTGCACCATATAATGTGTTACACTGGAAGCCTATAACGGTGGCCAGGTATCCTGTCCACTGTCTTCTGCGGCAGGCGATGGCCCTGCCCTCTGTGGCAGCCTGGATCATTCGGGTCTAGATGCATGGGTCGAGCCGCATGTGTCTCTTTGTGCAGTATACATCCGGCCACCGGAGGGGGCACCCTTTCTGGATTTAAAGGTTCAGTACCTTAATTATCTCCACCTGTGCATAGGTATACAAGGAGTTTTTTTCTTTCTTGCACATGTGCCCTGCCTGAGCATTGTGGTCCTTCTAAGATCTCTCTGCTATTTTGCTAAGCGAGTATTCCTGAGCTCCTTTACCCAGTGTTCTTGAATTTTACTTTCTGGTTCCTGTGTTCTTGTGTTCCTGCTGTCTGGGCCTACTTTTCCAGTTGGTTCCCATATACCTGTGTTTTCCCGCCGTGAGTGTGAACCTGACTCAACCCGTTTGTACTAGCTATCTATTCCTGCATAGTGTGACCTGCACCCATGTCTTTGTCTCCAACATCTGTCACCTGCATCTGGTGTGTCCTGTATAGACGTATTTGCCTGTACTATCTGTTTGGCAATTTGAGTTGTTACCATGCTTGCCATCTTATCTGCCCGCTCCAGCTGGCACTTGATCAGTATATACCCCTCCTAGATGTGACTGATATAAATATATATACTCCTCCTCGATGTGAGGGAATGACATCTTCTCAGTGATACTCTGGTTCTGTAGAAAGCTCAATGTGCTGACACCAACATCCCACACACATCATCCCTGGGAATCCCATGTATTATCGAATGGCGGCCTGGAGGTGGCGTCACACACAGAATTACAGTGGTAGCTCTCTCAAGGCTGATGTATTGTGTGTGTGGTCTCCACATGCCTGTCTAACCTCACTACAAGGCCCGGGCATGCTCCTGATGAGGTGTATGACTTCCCTACATGTCCCCGGCATGCTCCTGATGAGGTGTATGACCTCCCTACAAGGCCCAGGCATGCTCCTGATTAGACGTCTGTATGACCTCCCTACAAGGCCCGGGCATGCTCCTGATGTGGTGTCTGTATGACCTCCCTACAAGGCCCGGCCATACTCCTGATGAGGCGACTGTATGACCTCCCTACAAGGCCCAGGCATGCTCCTGATGAGGTGTCTGTATGACCTCCCTACAAGGCCCGGGCATGCTCCTGATGAGGTGTATGACCTCCCTACAAGGCCCGGCCATGCTCCTGATGAGGTGTATGGCCTCCCTACAAGGCCCGGGCATGCTCCTGATGAGGTGCCTGTATGGCCTCCCTACAAGGCCCGGGCATGCTCCTGATGAGGTGGCTGTATGACCTCCCTACAAGGCCCAGGCATGCTCCTGATGAGGTGTCTGTATGACCTCCCTACAAGGCTCAGGCATGCTCCTGATGAGGTGGCTGTATGACCTCCCTAGAAGGCCCGGCCATGCTCCTGATGAGGTGGCTGTATGACCTCCCTACAAGGCCCGGGCATGCTCCTGATGAGGTGTATGACCTCCCTACAAGGCCCGGGCATGCTCCTGATGAGGTGTATGACCTCCCTACAAGGCCCAGGCATGCTCCTGATGAGGTGGCCGTATGACCTCCCTACAAGGTCCGGGCATGCTCCAGATGAGGTGGCTGTATGACCTCCCTACAAGGCCCAGGCATGCTCCTGATGAGGTGTATGACCTCCCTACAAGGCTCGGGCATGCTCCTGATGAAGTGGCCGTATGACCTCCCTACAAGGCCCGGGCATGCTCCTGATGAGATGTATGACCTCCCTACAAGGCCCGGGCATGCTCCTGATGAGGCGACTGTATGACCTCCCTACAAGGCCCGGGCATGCTCCTGATGAGGTGTCTGTATGACCTCCCTACAATGCCCAAGCATGCTCCTGATGAGGTGTATGACCCCAATACAAGGCCCGGGCATGCTTCTGATGAGGTGTCTGTATGGCCTCCCTACAAGGCCCCGGCATGCTCCAGATGAGGTGTCTGTATGGCCTCCCTACAAGGTCCGGGCATGCTCCTGATGAGGTGTATGACCTCCCTACAAGGCCCGGGCATGCTCCTGATGAGGTGTATGACCCCCCTACAAGGCCCGGGCATGCTCCTGATGAGGTGTCTGTATGACCTCCCTACAAGGCCCGGGCATACTCCAGATGAGGTGTCTGTATGGCCTCCCTACAAGGTCCGGGCATGCTCCTGATGAGGTGTATGACCTCCCTACAAGGCCCGGGCATGCTCCTGATGAGGCGTATGACCTCCCAAAAAGGTCCGGGCATGCTCCTGATGAGGTGGCCGATGGTCTCCTGAGACATCTTCACCCAGACCTGGACTAAAGCAGCTGCCAACTCCTGGACAAGTCTGTACTGCAACGTGATGTTGGTGGATTTACGGTGTTGGGCTGTGAGCAAAACCCCCATCTGTAGACGTCAGGCCCCCATACCATCCTCATAGAGTCAGTCTCTAACAGTTTGTGCAGACACATGCACATTTTAGGCTGCTGGAGGCAATTTTGCAGGGCTCTGGCAGCGTTCCTCCTGTTCCTTGCACAAAGGCAGAGGAAGCGGTCCTGCTGCTGGATTGTTGCCCTCCTATAGCCTTCTCCATGTCTCCTGGTACTTTGTGGACGGTGCAAAGTCCTGCTGACTTTCTCCTGTCATTCAGGCAGCAGCCACCAGTACACCTCCTCCTCCAGCTGGAACTGGTCACACCTCACAGGAAGGGCTCAGTGGTTCCTGCTACTTGTCTCCATCAATATGGTGTTACAGAGCTTTCGATCAATCTCACCAGCCATGTTTCTTCATAGAGCTGGATCTATCTGATTAGCCATGTTTTTCTGCAGAGATCTGGATCCATTGGCCTGGCCATGTTTCCCCTCAGAGGTTTGGATCCATCTGACAAAGCAGTGTTATCTATCTCTAGTTGACTGAGCTTTGATTGGGCCATGTTTCACCACAGAGATCTGGATCTATCTGATCGTCCATGTTTCTCCACCGAGACCTGGATCCGTCTTATGTGGCCACGTTTCTCCACAGAAATCTGATCGTCCATGTTTCTCCACAGAGACCTGGATCCGTCTTATGTGGCCACGTTTCTCCACAGAGATCTGGATCTGATTGTCCATGTTTCACCACAGAGATCTGGATCTGATTGTCCATGTTTCACCACAGAGATCTGGATCCATCTCATGTGGCCACGTTTCTCCACAGAGATCTGGATCTGATTGTCCATGTTTCACCACAGAGATCTGGATCCATCTCATGTGGCCACGTTTCTCCACAGAGATCTGGATCTATCTGATCGTCTATGTTTCTCCACCGAGACCTGGATCCGTCTTATGTGGCCACGTTTCTCCACAGAAATCTGATCGTCCATGTTTCTCCACAGAGACCTGGATCCGTCTTATGTGGCCACGTTTCTCCACAGAAATCTGATCGTCGATGTTTCTCCACAGAGACCTGGATCCGTCTTATGTGGCCACGTTTCTCCACAGAAATCTGATCGTCGATGTTTCTCCACAGAGACCTGGATCCGTCTTATGTGGCCACGTTTCTCCACAGAAATCTGATCGTCGATGTTTCTCCACAGAGACCTGGATCCGTCTTATGTGGCCACGTTTCTCCACAGAAATCTGATCGTCGATGTTTCTCCACAGAGACCTGGATCCGTCTTATGTGGCCACGTTTCTCCACAGAAATCTGATCGTCCATGTTTCACCACAGAGATCTGGATCTGATTGTCCATGTTTCACCACAGAGATCTGGATCTGATTGTCCATGTTTCACCACAGAGATCTGGATCTGATTGTCCATGTTTCACCACAGAGATCTGGATCTGATTGTCCATGTTTCACCACAGAGATCTGGATCTGATTGTCCATGTTTCACCACAGAGATCTGGATCTGATTGTCCATGTTTCACCACAGAGATCTGGATCTGATTGTCCATGTTTCACCACAGAGATCTGGATCCATCTCATGTGGCCACGTTTCTCCACAGAGATCTGGATCTATCTGATCGTCCATGTTTCTCCACCGAGACCTGGATCCGTCTTATGTGGCCACGTTTCTCCACAGAAATCTGATCGTCCATGTTTCTCCACAGAGACCTGGATCCGTGTTATGTGGCCACGTTTCTCCACAGAGATCTGGATCTATCTGATTGTCCATGTTTCTCCACAGAGACCTGGATCCGTCTTATGTGGCCACGTTTCTCCACAGAGACCTGGATCCGTCTTATGTGGCCACGTTTCTCCACAGAGATCTGGATCTATCTGATTGTCCATGTTTCTCCACAGAGACCTGGATCCGTCTTATGTGGCCACGTTTCTCCACAGAGACCTGGATCCGTCTTATGTGGCCACGTTTCTCCACAGAGATCTGGATCTATCTGATTGTCCATGTTTCTCCACAGAGACCTGGATCCGTCTTATGTGGCCACGTTTCTCCACAGAGACCTGGATCCGTCTTATGTGGCCATGTTTCTCCACAGAGATCTGGATCTATCTGATTGTCCATGTTTCACCACAGAGACCTGGATCCGTCTTATGTGGCCATGTTTCTCCACAGAGATCTGGATCTATCTGATCGTCCATGTTTCTCCAGAGACCTGGATCCGTCTTATGTGGCCATGTTTCTCCACAGAGATCTGGATCTATCTGATTGTCCATGTTTCACCACAGAGATCTGGATCTATCTGATCGTCCATGTTTCTCTACAGAGACCTGGATCTGTCTTATGTGGCCACGTTTCTCCACAGAGATCTGGATCTATCTGATTGTCCATGTTTCACCACAGAGATCTGGATCTATCTGATCGTCCATGTTTCACCACAGAGATCTGGATCTATCTGATCGTCCATGTTTCTCCACAGAGACCTGGATCCGTCTTATGTGGCCATGTTTCTCCACAGAGATCTGATCGTCTATGTTTCTCCACAAAGACAGTTTTTTCAGTTTTGTTCCTGGCATTGCCTTTCTGTTCTGCTCATACATGATGTAGTTGGAGCTGCTGGTCTATTATATCTGTTCTCGGGAGCGGACCGCTGTGGCTCAGACTGCTTAGTTGGATATCAATGTTGTATTTGGCTGCAGTTTCCGGGCTCCTCTTCATCACAACCATTTCTTGATGTGGTCCTCTGATCGATCTGTAGATGAGTTTCTTGTGTCAGGATCCCCTATATAACTAGATGACGACACCATTCCCTGTATACTCATAACCCATTCTGTCAGTACACACATGGGGGGCACTTACTCCACATGACACAGCTGCTCAGCTTCACACAGTGTTTTATTCACATTTGGTGTGAGGAGGCCTGAAGCATGGCTGAATAGTGGTTCAGCCTGCCAGGCCAGGGAGCGCTGTGCTCAGCGCTGGCAGTGCCCGGATTCACTCACATCTTTGGCAAATTAAAAGGTGGCCGTGCGGAAAGGAACTGTCCATTCTGGCAATAAAATACCCTCCCCCACTCCCTGCTGCTCTTCATGACACCAGACACATAGGGGGCGCTGTGCTCATACATAAGGCACTGACAAGTCTTTCTTTTTATGACAGATCCACAGATCACATGGGCGTCCCAGAAGCTGAGCGACAGGGGTCTGCACCCAAGAAGCACCACGATCCCTCATCACAGTCTTCTCTGGAGGTCTCTGTGCTGACACCAGTGGAGGATGCCCCCTTCATACAGAGCACCACCTACAAAAAGAAGAGCAGAACATTGTCAGATAAAGGCAGCCCGGCTGTATTCCACATGTGTGTATGCCCCATGAGCCACACATATGCCCCCCCCCTCCCGATGAGCCATACATGTGCCGCCATACCCCAAGATCCTGTGTAGCATAAGCCACACATATGGGGCCCCCCCAAACCTGTGTAGCATTAGCCACACATATGCCCCCCGCTGAACTTGTGCAGCATAAGCCACACATATGGGGCCCCCCGCTGAACCTGTGCAGCATAAGCCACAAATATGGGGCCCCCCACTGAACCTGTGCAGCCTGAGCCACACATATGCCACCCACTGAACCTGTGCAGCATAAGCCACACATATGCCCCCCCGCTGAACCTGTGCAGCATAAGCCACACATATGGGGCCCCCCGCTGAACCTGTGCAGCATAAGCCACACATATGCCCCCCCCCCCCCCCCCGCTGAACCTGTGCAGCATTAGCCACAAATATGCCCCCCCGCTGAACCTGTGCAGCATAAGCCACACATATGCACCCCGCAGAACCTGTGCAGCATAAGCCACACATATGCACCCCGCAGAACCGGTGCAGCATAAGCCACACATATGCCGCCACCCCACCTCCCCCCAGAACCTGTATACCTGAGCCACAGACATGTCATCGCCCCCCCCCCCACCCCCCCAGGTCCTATGTAACATGAGCTGCGTCCAAATGCCCTAAGCCCACCCTGTCTGCCTCTCTGCAGGGTATTATACATTTTTATTTTATCAATTAAAATAAGTGATTGAGACACTTGTTGTTGTTTTTTTTAAATAACTTTTATGGTAAAGAATAGTGGGCATGCTTTGTGACCTGTGTAGAGGTGTGTGCATTGATGGGGAACAGTGACCATAACCTTCTGACTATGGGAGAGCACAGTGGGCATGCTCTGTTTCTGATGTAATTAGTGGAGCGATGCTCTGGAGGCTATAACGCTACAGCAGTGTTAGCAGAGGAGTGCTATGGCTAACCACATGATAATCTCCCCCACCCTGGTGTGCCCCGGCGGTCTCCTGTTACCACAATGAATTAGATGCCGGTGATGCTCAGACTTTCTGCTTTAATTCAGTTGGATGAACTAAATGATTGTATAAAGTTGTGAGGAACTAAGCATCAGGTACCCGAGTGTACCCGTGTGTCATGGCATCCGTAAGGGGGTGCATAGAGGCCTCACAATGTAGCACCCTGCTCCCGGCTGCTATTTGTACTCTGAGGACTTCCACAATTCTCTCAAGCCTCACTGGGGAACCTTTCACTCCGGATAGCCCGCTACCATAGCGCATATCCATGGTGCCCATCATGCGGGCACACATCACAGGGGCCATTGCAAAAGAGAATAAAGAACAATGCGGCGCACAGACTGACCCATCCTACCAGCTCCTCTACACAGGATTATCTAGTATAAAGATCTACTGGACGCCATTACATTGGCCAAAGATAACTGAAACACCTGAGAACGGGTAGCCTCCGACATCCACCATCATGGAAACTTACCTGACTGACCTATATTCAGTGGCCCAACCATTGCAACCTGACGTGGCATCTTCTCAATTCTTCAGCCCTTCCCTTTCCCGAGAACAGCGTGATCGCCTCTCGCATCCAATTAGACATGGAGAGGTAGCAAACACCCTTTCAGCCCTGCACAATAGTAACGCTGGCCCAGATGGCCTTACTGCAGATTATTACAAAATTCTTATGTCACAAATAGTGCCCTTCCCCCACAGAACTTCTCCATGATTCCCACAAAATGGTTTCCCTAAGCCCCTGTGACCTCATACCATTCCATTTCACCATAGATTGTGAACTGTCAGCCAGCATTGAGGCCAATAGGCTGCAAACTTTCTGACCCCAACTCCTATCCCCCCCATCAATTGGGGTTCACAAAAGGCGGAAACTTCCGGAGTCTGCTCAGTAGTTTCTGCCCCCACAAGCACGCTTCTTGGCCTAGACACTAAGAACATGTTTGACTCCATATCCCGGAATCATTACAACATTTGGAGACACATCCCTACAGTTCCTTCACACACTCCAAACCTTAACTAGGACTAGATTCTCAATAACCTTCTAACCCCACCAGTAGTGATGGGAAGAGGCACAAGGCAGGGCTGTCCACTCTCCCCCGGACCCCCTCATTCGTCACCTGCACAAATGACCCACTTTCAAAGCTAATATATTTTGCTCTATAGCTCAAAAAATAACGGCCTTTGCGGACGTTCTCTTAATGTTAGCCCTGCTTCTGCAAGAAAGGCCGATACATTGAGATTCCACAATAGACGATACATTGGATTTCAAAATAAACATAGAAAAATCAGAAACCCCCCTAACAGGCCCATCAATCCCGACTTACATAGACGGATTCCCTCTCAAATGGCAATATAACTGGGTGATCCCAATGATCCAAATGACACTGCCGGAATATCCAAGTGTCTCTGTAAGATGACATCCATGCCTAGAGTTCCTTTGTTCATAGGCAGCCAACCTATATGAAATCATCCCCCGCTGCTATACTGTTCTCCTCCCACTCCATTTGCATCCAAGGGATGAACAGCGTTTGAACGCAATGACCAGAGCGTTGATTTGGCTCGGCAAGAGGCCAGGAATTGGATATAAAATTCTATCACAACCCAGATTTAAGTGAGGCATTAATCTCAGACCTTAAACTCTTCATTTAGCTGCCAACATGAGAATTCTGTATGCTCAGTTTGGAAGGCTTCTTTATACTCCCGGATCGTCTCCCCACCCCAAGCCTTGCTGCACTCCCCTTCTTCTCTCATTCTGAGGCTCAAAAAGTCAACCCGTTGTCCATGTCAGTGTGGAGGTCATGAAACGCTATACGGCACATATGCAAGAGCGCTCTGGCCAGTGGTCTCTCTACCAACCATTTTGCGACAACCCCCTTCTCCACTAAGGAAGACCTCACCCAATATTACGGCCGTGGCCGACCTGCAGATTTAAGATTGTGGTGGACGAAAGTTCTCTAAGGCATGCTTGAAATATGATTATCTACGGCCCCATATGTTTTACTTCTGTAGGGTTGGGGGGATTTGTTGTGTCCCCACCTGGCTGCCTCCTCCCAAACTGAGGGCCTCAATTCCAGCAACCCTATGTGCCTCAGGTCTTCTCTCCACTACACTCACCACCTACAACCACAACCACGACCTACAACCGCGCCCGCATTTCTCCCCATCAGCATCCTCCTCCTTCAACTCTTCACCAAAACACTCAAATTTACTCCCTCCAAATAAAAATCTTACACATCTCTTCAACGAAACGTTATCATGGGGAATCTTTCTTCCCGAGCTTGTTCCAGCTGTAAGGAGACCACCGCTGACCACTTCCACTGCTTGTGGGATTCTCCCCAAATTAAATCATTTTGGCCCCTCTTATCCCTGAGGCTTATGAACGGCCGCACCGTGCAGTCACCCCTATTCCTGAGGCTTATAACTGTCCGGAGCGTGCAGTCACCCCTCTTATTCCTGAGGCTTATAACTGTCCGGAGCGTGCAGTCACCCCTCTTATTCCTGAGGCTTATAACTGTCCGGAGCGTGCAGTCACCCCTCTTATTCCTGAGGCTTATAACTGTCCGGAGCGTGCAGTCACCCCTCTTATTCCTGAGGCTTATAACTGTCCGGAGCGTGCAGTAACCCCTCTTATTCCTGAGGCTTATAACTGTCCGGAGCGTGCAGTGACCCCTCTTATTCCTGAGGCTTATGAGCGGCCGGAGCGTGCAGTCACCCCTCTTATTCCTGAGGCTTATAACTGTCCGGAGCGTGCAGTGACCCCTCTTATTCCTGAGGCTTATGAGCGGCCGGAGCGTGCAGTCACCCCTCTTATTCCTGAGGCTTATGAGCGGCTGCAGCGTGCAGTCACCCCTCTTATTTCTGAGGCTTATGAGCGGCCGCGGCGTGCAGTCACCCCTCTTATTCCTGAGGCTTATGAGCGGCCGCAGCGTGCAGTCACCCCTCTTATTCCTGAGGCTTATGAGCGGCCGCAGCATGCAGTCACCCCTCTTATTCCTGAGTCTTATGAGCGGCCGCACCGTGCAGTCACCCCTCTTATTCCTGAGGCTTATGAGCGGCCGCAGCGTGCAGTCACCCCTCTTATTCCTGAGGCTTATGAGCGGCCGCACCGTGCAGTCACCCCTCTTATTTCTGAGGCTTATGAGCGGCCGCGGCGTGCAGTCACCCCTCTTATTCCTGAGTCTTATGAGCAGCCGCACCGTGCAGTCACCCCTCTTACTCCTGAGGCTTATGAGCGGCCGCAGCGTGCAGAGACCCCTCTTATTCCTGAGGCTTATGAGCGGCCGCACCGTGCAGTCACCCCTCTTATTCCTGAGGCTTATGAGCGGCCGCGGCGTGCAGTCACCCCTCTTATTCCTGAGGCTTATGAGCGGCCGCAGCATGCAGTCACCCCTCTTATTCCTGAGGCTTATGAGCGGCCGCACCGTGCAGTCACCCCTCTTATTCCTGAGGCTTATGAGCGGCCGCACCATGCAGTGACCCCTCTTATTCCTGAGGCTTATGAGCGGCCGCGGCGTGCAGTCACCCCTCTTATTCCTGAGGCTTATGAGCGGCCGCACCGTGCAGTCACCCCTCTTATTCCTGAGGCTTATGAGCGGCCGCACCGTGCAGTCACCCCTCTTATTCCTGAGGCTTGTAACTGTCCGGAGCGTGCAGTGACCCCTCTTATTCCTGAGGCTTATGAGCGGCCGCACCGTGCAGTCACCCCTCTTATTCCTGAGGCTTATGAGCGGCCGCACCGTGCAGTCACCCCTCTTATTCCTGAGGCTTATGAGCGGCCGCACCGTGCAGTCACCCCTCTTATCCCTGAGGCTTATGAGCGGCCGCACCGTGCAGTCACCCCTCTTATTCCTGAGGCTTGTAACTGTCCGGAGCGTGCAGTGACCCCTCTTATTCCTGAGGCTTATGAGCGGCCGCACCATGCAGTCACCTCTCTTATTCCTGAGGATTATGAGCAGCCGCAGCGTCCAGTCACCCCTCTTATTCCTGAGGCTTATGAGCGGGCCGCAGCGTGCAGAGACCCCTCTTATTCCTGAGGCTTATGAGCGGCCGCACCGTGCAGTCACCCCTCTTATTCCTGAGGCTTATGAGCGGCCGCGGCGTGCAGTCACCCCTCTTATTCCTGAGGCTTATGAGCGGCCGCAGCGTGCAGTCACCCCTCTTATTCCTGAGGCTTATGAGCGGCCGCACCGTGCAGTCACCCCTCTTATTCCTGAGGCTTATGAGCGGCCGCACCGTGGCAGTCACCCCTCTTATTCCTGAGGCTTGTAACTGTCCGGAGCGTGCAGTGACCCCTCTTATTCCTGAGGCTTATGAGCGTGCCGCACCGTGCAGTCACCCCTCTTATTCCTGAGGCTTATGAGCGGCCGCACCGTGCAGTCACCCCTCTTATTCCTGAGGCTTATGAGCGGCCCGCACCGTGCAGTCACCCCTCTTATCCCTGAGGCTTATGAGCGGCCGCACCGTGCAGTCACCCCTCTTATTCCTGAGGCTTGTAACTGTCCGGAGCGTGCAGTGACCCCTCTTATTCCTGAGGCTTATGAGCGGCCACACCTTGCAGTCACCCCTCTTATTCCTGAGGCTTATGAGCAGCCGCAGCGTCCAGTCACCCCTCTTATTCCTGAGGCTTATGAGCGGCCGCAGCGTGCAGTGACCCCTCTTATTCCTGAGGCTTATGAGCGGCCGCAGCGTGCAGTCAACCCTCTTATTCCTGAGGCTTATGAGCGGCCGCACCGTGCAGTCACCCCTCTTATTCCTGAGGCTTATGAGCGGCCGCACCGTGCAGTCACCCCTCTTATTCCTGAGTCTTATGAGCAGCCGCACCGTGCAGTCACCCCTCTTATTCCTGAGGCTTATGAGCGGCCGCACCGTGCAGTGACCCCTCTTATTCCTGAGGCTTATGAGCGGCCGCAGCATGCAGTCACCCCTCTTATTCCTGAGGCTTATGAGCGGCCGCACCGTGCAGTCACCCCTCTTATTCCTGAGGCTTATGAGCGGCCGCACCATGCAGTGACCCCTCTTATTCCTGAGGCTTATGAGCGGCCGCGGCGTGCAGTCACCCCTCTTATTCCTGAGGCTTATGAGCGGCCGCACCGTGCAGTCACCCCTCTTATTCCTGAGGCTTATGAGCGGCCGCACCGTGCAGTCACCCCTCTTATTCCTGAGGCTTGTAACTGTCCGGAGCGTGCAGTGACCCCTCTTATTCCTGAGGCTTATGAGCGGCCGCACCGTGCAGTCACCCCTCTTATTCCTGAGGCTTATGAGCGGCCGCACCGTGCAGTCACCCCTCTTATTCCTGAGGCTTATGAGCGGCCGCACCGTGCAGTCACCCCTCTTATCCCTGAGGCTTATGAGCGGCCGCACCGTGCAGTCACCCCTCTTATTCCTGAGGCTTGTAACTGTCCGGAGCGTGCAGTGACCCCTCTTATTCCTGAGGCTTATGAGCGGCCGCACCATGCAGTCACCTCTCTTATTCCTGAGGATTATGAGCAGCCGCAGCGTCCAGTCACCCCTCTTATTCCTGAGGCTTATGAGCGGCCGCAGCGTGCAGAGACCCCTCTTATTCCTGAGGCTTATGAGCGGCCGCACCGTGCAGTCACCCCTCTTATTTCTGAGGCTTATGAGCGGCCGCGGCGTGCAGTCACCCCTCTTATTCCTGAGGCTTATGAGCGGCCGCAGCATGCAGTCACCCCTCTTATTCCTGAGGCTTATGAGCGGCCGCACCGTGCAGTCACCCCTCTTATTCCTGAGGCTTATGAGCGGCCGCACCGTGCAGTCACCCCTCTTATTCCTGAGGCTTGTAACTGTCCGGAGCGTGCAGTGACCCCTCTTATTCCTGAGGCTTATGAGCGGCCGCACCGTGCAGTCACCCCTCTTATTCCTGAGGCTTATGAGCGGCCGCACCGTGCAGTCACCCCTCTTATTCCTGAGGCTTATGAGCGGCCGCACCGTGCAGTCACCCCTCTTATCCCTGAGGCTTATGAGCGGCCGCACCGTGCAGTCACCCCTCTTATTCCTGAGGCTTGTAACTGTCCGGAGCGTGCAGTGACCCCTCTTATTCCTGAGGCTTATGAGCGGCCACACCTTGCAGTCACCCCTCTTATTCCTGAGGCTTATGAGCAGCCGCAGCGTCCAGTCACCCCTCTTATTCCTGAGGCTTATGAGCGGCCGCAGCGTGCAGTGACCCCTCTTATTCCTGAGGCTTATGAGCGGCCGCAGCGTGCAGTCAACCCTCTTATTCCTGAGGCTTATGAGCGGCCGCACCGTGCAGTCACCCCTCTTATTCCTGAGGCTTATGAGCGGCCGCAGCGTGCAGTCACCCCTCTTATTCCTGAGGCTTATGAGCGGCCGCAGCGTGCAGTCACCCCTCTTATTCCTGAGGCTTATGAGCGGCCGCACCGTGCAGTCACCCCTCTTATTCCTGAGGCTTATGAGCGGCCGCACCGTGCAGTCACCCCTCTTATTCCTGAGGCTTGTAACTGTCCGGAGCGTGCAGTGACCCCTCTTATTCCTGAGGCTTATGAGCGGCCGCACCGTGCAGTCACCCCTCTTATTCCTGAGGCTTATGAGCGGCCGCACCGTGCAGTCACCCCTCTTATTCCTGAGGCTTATGAGCGGCCACACCGTGCAGTCACCCCTCTGTATGGTAGATTGGAGGTGATATGCGACACCCTGGAGAGTACTGGTCCCTTTATTCTACCATTATTATTCTCATTATTCTACCATCATCCACCATACTCACAGTGGTGTGAACGACCGTATGTGTCGCACAGCCAAAGCCACTGATTGGCCGGGCGGGAGAGCAGGACAGCGGAACCCCGTGCAGCGAAGACAGATAACGTATATACAGACACAGCGAGGCGGGAGCCGAAGGGGTTAAGGAGCCTGTAGAATTACATACACGCAGCGGTCGTTCATTTACGCTGCGAGTCCTTAGGTGTAAAGGCACCCTTTAGAGGGATTCTTTTTAAGGATGCGTTCACACGTACAGGATTGGCAGCAGATTTAATGCTGTGTTCAGTATTTAGTAACATCGATATCTGCACCGCCCAGTCTGCTGCCGATCCTGTATGTGTGAACGCACCCTAAAGGGGTATTACAGCCTAAATTAACTGGGGCACCCCTTTAAGCTCTTTTGGTGGACAGGGATGGCGCAGCGCTTTACCTGTCTCTGCAGCACCTGGATAGCTTCTCCTTGTTTACTGACCGTCTGACCCTGCTGGAAGACAAAGCAGAAGTGATGCTCAGTCAGCGTCCGCCACAACAGCTCCCTGCAGCGCGCCCCCCACCCTGCGCCCTCCCTCTCCGCAGCGCCTGCAGCCCCCCCTCTCCGCAGCACCCCACACCCACCTGCAGCAGCAGCTTCTCCTCCAGCTCCTGAACCTGCAGCACCAGCCGTGCATTGTCCCGGCGCAGACTCTCCTGCTCACTCATACAGGCGGCCACCAGTCCCTGCAGTCTCCTCACCTCCTCCTGCAGAGCGCTGCACACACAGGGCTGAGACTGCTGGAAAGATGGGGTTCATCATGTGACGTCACCACCCCAGCGTATCCCCCTATACACTTATGTGCCCCCCCCCCCCCACCTGTGGAGCTGCAGCTGGACTGTCTGAGGAAACCAACGGTGGAGACGCGTCCTGCGAGAACTCCATACTCTGGAAGGCCGGCGTTTCTGGCATCGGAATAAACTCTGCCTCCTCCAACTCCTGCAAACACAGAAGTCACATGGTCATAACCCGAGCCTGACACTGCTGCCAGTGACAGCAACCACCAACGCTGCCCGCAAGCTACAATGCTGGGCAGGAGCAGGGGCCGGGGTAGTACCTGTCGCAGCCAGCAGGGGCCGGGGTAGTACCTGTCGCAGCCAGCAGGGGCCGGGGTAGTACCTGTCGCAGCCAGCAGGGGCCGGGGTAGTACCTGTCGCAGCCAGCAGGGGCCGGGGTAGTACCTGTCGCAGCCAGCAGGGGCCGGGGTAGTACCTGTCGCAGCCAGCAGGGGCCGGGGTAGTACCTGTCGCAGCCAGCTGGGGCACGCACTGCTCTCCATGTTTCCAGTGGTGCTGAATGGTCCGGTCTCTGGCTCCGCCTCCATAGTCCCGCGGAAGCAGTCACTGGGCTCAGACACTATGGACTCATTGGCGCTGTCCCCTTCCCCCGCTGCAGACCCCCGCGAGGAGCAGCTCTGTGCAACTGTGGAGGCAAAGGGATACATGAAAGCCTGGCACCGACCCCAGCAATGTACCCGCCCCCCTCACCGACCCCAGCAATGTACCCGCCCCCCTCACCGACCCCAGCAATATACCCGCCCCCCTCACCGACCCCAGCAATGTACCCGCCCCCCTCACCGACCCCAGCAATGTACCCGCCCCCCTCACCGACCCCAGCAATATACCCGACCCCAGCAATGTACCCGCCCCCCTCACCGACCCCAGCAATGTACCCGCCCCCCTCACCGACCCCAGCAATGTACCCGCCCCCCTCACCGACCCCAGCAATATACCCGCCCCCCTCACCTACCCCAGCAATGTACCCGCCCCCCTCACCGACCCCAGCAATGTACCCGCCCCCCTCACCGACCCCAGCAATATACCCGACCCCAGCAATGTACCCGCCCCCCTCACCGACCCCAGCAATGTACCCGCCCCCCTCATCCAGCACCGACCCCAGCAATGTACCCGCCCCCCTCACCGACCCCAGCAATATACCCGCCCCCCTCACCGACCCCAGCAATATACCCGCCCCCCTCACCGACCCCAGCAATGTACCCGCCCCCCTCACCGACCCCAGCAATATACCCGACCCCAGCAATGTACCAGCCCCCCTCACCGAACCCAGCAACGTACCAGCCCCCCTCTCTGACCCCAGCAACGTACCTGCCCCCCTCACCGACCCCAGCAACGTACCTGCCCCCCTCACCGACCCCAGCAACGTACCAGCCCCCCTCACCGACCCCAGCAACGTACCAGCCCCCCTCACCGACCCCAGCAACGTACCTGCCCCCCTCACCGACCCCAGCAACGTACCCGCCCCCCTCATCCAGCACCGACCCCAGCAATGTACCCGCCCCCTCACCGAACCCAGCAATGTACAAGCCCCCCTCACCAACCCCAGCAATGTACCAGCCCCCCTCTCTGACCCCAGCAATGTACCAGCCCCCCTCACCAACCCCAGCAATGTACCAGCCCCCCTCTCTGACCCCAGCAATGTACCAGCCCCCCTCACCGACCCCAGCAATGTACCAGCCCCCCTCACCGACCCCAGCAATGTACCAGCCCCCCTCTCTGACCCCAGCAATGTACCAGCCCCCCTCTCTGACCCCAGCAATGTACAAGCCCCCCTCACCAACCCCAGCAATGTACCAGCCCCCCTCTCTGACCCCAGCAATGTACCAGCCCCCCTCACCGACCCCAGCAATGTACCAGCCCCCCTCACCGACCCCAGCAATGTACCAGCCCCCCTCTCTGACCCCAGCAATGTACCAGCCCCCCTCTCTGACCCCAGCAATGTACAAGCCCCCCTCACCAACCCCAGCAATGTACCAGCCCCCCTCTCTGACCCCAGCAATGTACCAGCCCCCCTCACCGACCCCAGCAACGTACCTGCCCCCTTCACCGACCCCAGCAACGTACCCGCCCCCCTCATCCAGCACCAACCCCAGCAATGTACCCGCCCCCCCTCATCCAGCAATGCACCCGCCCCCCTCATCCAGCAATGTACCCGCCCCCCTCATCCAGCAACGTACCCGCCCCCCTTTCTGACCCCAGCAATGTACCAGCCCCCCTCACCGACCCCAGCAATGTACCAGCCCCCCTCACCGACCCCAGCAATGTACCCGCCCCCTCACCGACCCCAGCAATGTACCCGCCCCCTCACCGAACCCAGCAATGTACCCGCCCCCCTCACCGACCCCAGCAATGTACCAGCCCCCCTCTCCGACCCCAGCAATGTACCAGCCCCCCTCACCGACCCCAGCAATGTACCAGCCCCCCTCTCCGACCCCAGCAATGTACCAGCCCCCCTCACCGACCCCAGCAACGTACCTGCCCCCCTCACCAACCCCAGCAACGTACCTGCCCCCCTCACCGACCCCAGCAATGTACCCGCCCCCCTCACCGACCCCAGCAACGTACCCGCCCCCCTCATCCAGCACCGACCCCAGCAATGTACCCGCCCCCTCACCGAACCCAGCAATGTACCCGCCCCCCTCACCGACCCCAGCAATGTACCCGCCCCCCTCACCGACCCCAGCAATGTACCAGCCCCCCTCTCTGACCCCAGCAATGTACCAGCAATGTACCAACTCACGTGTTCCGATGGACAGGCCGCTGCTGTTGGAACGAATTGTTTTTGAGTTCAGAACTTTCTCTGTAAATAAATAGAGAAGGCGATAAGATTGGCACCAGGGCGCCACCCGCAGGCAGAGACCAGGACCAGCGCTCACCCACAATGAGGATGGTGTGCCAGCCACTGCAGGACAGGTCAGTCACATGATGTAGAGAGCCAAAGATGGGGCGGGGCCAAGAGGTGCAGATGTCTGAGCCCTGGGGGCGCTCATTGGGCGTCATAGCCAGGCGGCCATTTCCCCCGTTTCCCCAGGCAAAGATGTGGTTATCTGAGGAGAAGAAACTGAGGTGAGAGGCAGCTCCCCGCACACCCTGTACGCACCCCGGTGCTCCTTGCACCCCCCACTACGCACCCCCGTGCTCTCCGCACAGCTCCCCCCCAGTACGCACCCCTGTGCTCCCCGCACACCTCCCCCGTGCTCCCCGCACACCTCCCCCGCAGTACACCCCCCTGTGCTCCCCGCCCCCAGGCTCCCCTCACACCTCCCCCCCAGTACGCACCCCCGTGCTCCCCGCACACCTCCCCGTGCTCCCCGCCCCCAGGCTCCCCTCACACCTCCCCCCCAGTACACACTCCCGTGCTCCCCGCACACCTCCCCCGTGCTCCCCGCACACCTCCCCCGCAGTACACCCCCCGTGCTCCCCGCCCCCAGGCTCCCCTCACACCTCCCCGTGCTCCCCGCACACCTCCCCCGTGCTCCCCGCACACCTCCCCCGCAGTACACCCCCCGTGCTCCCCGACCCCCAGGCTCCCCTCACACCTCCCCCCCAACGCACCCCCGTGCTCCCCGCACACCTCCCCGTGCTCCCCGCCCCCAGGCTCCCCTCACACCTCCCCCCCCCTACGTCCCCAAGGTCACTCACCATCAGTGGCTGCAATAGTGAATTCATCGCCACAGGACACGCGGATCACCTGCTTCCCTCCCAGGGGGCCGCCCAGCAGATTTATGCCCAGATGCTTCCGGTAGTCGCCCACTCCCAGCTGGCCGCACTTGTTAGACCCGAACGTCAAGAGACGACCGCGCTCTGCAGAGACGGAGGGGACCGTGAGAATGGGGGCAAAACCCAAAGGTAGGGGGGAGGGGGACAGTGATGGCAGGGGGGCAAAACCCAAAGATAGGGGGGAGAGGGGGACAGTGATGGCAGGGGGCAAAACCCAAAAGGTAGGGGGGAGGGGGACAGTGATGGCAGGGGGCAAAACCCAAAGGTAGGGGGGAGGGGGACAGTGATGGCAGGGGGCAAAACCCAAAGGTAGGGGGGAGGGGGACAGTGATGGCAGGGGGCAAAACCGAAGGGAGGGGGGAGGGGGATAGTGATGGCAGGGGGCAAAACCCAAAGGGGTAGGGACACTGGAAGAGGGAGGGGAGCAATGGGCACTCCTCACCGTCAATGGCCGCCGTGTGCGTCTTTCCTGGGGAGATACTGCGCACCTTATAGAAGGACAACTGCTTGGCCAAAGTCAGCGAGGTGGTGTAGGGCACCTCCCGGTAAGCCTGTGGACACACAAAGTAAGGACCTCCCCATCAGCAACCAACCAATCTACTTACCTATCCCTGAGAGCAGCCCCCGGACATCCCCCCCTCCCCCATCCCTGAGAGCAGTCCCCGTCCCCCGTGGCCCCTTGCTCACCTCGTGGTTGATGATCCCGGCCGTGCACTGGTTCAGGCCCAGCTTGTTGTGCTCATTGAGGCCGCAGGCCAGAACCTTCCCCGACTGAGTGAGCAGGAAGGAGCCGTCCGCCCCACAACTCACACTGACAATAGAGAGACCGCGCTGCACCTCCACCTGCCGCCAGGAGAGAAAGAGAGAGAGAGAGCGTCACACATCGGGGGGGGGGGGGAGGGAGAGAGAGCGTCACACATCGGGGGGGGGGGGAGGGAGAGAGAGCGTCACACATCGGGGGGAGGGAGAGAGAGAGCGTCACACATCGGGGGGGAGGGAGAGAGCGTCACACATCGGGGGGGGGGGGGGGAGAGTGTCACACATCGGGGGGGGGGGGGGGGAGAGGGGGAGAGAGCGTCACACATCGGGGGGGAGGGAGAGAGAGCGTCACACATCGGGGGGGAGGGAGAGAGAGAGCGTCACACATCGGGGGGAGGGAGAGAGAGCGTCACACATCGGGGGGAGGGAGAGAGAGCGACACACATCGGGGGGAGGGAGAGAGAGCGTCACACATCGGGGGGGAGGGAGAGAGTGTCACACATCGGGGGGGGGGGGGGGAGAGCGTCACACATCGGGGGGGAGGGAGAGAGAGCGTCACACATCGGGGGGGGGGGGGAGAGAGCGTCACACATCAGGGGGGAGGGGGAGAGAGAGCGTCACACATCGGGGGGGGGGAGGGAGAGAGCGTCACACATTGGGGGGGAGGGAGAGAGCGTCACACATTGGGGGGGAGGGAGAGAGAGCGTCACACATCGGGGGGAGGGAGAGAGCGTCACACATCGGGGGAGGGAGAGAGCGTCACACATCGGGGGGGGAGGGAGAGAGAGTGTCACATTGGTGTGGGGGAGGGGGGGAGAGAGTGTCACATTGGGGGGGGGGGGAGAGAGCGCGTCACACATCGGGGGGGAGGGAGAGAGAGAGAGTGTCACATTGGGGTTGGGGGGGGGGGGGGGTAGAGAGAGCGTCACACACCTTCTGGGGGGTGCAGACGTCGTCCTCGGAGTCCAGCCCCAGGCGCCCTGTATGGAGGAGACGCAGGTTACAGCCGCCCCGGCTCACCAGTGTGGGGTGGACACAAGAGGTGACACTCACCGTACTCGCCGCAGCCCCAGGCATACACACACTTGCTGCGGCGTGTCAGGACCATAACGTGACTGTCCCCGCATGACACCTGCTCCACCGGCTCATTCAGGAAGAAATCCACCAGCACCGGCTCCAAGACCTCCGAGCCCTGAGCCACCCCCAGGCAGCCATAGTAGTCCGAGCCAAAGGAGTACAGCTGCCCCTCGTCTGTATATGGGAGGAGACAGTCAGTGGCCGCCCTGGCCCGCCCCTCAGGCAGCGCGCCCTGGCCCGCCCCTCAGGCAGCGCGCCCTGGCCCGCCCCTCAGGCAGCGCGCCCTGGCCCGCCCCTCAGGCAGCGCGCCCTGGCCCGCCCCTCAGGCAGCGCGCCCTGGCCCGCCCCTCAGGCAGCGCGCCCTGGCCCGCCCCTCAGGCAGCGCGCCCTGGCCCGCCCCTCAGGCAGCGCGCCCTGGCCCGCCCCTCAGGCAGCGCGCCCTGGCCCGCCCCTCAGGCAGCGCGCCCTGGCCCGCCCCTCAGGCAGCGCGCCCTGGCCCGCCCCTCAGGCAGCGCGCCCTGGCCCGCCCCTCAGGCAGCGCGCCCTGGCCCGCCCCTCAGGCAGCACGCCCTCACCTGTGGTGCACATGGTGAAGTCCCCCCCACAGCTGACTTGCTGCACTGCCTTCCCCTGCAGCTTCTCCACGTGTTTCGGCTGCCGGTAGGAGGCGCGGTCCCCGTGTCCCAGCTCCCCGTGCAGCTTGGAGCCTCCTTGCATGTTCTGGGGGTGAGGAGACATCAGGAGGTCAGCAGCAGGCAGACACGGCCGCCCCCGGCACTGCATTGATCTCAGCACTCACCACCCACGTGTACAGCTCCTTCTCCACAGTCACCACCGCAAAGTGAGCGTCTCCTGCACACACCTGCCGCGCCCGACACCCGCCCTTGAACACATCAAGCTTCTGTGGAGTCGACTTTCCACCCCCCCACACGTAAACTTCACTGCTCCGAGATGTGACCACAGCCACCGGGGCCTCAGTGACTGTGCCAGGCCTAAAGAGACAGCAACAAAGAGAGAGCAGTTAAGAGCGCCAACCCCCCTCAGTGACTGTGCCAGCCTTACAGACAGCAACAAAGAGAGAGAGAGGAGGTAAGAGAGCGCCAATCCCCCTAACCTGGGCCGCTTGTTGGACTTGTTCAGGAGAGAGACCTGTTCTTCCATGTCCCTGTAGGAAAAGCAGTGGGAGGTGAGACCCTGGAGGAGACACCTTCCCCCCCCCCCCCCAATATCCCGTTACCTCCTCCGCCGGCTCAGCAACGGCCGCTCCAGGATCTCATCTGCACTCGGCCTCTTCTCTGGGTCCTAAAACACAAAACAAGCCCTGAAGCCTCTACATTGTATAGAGCCTGACCTATGAGTGCACACTCACCTGCCGCAGACACAGCCGCACTCCATCTATCAGGAGCGCACACTCACCTGCTGGAGACACAGCCGCACGCCATTTATCAGGAGCGCACACTCACCTGCTGCAGACCCAGCTGCACTCCATCTATCAGCTCCTGGGAGTGCACACTCACCTGGTGCAGACACAGCCGCACTCCATCTATCAGGTCCTGGGAGCGCACACTCACCTGCCGCAGACACAGCCACACTACATCTATCAGCTCCTGGGAGCGCACACTCACCTGCCGCAGACACAGCCGCACTCCATCTATCAGCTCCTGGGAGCGCACACTCACCTGCCGCAGACACAGCCACACTACATCTATCAGCTCCTGGGAGCGCACACTCACCTGCCGCAGACACAGCCGCACTCCATCTATCAGCTCCTGGGAGCGCACACTCACCTGCCGCAGACACAGCCACACTACATCTATCAGCTCCTGGGAGTGCACACTCACCTGCCGCAGACACAGCCGCACTCCATCTATCAGCTCCTTTGAGTGCACACTCACCTGCCGCAGACACAGCCACACTACATCTATCAGCTCCTGGGAGTGCACACTCACCTGCTGCAGACACAGCCGCACTCCATCTATTAGCTCCTGGGAGTGCACACTCACCTGCTGCAGACACAGCCGCACTCCATCTATCAGCTCCTGGGAGTGCACACTCACCTGCTGCAGACACAGCCGCACTACATCTATCAGCTCCTGGGAGTGCACACTCACCTGCCGCAGACACAGCCACACTACATCTATCAGCTCCTGGGAGTGCACACTCACCTGCTGCAGACACAGCCGCACTCCATCTATTAGCTCCTGGGAGTGCACACTCACCTGCTGCAGACACAGCCGCACTCCATCTATTAGCTCCTGGGAGTGCACACTCACCTGCTGCAGACACAGCCGCACTACATCTATCAGCTCCTGGGAGTAGACACTGTTGTCCAGCTCCACGGCCCAGTTTCCCTGCACGATCTTCACACACAGGTTGAGCGGGTTCTGAGGGGGGAAAGGACAGTCAGACGGCAGTGCGTGGTGTGTGCATGTCACATATGTGGCAGGGAAGAGAGGAGGCGGTACTCACTGTGGCATCAAAGGTGCGAGTGAGGGTCAGAAGCTCGTACAGCACGCAGCCCACCGCCCAGATGTCAGACTTGAAGCTGTACTTCACCCCCTGGCAGAGCTCTGGAGACATGTAGTACAGGGTGCCGACACACTGCAAGAGAGCGCGGAGCGGGGGGGAGGGGTTAGAGAAGAGAGCGCGGGTGGGGGGGGGAGAGAAGAGAGCGCGGGGGGGGGAGAGAAGAGAGCGCGGGGTGGGGAAGGAGAGAAGAGAGCGCGGGGTGGGGGGGAGAGAAGAGAGCGCGGGGTGGGGAAGGAGAGAAGAGAGCGCGGGGTGGGGGGGAGAGAAGAGAGCGCGGGGTGGGGAAGGAGAGAAGAGAGCGCGGGGTGGGGGGGAGAGAAGAGAGCGCGGGGTGGGGGAGGAGTAGAGAGGGGCGCACACTGACAAAGAACCAAACAACTCAACTTACCGTCTCCGCCATTGAGAACTCAGAGTTCAGCTGCTTGGCCAGCCCATAGTCCCCCAGCTTAATCAGATTGGCCTTAGTGAGGAATATGTTCAACGTCTTAATGTCCCTGTTAGAGAGAGACACCACCTGTCAGACCCCACCCTCATCTCCAGACCCCGCCCTCATCTCCAGACCTCGCCTGTTAGACCCCACCCTCACCTCCAGACCACGCCCTCATCTCCAGACCTCGCCTGTCAGACCCCGCCCTCATCCCCAGACCTCGCCTGTCAGACCCCGCCCTCATCCCCAGACTTTGCCTGTCAGACCCCGCCCTCATCTCCAGACCTCGCCTGTCAGACCCCGCCCTCACCTCCAGACCCCCACCCTCACCTCCAGACCCCCGCCCTCACCTTCAGGCCCCGCCCCCACCTCCAGACACCACCCATCAGCCCCGCCCTCATCTCCAGACCCCGCCTGTCAGCCCCCTCACAGCGACTGCCCAGGGTGGGTACTCACCGATGCAGGATGCCGGCCCGGTGGATACAGCTGACTGCAGAGACTATTTGGAATAGATACCAGAGAACCATCTGTGAAGAGAGGAGGGGAAGTGACATCACCGATACAGGCAGCTAGTAACCCCGCCCCCGAGGAGCCCACTCACCTCCTCCTGGAACAGCTGCTCCTTCTGCCGCACAATCTTATCAAACAGATTCCCACCTGCAGAGATGAAGCTGATGTCAGAGAAACTGCGGGACCCCTGGGAGGACCCCGGACCCCTGAGAGCCCCGCTCACCGTTGCAGTACTCCAGCTCTATCAGCAGAGTGTTACTGTCCAAGAAGTGGTTGTAATAAGCGATAATGTTATCGTGCTGCAGGAGGGACAGGATGACTATCTCATTCAGGGCATCGCGCCGCTCCTTCTCCGACAGCCGGGCAAGGCCCACCTCCTTCCACACCACCAGGGAGTCATCCTGAGGGGATAGAGGCGGGGCGTCACTGGGTGGGGGGAGGGGAAGAGGAAGAGGAAGGGGGGGAGGGACAGAGGAAGAGGAAGGGGGGGAGGGGAAGAGGAAGTGGAAGGGGGGGAGGGGAAGAGGAAGTGGAAGGGGGGGAGGGGAAGAGGAAGTGGAAGGGGGGGAGGGGAAGAGGAAGTGGAAGGGGGGGAGGGGAAGAGGAAGAGGAAGGGGGGGAGGGGAAGAGGAAGGGGGGGAGGGGAAGAGGAAGAGGAAGGGGGGGAGGGGAAGAGGAAGAGGAAGGGGGGGAGGGGAAGAGGAAGAGGAAGGGGGGGAGGGGAAGAGGAAGGGGAAGGGGGGGAGGGGAAGAGGAAGGGGAAGGGGGGGAGGGGAAGAGGAAGGGGAAGGGGGGGAGGGGAAGAGGAAGGGGAAGGGGGGGAGGGGAAGAGGAAGGGGAAGGGGGGGAGGGGAAGAGGAAGGGGAAGGGGGGGGGGGAAGAGGAAGAGGAAGGGGAAGGGGGGGAGGGGAAGAGGAAGGGGAAGGGGGGGGGGGGAGGGACAGAGGAAGAGGAAGGGGGGGAGGGGAAGAGGAAGTGGAAGGGGGGGGAGGGGAAGAGGAAGGGGAAGGGGGGGAGGGGAAGAGGAAGGGGAAGGGGGGGAGGGGAAGAGGAAGGGGAAGGGGAAGGGGGGGAGGGGAAGAGGAAGGGGAAGGGGGGGAGGGGAAGAGGAAGGGGAAGGGGGGGAGGGGAAGAGGAAGAGGAAGGGGGGGAGGGGAAGAGGAAGAGGAAGGGGGGGAGGGGAAGAGGAAGAGGAAGGGGGGGAGGGGAAGGGGGGGAGGGGAAGAGGAAGGGGGGAAGAGGAAGGGGAAGGGGGGGAGGGGGAAGAGGAAGAGGAAGGGGGGGAGGGGAAGAGGAAGAGGAAGGGGGGGAGGGGAAGAGGAAGAGGAGGGGGGGGAGGGGAAGAGGAAGAGGAAGGGGGGGAGGGGAAGAGGAAGAGGAAGGGGGGGAGTGGCAGAGGAAGAGGAAGAGGGGCCGGGGAAGAGGAAGAGGAAGGGGGGGAGGGGAAGAGGAAGGGGGGGGGGGGAAGAGGAAGAGGAAGGGGGGGAGGGGAAGAGGAAGAGGAAGGGGGGGAGGGGAAGAGGAAGAGGAAGGGGGGGAGGGACAGAGGAAGAGGAAGGGGGGGGAGGGACAGAGGAAGAGGAGGGGGGGAGGGACAGAGGAAGAGGAAGGGGGGGGAGGGACAGAGGAAGAGGAAGGGGGGGGAGGGACAGAGGAAGAGGAAGGGGGGGAGGGACAGAGGAAGAGGAAGGGGGGGAGGGACAGAGGAAGAGGAAGGGGGGGAGGGACAGAGGAAGAGGAAGGGGGGGAGGGACAGAGGAAGAGGAAGGGGGGGAGGGACAGAGGAAGAGGAAGGGGGGGAGGGACAGAGGAAGAGGAAGGGGGGGAGGGACAGAGGAAGAGGAAGGGGGGGAGGGACAGAGGAAGAGGAAGGGGGGGAGGGACAGAGGAAGAGGAAGGGGGGGAGGGACAGAGGAAGAGGAAGGGGGGGAGGGACAGAGGAAGAGGAAGGGGGGGAGGGACAGAGGAAGAGGAAGGGGGGGAGGGACAGAGGAAGAGGAAGGGGGGGAGGGACAGAGGAAGAGGAAGGGGGGGAGGGACAGAGGAAGAGGAAGGGGGGGAGGGACAGAGGAAGAGGAAGGGGGGGAGGGACAGAGGAAGAGGAAGGGGGGGAGGGACAGAGGAAGAGGAAGGGGGGGAGGGACAGAGGAAGAGGAAGGGGGGAGGGGAAGAGGAAGAGGAAGAGGGGGAGGGACAGAGGAAGGGGGAGGGACAGAGGAAGGGGGGGAGGGGAAGAGGAAGAGGAAGGGGGGGGGGACAGAGGAAGAGGAAGAGGGGGAGGGACAGAGGAAGAGGAAGGGGGGGAGGGACAGAGGAAGAGGAAGGGGGGGAGGGACAGAGGAAGAGGAAGGGGGGGAGGACAGAGGAAGAGGGAGGGGGGGAGGGACAGAGGAAGAGGAAGGGGGGGAGGGACAGAGGAAGAGGAAGGGGGGAGGGACAGAGGAAGAGGAAGGGGGGGGGAGGGACAGAGGAAGAGGAGGGGGGGGAGGGGAAGAGGAAGTGGGAGGGACAGAGCGAGGGGGAGGGACAGAGCGAGGGGGAGGGACAGAGCGAGGGGGAGGGACAGAGCGAGGGGGAGGGACAGAGCGAGGGGGAGGGACAGAGCGAGGGGGAGGGACAGAGCGAGGGGGAGGGACAGAGGGAGGGGGAGGGACAGAGGGAGGGGGAGGGACAGAGCGAGGGGGAGGGACAGAGCGAGGGGGAGGGACAGAGCGAGGGGGAGGGACAGAGCGAGGGGGAGGGACAGAGCGAGGGGAGGGACAGAGCGAGGGGAGGGACAGAGCGAGGGGGAGGGACAGAGCGAGGGGGAGGGACAGAGCGAGGGGGAGGGACAGAGCGAGGGGAGGGACAGAGCGAGGGGAGGGACAGAGCGAGGGGGAGGGACAGAGCGAGGGGGAGGGACAGAGCGAGGGGGAGGGACAGAGCGAGGGGGAGGGACAGAGCGAGGGGGAGGGACAGAGCGAGGGGGAGGGACAGAGCGAGGGGGAGGGACAGAGCGAGGGGGAGGGACAGAGCGAGGGGGAGGGACAGAGCGAGGGGGGGGACAGAGCGAGGGGGAGGGACAGAGCGAGGGGGAGGGACAGAGCGAGGGGGAGGGACAGAGCGAGGGGGAGGGACAGAGCGAGGGGGAGGGACAGAGCGAGGGGGAGGGATCAGAGCGAGGGGGAGGGACAGAGCGAGGGGGAGGGACAGAGCGAGGGGGAGGGACAGAGCGAGGGGGAGGGACAGAGCGAGGGGGAGGGACAGAGCGAGGGGGGGGGACAGAGCGAGGGGAGGGACAGAGCGAGGGGGAGGGACAGAGCGAGGGGGAGGGACAGAGCGAGGGGGAGGGACAGAGCGAGGGGGAGGGACAGAGCGAGGGGGAGGGACAGAGCGAGGGGGAGGGACAGAGCGAGGGGGAGGGACAGAGCGAGGGGGAGGGACAGAGCGAGGGGGAGGGACAGAGCGAGGGGGAGGGACAGAGGAAGGGGGAGGGACAGAGGAAGGGGGAGGGACAGAGGAAGGGGGAGGGACAGAGGAAGGGGGAGGGACAGAGGAAGGGGGAGGGACAGAGGAAGGGGGAGGGACAGAGGAAGGGGGAGGGACAGAGGAAGGGGGAGGGACAGAGGAAGGGGGAGGGACAGAGGAAGGGGAGGGACAGAGGAAGGGGGAGGGACAGAGGAAGGGGGAGGGACAGAGGAAGGGGGAGGGACAGAGGAAGGGGGAGGGACAGAGGAAGGGGGAGGGACAGAGGAAGGGGGAGGGACAGAGGAAGGGGGAGGGACAGAGGAAGGGGGAGGGACAGAGGAAGGGGGAGGGACAGAGGAAGGGGGAGGGACAGAGGAAGGGGGAGGGACAGAGGAAGGGGGAGGGACAGAGGAAGGGGGAGGGACAGAGGAAGGGGGAGGGAACTAGGAGGGGGAGGGAACTAGGAGGGGGAGGGAACTAGGAGGGGGAGGGAACTAGGAGGGGGAGGGAACTAGGAGGGGGAGGGAACTAGGAGGGGGAGGGACCTGGAGGGGGAGGGACCTGGAGGGGGAGGGACCTGGAGGGGGAGGGACCAGGAGGGGGAGGGACCAGGAGGGGGAGGGACTAGGAGGGGGAGGGACTAGGAGGGGGAGGGACTAGGAGGGGGAGGGACTAGGAGGGGGAGGGACTAGGAAGAGGAGGAGCAAAGTACCACAGAGAGGAGTACCCCCCTGTACACTGCCCCTCCCCCTCGAGCCCCCCTGTACACTGCCCCTCCCCCTCATACCCCCCTCCTCCTGCACACTGCCCCTCCCCCCCGTACACACCCCCTCCCCCTCGTACCCCAATTCTCCTGCACACTGCCCCTCCCCCTCGTACCCCCTCCTCCAGCACACTGCCCCCCCCACCCGTACACACCCCCTCCTCCTGCCCCTACCCCGTACACACCCCCTCCTCCTGCCCCTACCCCGTACACACCCCCTTCTCCTGCACACTGCCCCTCCCCCCGTACACACCCCCTGTACACTGCCCCTCCCCCCGTACACAACCCCTCCTCCTGCACACTGCACCTCCCCCCGCACCCCCCTGTACACTGCCCCTCCCCCCGCACCCCCCTGTACACTGCCCTTCCCCCTCGCACCCCCCTCCTCCTGCACACTGACCCTCCCCCGTACACCCCCCTCCTCCTGCCCCTCCCCCCGTACACACCCCCTCCTCCTGCACACTACCCCTCCCCCCGTACACACCCCCCTCCTCCTGCACACTGCCCCTCCCCCCGTACACACCCCCTCCTCCTGCACACTGCCCCTCCCCCCGTGTGGCCCCTGAATACCCCACAGTACAGTGTGGCCCCCGTATGCCCCACAGTACAGTGTGGCCCCCGTATAGTCCCGGTTACCCAGTACAGTGTGGCCCCCGTATCCCCCACAGTACAGAGTGGCCCCCGTATCCCCCACAGTACAGAGTGGCCCCCGTATCCCCCACAGTACAGAGTGGCCCCCGTATCCCCCACAGTACAGAGTGGCCCCCGTATCCCCCACAGTACAGAGTGGCCCCCGTATCCCCCACAGTACAGAGTGGCCCCCCGTATCCCCCACAGTACAGAGTGGCCCCCGTATCCCCCACAGTACAGAGTGGCCCCCGTATCCCCCACAGTACAGAGTGGCCCCCGTATCCCCCACAGTACAGAGTGGCCCCCGTATCCCCCACAGTACAGAGTGGCCCCCCGTATCCCCCACAGTACAGAGTGGCCCCCGTATCCCCCACAGTACAGAGTGGCCCCCGTATCCCCCACAGTACAGAGTGGCCCCCGTATCCCCCACAGTACAGAGTGGCCCCCGTATCCCCCACAGTACAGAGTGGCCCCCGTATCCCCCACAGTACAGAGTGGCCCCCGTATCCCCCACAGTAAAGAGTGGCCCCCGTATCCCCCACAGTACAGAGTGGCCCCCGTATCCTCACGGTTTCCCAGTACAGTGTGGCCCCCGTCTCACCCACAGCACAGTGTGGCCCCCGTATCACCCACAGTACAGAGTGGCCCCCGTATCACCCACAGTACAGAGTGGCCCCCGTATCCTACCGGTTGCTCAGTACAGTGTGGCCCCCATATCCCCCACAGTACAGTGTGGCCCCCGTATCCATCACAGTACAGTGTGGCCCCCGTATCCATCACAGTACAGTGTGGCCCCCGTATCCATCACAGTACAGTGTGGCCCCCGTATCCATCACAGTACAGTGTGGCCCCCGTATCCATCACAGTACAGTGTGGCCCCCGTATCCTAACGGTTGCTCAGTACAGTGTGGCCCCCGTATCACCCACAGTACAGAGTGGCCCCCGTATCCCCCACAGTACAGAGTGGCCCCCGTATCCCCCACAGTACAGTGTGGCCCCCGTATCCTCACGGTTTCCCAATACAGTGTGGCCCCCGTCTCACCCACAGCACAGTGTGGCCCCCGTATCACCCACAGTACAGAGTGGCCCCCGTATCACCCACAGTACAGAGTGGCCCCCGTATCCTACCGGTTGCTCAGTACAGTGTGGCCCCCATATCCCCCACAGTACAGTATGGCCCCCGTATCCATCACAGTACAGTGTGGCCCCCGTATCCTAACGGTTGCTCAGTACAGTGTGGCCCCCGTATCCCCCACAGTACAGTGTGGCCCCCGTATCCTCCCGGTTGCTCAGTACAGTGTGGCCCCCGTATCCTCCCGGTTGCTCAGTTCAGTGTGGCCCCCCTATCACCCACAGTACAATGTGGCCCACGTATCATCCCGGTTGCTCAGTACAGTGTGGCCCCGTATCCCCCACAGTACAGAGTGGCCCCCGTATCCCCCACAGTACAGAGTGGCCCCCGTATCCCCCACAGTACAGAGTGGCCCCCGTATCCTACCAGTTGCTCAGTACAGTGTGGCCCCCGTATCCCCCACAGTATAGTGTGGCCCCCGTATCCTCCCGGTTGCTCAGTACAGTGTGGCCCCCGTATCCTCCCGGTTGCTCAGTACAGTGTGGCCTCCATATCACCCACAGTACAGTGTGGCCCCCGTATCACCCACAGTACAGTGTGGTCCCCGTATCACCCACAGTACAGTGTGGCCCCCGTATCATCCCGGTTGCTCAGTACAGTGTGGCCCCCGTATCATCCCGGTTGCTCAGTAGTGTGGCCCCCGTATCCCCCACAGTACAGTGTGGCCCCCGTATCCCCCACAGTACAGTGTGGCCCCCATATCCTCCCGGTTGCTCAGTAGTGTGGCCCCCGTATCACCCACAGTACAGTGTGGCCCCCGTATCCTCCCGGTTGCTCAGTACAGTGTGGCCTCCATATCACCCACAGTACAGTGTGGCCCCCGTATCATCCCGGTTGCTCAGTACAGTGTGGCCCCCGTATCACCCTCAGTACAGTGTGGCCCCCGTATCACCCACAGTACAGTGTGGCCCCCGTATCACCCACAGTACAGTGTGGCCCCCGTATCCCCCACAGTACAGTGTGGCCCCCGTATCACCCACAGTACAGTGTGGCCCCCGTATCACCCACAGTACAGTGTGGCCCCCGTATCACCCACAGTACAGTGTGGCCCCCGTATCACCCACAGTACAGTGTGGCCCCCGTATCACCCACAGTACAGTGTGGCCCCCGTATCACCCACAGTACAGTGTGGCCCCCGTATCACCCACAGTACAGTGTGGCCCCCGTATCATCCCGGTTGCTCAGTACAGTGTGGCCCCCGTATCATCCCGGTTGCTCAGTACAGTGTGGCCCCCGTATCATCCCGGTTGCTCAGTACAGTGTGGCCCCCGTATCATCCCGGTTGCTCAGTACAGTGTGGCCCCCGTATCATCCCGGTTGCTCAGTAGTGTGGCCCCCGTATCCCCCACAGTACAGTGTGTGGCCCCCCGTATCCCCCACAGTACAGTGTGGCCCCCTATCCTCCCGGTTGCTCAGTACAGTGTGGCCCCCGTATAACCCACAGTACAGTGTGGCCCCCGTATCACCCACAGTACAGTGTGGCCCCCCTATCCTCCCGGTTGCTCAGTACAGTGTGGCCCCCGTATAACCCACAGTACAGTGTGGCCCCCGTATAACCCACAGTACAGTGTGGCCCCCGTATAACCCACAGTACAGTGTGGCCCCCGTATCACCCACAGTACAGTGTGGCCCCCGTATCCTACCGGTTGCTCAGTACAGTGTGGCCCCCGTATAACCCACAGTACAGTGTGGCCCCCGTATCCCCCACAGTACAGTGTGGCCCCCGTATCCTCCCGGGGCCCCGCACACCTCGGTTCTCCGGTACAGGGTGGCCTCGCCGTAGGCCCCGTGTCCCAGCACCCGGATCGGGATGTAGTGCAGCTCCTCCTGCTCCGTCCCGCAGCTCCGCACCGAGTCCCCATAGTCGGAGTTGATGGAGTCGCAGTGCCGGTCATACCGGCTGAGCGCGGACATGGCGAAATCAGCGGCCGCTACCAGCCGCCATATTGGTCACCCCTGACCCGGAAAAAGACATCTCTGGGCGTACGGGTCATGTGACCACAGCTGCGGCCGCCATGTCTGCTCAGGGCAGATTCCGGAAGTGAGACACCTACCGGCCATGTGAGTAACTGCACCCCAACATTACCGGACCCGCAGACAGACTGCACCCCAACATTACCGGACCCGCAGACAGACTGAACCCCAACATTACCGGACCCACAGACTGCACCCCAACATTACCGGACCCACAGACAGACTGCACCCCAACATTACCGGACCCACAGACTGCACCCCAACATTACCGGACCCACAGACAGACTGCACCCCAACATTACCGGACCCACAGACTGCACCCCAACATTACCGGGTCCGCAGACAGACTGCACCCCAACATTACCGGACCCACAGACTGCACCCCAACATTACCGGACCCACAGACTGCACCCCAACATTACCGGACCCACAGACTGCACCCCAACATTACCGGACCCGCAGACAGACTGCACCCCAACATTACCGGACCCGCAGACAGACTGAACCCCAACATTACCGGACCCACAGACTGCACCCCAACATTACCGGACCCACAGACAGACTGCACCCCAACATTACCGGACCCACAGACTGCACCCCAACATTACCGGGTCCGCAGACAGACTGCACCCCAACATTACCGGACCCACAGACTGCACCCCAACATTACCGGACCCACAGACTGCACCCCAACATTACCGGACCCACAGACTGCACCCCAACATTACCGGACCCGCAGACAGACTGCACCCCAACATTACCGGACCCGCAGACAGACTGCACCCCAACATTACCGGACCCGCAGACAGACTGCACCCCAACATTACCGGACTTGCAGACAGACTGCACCCCAACATTACCGGACCCACAGACTGCACCCCAACATTACCGGACCCACAGACTGCACCCCAACATTACCGGACCCGCAGACAGACTGCACCCCAACATTACCGGACCCACAGACTGCACCCCAACATTACCGGACCGAAAGACTGCACCCCAACATTACCGGACCCACAGACTGCACCCCAACATTACCGGACCCACAGACTGCACCCCAACATTACCGGACCCGCAGACAGACTGCACCCCAACATTACCGGACCCGCACAGACTGCACCCCAACATTACCGGACCCACAGATAGACTGTACCCCAACATCACCGGACCGACAGACTGCACCCCAACATTACCGGACCGAAAGACTGCACCCCAACATTACGAGACCCAAAGACCGACTGCACCCCAACATCACCGAACCGACAGACTGCACCCCAACATTACCGGATCCAGACAGACTGCACCCCAACATTACCGGACCCACAGACTGCACCCCAACATTACGGGACCCACAGACAGACTGCACCCCAACATCACTGGACCGACAGACTGCACCCCAACATTACCGGACCCACAGACTGCACCCCAACATTACCGGACCCACAGACAGACTGCACCCCAACATTACCGGACCCACAGACAGACTGCACCCCAACATTACCGGATACACAGACAGACTGCACCCCAACATTACCGGACCCACAGACAGACTGCACCCCAACATTACCGGACCCACAGACTGCACCCCAACATTACCGGACCCGCAGACAGACTGCACCCCAACATTACCGGACCCGCAGACAGACTGCACCCCAACATTACCGGACCCACAGACAGACTGCACCCCAACATTACCGGACCCACAGACTGCACCCCAACATTACCGGACCCGCAGACAGACTGCACCCCAACATTACCGGACCCACAGACAGACTGTACCCCAACATCACCGGACCGACAGACTGCACCCCAACATTACCGGACCGAAAGACTGCATCCCAACATTACGAGACCCAAAGACCGACTGCACCCCAACATCACCGGACCGACAGACTGCACCCCAACATTACCGGATCCAGACAGACTGCACCCCAACATTACGGGACCCACAGACAGACTGCACTTCAACATCACTGGACCGACAGACTGCACCCCAACATTACCGGACCCACAGACTGCACCCCAACATTACCGGACCCACAGACAGACTGCACCCCAACATTACCGGACCCACAGACAGACTGCACCCCAACATTACCGGACCCACAGACTGCACCCCAACATTACCGGACCCACAGACAGACTGCACCCCAACATTACCGGACCCACAGACTGCACCCCAACATTACCGGACCCACAGACAGACTGCACCCCAACATTACCGGATACACAGACAGACTGTACCCCAACATTACCGGATACACAGACAGACTGCACCCCAACATTACCGGACCCACAGACAGACTGCACCCCAACATCACCGGACCCACAGACTGCACCCCAACATTACCGGACCTACAGACAGACTGACCCCCAACATTACCGGACCCACAGACTGCACCCCAACATTACCGGACCCACAGACAGACTGCACCCCAACATTACCGGACCCACAGACAGACTGAACCCCAACATTACCGGACCCACAGACAGACTGAACCCCAACATTACCGGACCCACAGACTGCACCCCAACATTACCGGACCCACAGACAGACTGCACCCCAACATTACCGGACCCACAGACAGACTGCACCCCAACATTACCGGATACAAAGACAGACTGCACCCTCAAAAGGGGGGTGTATCCTATAGGGGGAGGGGTGTATCCTATAGAGGGGGGTGTATCCTATAGGGGGAGGGGTGTATCCTATAGAGGGGGGGTGTATCCTATAGAGGGGGGTGTATCCTATAGGGGGAGGGGTGTATCCTATAGAGGGGGGTGTATCCTATAGGGGGGTGTATCCTATAGGGGGGTGTATCCTATAGAGGAGGGGTGTATCCTATAGGGGGTGTATCTTATAGGGGGGTGTATCCTATAGGGGGTGTATCCTATAGGGGGGTGTATCCTATAGGGGGGTGTATCCTATAGGGGGTGTATCCTATAGGGGGGTGTATCTTATAGGGGGGTGTATCCTATAGGGGGGTGTATCCTATGGGGGGGGTGTATCCTATAGAGGAGGGGTGTATCCTATAGAGGGGGGTGTATCCTATAAAGGGGGGGTGTATCCTATAGGGGGGTGTATCCTATAGAGGGGGTGTATCCTATAGAGGAGGTGTATCCTATAGGGGGGTGTATCTTATAGGGGGGTGTATCCTATAGGGGGGTGTATCCTATAGGGGGGTGTATCCTATAGGGGGGTGTAGCCTATAGGGGGAGGGGTGTATCCTATAGGGGGGGTGTATCCTATAGGAGGGTGTATCCTATGGGGGGGGGGTGTATCCTATAGGGGGTGTATCCTATAGGGGGGTGTATCCTATGGGGGGGTGTATCCTATAGGGGGAGGGGTGTATCATATAGGGGGAGGGGTGTATCCTATAGGGGGAGGGGTGTATCCTATAGAGGGGGGGTGTATCCTATGGGGGGGTGTATCCTATAGAGGGGGGTGTATCCTATGGGGGGGTGTATCCTATAGGGGGGGTGTATCCTATGGGGGGGTGTATCCTATAGAGGGGGGTGTATCATATAGGGGGGTGTATCCTATAGGGGGGGGTGTATCCTATGGGGGGGTGTATCCTATGGGGGGGGTATATCCTATGGGGGGGTGTATCCTATAGAGGGGGGTGTATCCTATATATAGGGGGGGGGTGTATCCTATAGGGAGGGGTGTATCCTATGGGGGGGGTGTATCCTATGGGGGGGTGTATCCTATAGAGGGGGGTGTATCCTATAGGGGGGGGTGTATCCTATAGGAGGGGTGTATCCTATAGAGGGGGGTGTATCCTATAGAGGGGGTTTATCCTATAGAGGGGGGTGTATCCTATGGGGTGGGTGTATCCTATAGAGGGGGGTGTATCCTATAGGGGGGGGGGTATCCTATGGGGGGGTGTATCCTATAGAGGGGGGTGTATCCTATAGGGGGGTGTATCCTATAGGGGGGTGTATCCTATAGGGGGGGTGTATCCTATGGGGGGGGGGGTGTATCCTATGGGGGGGGGTGTATCCTATGGGGAGGGGTGTATCCTATGGGGGGGGTGTATCCTATAGAGGGGGGTGTATCCTATAGAGGGGGGTGTATCCTATGGGGGGGGGTGTATCCTATAGGGGGGGGGGTGTATCCTATAGAGGGGGGTGTATTTTATAGGGGGGGTGTATCCTATAGGGGGGGTGTATCCTATAGAGGGGGGTGTATCCTATAGGGGGAGGGAAGTATCCTATAGGGGGGGTGTATCCTATAGAGGGGGGTGTATCCTATGGGGGGGGTGTATCCTATAGAGGGGGGTGTATCCTATAGAGGGGGGTGTATTTTATAGGGGGGGGTGTATCCTATAGGGGGGTGTATCCTATAGAGGGGGGGTGTATCCTATAGGGGGGTGTATCCTATGGGGGGGGTGTATCCTATAGGGGGGGGTGTATCCTATGGGGGGGGTGTATCCTATGGGGGGGGGTGTATCCTATGGGGGGGGTGTATCCTATGGGGAGGGGTGTATCCTATGGGGGGGTGTATCCTATAGAGGGGGGTGTATCCTATAGGGGGAGGGGTGTATCCTATAGGGGGGTGTATCCTATGGGGGGGTGTATCCTATAGGGGGGGGGTGTATCCTATAGAGGGGGGTGTATCCTATAGGGGGGTGTATCCTATGGGGGGGGGTGTATCCTATGGGGGGGTGTATCCTATGGGGAGGGTGTATCCTATAGGGGAGGGTGTATCCTATGGGGGGGTGTATCCTATGGGGGGGTGTATCCATAGGGGAGGGTGTATCCTATGGGGAGGGTGTATCCTATGGGGGGGTGTATCCATAGGGGAGGGTGTATCCTATAGGAGGGTGTATCCTATGGGGGGGGGTGTATCCTATAGGGGGGTGTATCCTATGGGGGGGTGTATCCTATAGAGGGGGGTGTATCCTATAGGGGGGGGTGTATCCTATGGGGTGGGTGTATCCTATAGGGGGTGTATCCTATAGGGGGAGGGGTGTATCCTATAGGGGGGGGTGTATCCTATGGGGGGGTGTATCCTATGGGGGGGTGTATCCTATGGGGGGGTGTATCCTATAGAGGGGGGTGTATCCTATAGGGGTGGGTGTATCCTATAGGGGGGGGTGTATCCTATAGGAGGGGGTGTATCCTATGGGGGGGTGTATCCTATGGGGGGGTGTATCCTATGGGGGGGTGTATCCTATAGAGGGGGGTGTATCCTATAGGGGGGGGTGTATCCTATGGGGGGGTGTATCCTATGGGGGGGTGTATCCTATGGGGTGGGTGTATCCTATAGGGGGGGGTGTATCCTATGGGGGGGTGTATCCTATAGGGGGGGGGTGTATCCTATGGGGGGGTGTATCCTATAGGAGGAAGTGTATCCTATAGAGGGGGGGTGTATCCTATGGGGGGGTGTATCCTATGGGGGGGTGTATCCTATAGAGGGGGGTGTATCCTATAGAGGGGGGGTGTATCCTATAGAGGGGGGGTGTATCCTATGGGGGGGTGTATCCTATGGGGAGGGGTGTATCCTATAGGGGGGGGTGTATCCTGTGGGGGGGTGTATCCTATGGGGGGGTGTATCCTATAGGGGGGGGGTGTATCCTATGGGGGGGTGTATCCTATGGGGGGGTGTATCCTATAGGGGGGGGGGTGTATCCTATGGGGTGGGTGTATCCTATAGGGGGGGGTGTATCCTATGGGGGGGTGTATCCTATGGGGGGGTGTATCCTATAGGGGGGGGGTGTATCCTATGGGGGGGTGTATCCTATAGGGGGGGGGTGTATCCTATGGGGGGGTGTATCCTATAGAGGGGGGGTGTATCCTATGGGGGGGTGTATCCTATGGGGTGGGTGTATCCTATAGGGGGGGGTGTATCCTATGGGGGGGTGTATCCTATAGGAGGGGGGTGTATCCTATAGGGGGTGTATCCTATGGGGGGGTGTATCCTATAGGAGGGGGGTGTATCCTATAGGGGGTGTATCCTATGGGGGGGTGTATCCTATGGGGGGGTGTATCCTATAGGGGGGGGGTGTATCCTATGGGGGGGTGTATCCTATGGGGGGGTGTATCCTATAGGGGGGGGGTGTATCCTATGGGGGGGTGTATCCTATAGGGGGGGGTGTATCCTATGGGGGGGTGTATCCTATGGGGGGGTGTATCCTATAGGGGGGGGGTGTATCCTATGGGGGGGTGTATCCTATAGGGGGGGGGGTGTATCCTATGGGGGGGTGTATCCTATGGGGGGGTGTATCCTATAGGAGGGGGTGTATCCTATAGGGGGGGGTGTATCCTGTGAATGAGAGGCGGCGTCACGTGCTCGGTATTTCGGTGGACACTCCGTGCCGGTTCAGCACCTCCATCATTCCGTATCCCGAAAACGAGCAGGCCGTCCATGCGGTGGGCGTGGTCGCAGCTAAACAACCTATAGGACGCGTGATTGCTTCGTAACTAGGAAAAGAAGAAGGCGGTGAACATAACACCATGGCAACGCCCCGCCCACTGCTGCTTAACATACACACAAATTCTGTAGCAACAGAAAGCGTGTGACGTAGGAACGTCACGCACAATGATGAGCCATATATGGAGTCGGAAATGGACGTCACTGCTAGCTACTGAGCTGCCTGTCACCAGGGAAACCAAACAGAGGAGTGAGCGAAGTGACGTCACCCAGCGTGCCCCGCCCCCTGTTACCGCTATCGCTAAACATAGAAAGATCTATATATAGGGGAGTATAGAGGTATACAGGTATATATAGGGGAGTATAGAGGTATACAGGTATATATAGGGGAGTATAGAGGTATACAGGTATATATAGGGGAGTATAGAGGTATACAGGTATATATAGGGGAGTATAGAGGTATACAGGTATATATAGGGGAGTATAGAGGTATACAGGTATATATATAGGGGAGTATAGAGGTATACCGGTATATATAGGAGAGTATAGAGGTATACAGGTATATATAGGAGAGTATAGAGGTATACCGGTATATATAGGGAGTATAGAGGTATACAGGTATATATATAGGGAGTATAGAGGTATACAGGTATATATAGGGAGTATAGAGGTATACAGGTATATATATAGGGAGTATAGAGGTATACAGGTATATATAGGGGAGTATAGAGGTATACAGGTATATATAGGGAGTATAGAGGTATACAGGTATATATATAGGGGAGTATAGAGGTATACAGGTATATATATAGGGAGTATAGAGGTATACAGGTATATATATAGGGAGTATAGAGGTATACAGGTATATATATAGGGGAGTATAGAGGTATACCGGTATATATATAGGGAGTATAGAGGTATACAGGTATATATATAGGGAGTATAGAGGTATACAGGTATATATATAGGGGAGTATAGAGGTATACAGGTATATATATAGGGGAGTATAGAGGTATACCGGTATATATAGGGAGTATAGAGGTATACAGGTATATATAGGAGAGTATAGAGGTATACAGGTATATATATATAGGGAGTATAGAGGTATACAGGTATATATAGGGAGTATAGAGGTATACAGGTATATATATAGGGAGTATAGAGGTATACAGGTATATATATAGGGAGTATAGAGGTATACAGGTATATATAGGGGAGTATAGAGGTATACAGGTATATATATAGGAGAGTATAGAGGTATACAGGTATATATATAGGAGAGTATAGAGGTATACAGGTATATATATAGGGAGTATAGAGGTATACAGGTATATATAGGGAGTATAGAGGTATACAGGTATATATATAGGGAGTATAGAGGTATACAGGTATATATATAGGGAGTATAGAGGTATACAGGTATATATATAGGGGAGTATAGAGGTATACCGGTATATATAGGGAGTATAGAGGTATACCGGTATATATAGGGAGTATAGAGGTATACAGGTATATATATAGGGGAGTATAGAGGTATACCGGTATATATAGGGAGTATAGAGGTATACAGGTATATATATAGGGGAGTATAGAGGTATACAGGTATATATATATATATATAGGGGAGTATAGAGGTATACAGGTATATATATAGGGAGTATAGAGGTATACAGGTATATATAGGGGAGTATAGAGGTATACAGGTATATATATAGGGGAGTATAGAGGTATACAGGTATATATATAGGGGAGTATAGAGGTATACCGGTATATATAGGGAGTATAGAGGTATACAGGTATATATATAGGGGAGTATAGAGGTATACAGGTATATATATATATATAGGGGAGTATAGAGGTATACAGGTATATATATAGGGAGTATAGAGGTATACAGGTATATATAGGGGAGTATAGAGGTATACCGGTATATATATAGGGGAGTATAGAGGTATACAGGTATATATATATATATAGGGGAGTATAGAGGTATACCGGTATATATAGGGAGTATAGAGGTATACAGGTATATATATAGGAGAGTATAGAGGTATACAGGTATATATATAGGGAGTATAGAGGTATACAGGTATATATAGGGAGTATAGAGGTATACAGGTATATATAGGGAGTATAGAGGTATACAGGTATATATATAGGGAGTATAGAGGTATACAGGTATATATATATATATATATAGGGGAGTATAGAGGTATACAGGTATATATATAGGGGAGTATAGAGGTATACAGGTATATATAGGGAGTATAGAGGTATACAGGTATATATATAGGGAGTATAGAGGTATACAGGTATATATATAGGGGAGTATAGAGGTATACCGGTATATATAGGGGAGTATAGAGGTATACAGGTATATATATAGGGGAGTATAGAGGTATACAGGTATATATAGGGAGTATAGAGGTATACCGGTATATATAGGGAGTATAGAGGTATACAGGTATATATATAGGAGAGTATAGAGGTATACAGGTATATATATAGGGAGTATAGAGGTATACAGGTATATATAGGGAGTATAGAGGTATACAGGTATATATATAGGGGAGTATAGAGGTATACAGGTATATATAGGGGAGTATAGAGGTATACAGGTATATATATAGGGGAGTATAGAGGTATACAGGTATATATATAGGGGAGTATAGAGGTATACAGGTATATATATAGGGGAGTATAGAGGTATACAGGTATATATAGGGAGTATAGAGGTATACCGGTATATATAGGGAGTATAGAGGTATACAGGTATATATAGGGAGTATAGAGGTATACAGGTATATATATAGGGGAGAGGTATACAGGTATATATATAGGGAGTATAGAGGTATACAGGTATATATATAGGGAGTATAGAGGTATACAGGTATATATATAGGGAGTATAGAGGTATACAGGTATATATATAGGGAGTATAGAGGTATACAGGTATATATATAGGGGAGTATAGAGGTATACCGGTATATATAGGGAGTATAGAGGTATACAGGTATATATAGGAGAGTATAGAGGTATACAGGTATATATATAGGGGAGTATAGAGGTATACCGGTATATATAGGGAGTATAGAGGTATACAGGTATATATAGGGAGTATAGAGGTATACAGGTATATATATAGGGGAGTATAGAGGTATACAGGTATATATATAGGGGAGTATAGAGGTATACAGGTATATATATAGGGAGTATAGAGGTATACCGGTATATATAGGGAGTATAGAGGTATACAGGTATATATAGGGAGTATAGAGGTATACAGGTATATATAGGGAGTATAGAGGTATACAGGTATATATATAGGGGAGAGGTATACAGGTATATATATAGGGAGTATAGAGGTATACAGGTATATATAGGGGAGTATAGAGGTATACAGGTATATATATAGGAGAGTATAGAGGTATACAGGTATATATATAGGAGAGTATAGAGGTATACAGGTATATATAGGGAGTATAGAGGTATACCGGTATATATAGGGAGTATAGAGGTATACAGGTATATATAGAGGAGAGTATAGAGGTATACAGGTATATATATATAGGGGAGTATAGAGGTATACCGGTATATATAGGGAGTATAGAGGTATACAGGTATATATAGGAGAGTATAGAGGTATACAGGTATATATATAGGGGAGTATAGAGGTATACCGGTATATATAGGGGAGTATAGAGGTATACAGGTATATATATAGGGAGTATAGAGGTATACCGGTATATATAGGGAGTATAGAGGTATACAGGTATATATATAGGGAGTATAGAGGTATACAGGTATATATATAGGGGAGTATAGAGGTATACCAGTATATATAGGGAGTATAGAGGTATACCGGTATATATAGGAGAGTATAGAGGAGAGTATAGAGGTATACAGGTATATATATAGGGAGTATAGAGGTATACAGGTATATATATAGGGGAGTATAGAGGTATACAGGTATATATATAGGGGAGTATAGAGGTATACAGGTATATATAGGGGAGTATAGAGGTATACAGGTATATATAGGGAGTATAGAGGTATACAGGTATATATAGGGAGTATAGAGGTATACAGGTATATATAGGGAGTATAGAGGTATACAGGTATATATATAGGGGAGTATAGAGGTATACCGGTATATATAGGGAGTATAGAGGTATACAGGTATATATAGGAGAGTATAGAGGTATACAGGTATATATATAGGGAGTATAGAGGTATACAGGTATATATAGGAGAGTATAGAGGTATACCGGTATATATAGGGAGTATAGAGGTATACAGGTATATATAGGGAGTATAGAGGTATACAGGTATATATAGGGAGTATAGAGGTATACAGGTATATATAGGGAGTATAGAGGTATACAGGTATATATAGGGAGTATAGAGGTATACAGGTATATATATAGGGAGTATAGAGGTATACAGGTATATATAGGGGAGTATAGAGGTATACAGGTATATATATAGGGAGTATAGAGGTATACAGGTATATATAGGGAGTATAGAGGTATACAGGTATATATAGGGAGTATAGAGGTATACAGGTATATATATAGGGGAGTATAGAGGTATACAGGTATATATAGGGAGTATAGAGGTATACAGGTATATATATAGGGGAGAGGTATACAGGTATATATATAGGGAGTATAGAGGTATACAGGTATATATATAGGGAGTATAGAGGTATACAGGTATATATATAGGGGAGTATAGAGGTATACAGGTATATATATAGGGGAGTATAGAGGTATACAGGTATATATATAGGGGAGTATAGAGGTATACAGGTATATATATAGGGGAGAGGTATACAGGTATATATATAGGGGAGAGGTATACAGGTATATATATAGGGAGTATAGAGGTATACAGGTATATATATAGGGGAGTATAGAGGTATACAGGTATATATATAGGGGAGTATAGAGGTATACAGGTATATATATAGGGGAGTATAGAGGTATACCGGTATTTATTTAGGGGAGTATAGAGGTATACAGGTATATATAGGGGAGTATAGAGGTATACAGATATATATATATATATATATATATATATAGGGGAGTATAGAGGTATACAGGTATATATATAGGGGAGTATAGAGGTATACAGGTATATATATATAGGGAGTATAGAGGTATACAGGTATATATATAGGGAGTATAGAGGTATACAGGTATATATATAGGGAGTATAGAGGTATACAGGTATATATAGGGAGTATAGAGGTATACAGGTATATATATAGGGGAGTATAGAGGTATACCGGTATATATATAGGGGAGTATAGAGGTATACAGGTATATATAGGGAGTATAGAGGTATACAGGTATATATATATATATATAGGGGAGTATAGAGGTATACAGGTATATATAGGGAGTATAGAGGTATACAGGTATATATAGGGAGTATAGAGGTATACAGGTATATATATAGGGAGTATAGAGGTATACAGGTATATATATAGGGAGTATAGAGGTATACAGGTATATATATAGGGAGTATAGAGGTATACCGGTATATATAGGGAGTATAGAGGTATACAGGTATATATAGGGAGTATAGAGGTATACAGGTATATATATAGGGAGTATAGAGGTATACAGGTATATATAGGGAGTATAGAGGTATACAGGTATATATAGGGAGTATAGAGGTATACAGGGGATCACAGGACTGGTAGGGGGGGTGGGAGATCACAGGACTGGTAGGGGGGATGGGGGATCACAGGACTGGTAGGGGGGGTGGGGGTGACAGGACTGGTAGGGGGGGGTGGGGGTGACAGGACTGGTAGGGGGGATGGGGATCACAGGACTGGTAGGGGGGGTGGGGGATCACAGGACTGGTAGGGGGGGTGGGGGTGACAGGACTGGTAGGGGGGGTGGGGGATCACAGGACTGGTAGGGGTGGTGGGGGTGACTGGATTGGTAGGGGGGATGGGGGATCACAGGACTGGTAGGGGGGGTGGGAGATCACAGGACTGGTAGGGGGGGATGGGGGTGACAGGACTGGTAGGGGAGGGTGGGGGGTCACAGGACTGGTAGGGGAGGGTGGGGGGTCACAGGACTGGTAGGGGAGGGTGGGGGGTCACAGGACTGGTAGGGGAGGGTGGGGGGTCACAGGACTGGTAGGGGAGGGTGGGGGGTCACAGGACTGGTAGGGGGGATGGGGATCACAGGACTGGTAGGGGGGGTGGGAGATCACAGGACTGGTAGGGGGGGATGGGGGTGACAGGACTGGTAGGGGGGTGGGAGATCACAGGACTGGTAGGGGGGGATGGGGGTCACAGGACTGGTAGGGGAGGGTGGGGGGTCACAGGACTGGTAGTCATAGGGCTGATGCGCTGCAGGGGGAAAGCTGTGAAGTAACCATCTAGTCTGACTAGTCACAGCTCTGACGGGGTGTAACATAACAAACAGCTAATACCTCTCCGGAAACTCGGCCCCCCCAACTCCTTGCTAATGGTGTAAAGGTCACGCCAGGTTCAGTATAAAGTTTATGAGGCTCTCCCAAACATACATCAACAAATGTCTGTGCAAGTAGGGGTCAGAGGGGAGAGGCCGTCGGCTCCAGGATCGGCGGCAGTGAGGGGAGAGGCCGGCGGCTCCAGGATCAGCTGCAGTGAGGGGAGAGGCCGGCGGCAGTGAGGGGAGAGGCCGGCGGCAGTGAGGGGAGAAGCCGGCGGCTCCAGGATCGGCGGCATTGAGGGGAGAGGCCGGCGGCAGTGAGGGGAGAGGCCGGCGGCTCCAGGATCGGCGGCATTGAGGGGAGAGGCCGGCGGCTCCAGGATCGGCTGCAGTGAGGGAAGAGGCCGGCGGTAGTGAGGGGATCGGCCGGCGGCTCCAGGATCGGCAACATTGAGGGGAGAGGCCGGCGGCAGTGAGGGGAGAGGCCGGCGGCAGTGAGGGGAGAGGCCGGCGGCTCCAGGATCGGCGGCAGTGAGGGGAGAGGTCGGCGGCAGTGAGGGGAGAGGCCGGCGGCTCCAGGATCGGCGGCAGTGAGGGGAGAGGCCGGCGGCAGTGAGGGGAGAGGCCGGCGGCTCCAGGATCGGCGGCAGTGAGGGGAGAGGCCGGCGGCAGTGAGGGGAGAGGCCGGCGACTCCAGGATCAGCTGCAGTGAGGGGAGAGGTCGGCGGTAGTGAGGGGATCGGCCGGCGGCTCCAGGATCGGCAACATTGAGGGGAGAGGCCGGCGGCAGTGAGGGGAGAGGCCGGCGGCTCCAGGATCGGCGGCAGTGAGGGGAGAGGTCGGCGGCAGTGAGGGGAGAGGCCGGCGGCTCCAGGATCGGCGGCAGTGAGGGGAGAGGCCGGCGGCTCCAGGATCAGCTGCAGTGAGGGGAGAGGTCGGCGGTAGTGAGGGGATCGGCCGGCGGCTCCAGGATCGGCAGCAGTGAGGGGAGAGGCTGGCGGCTCCAGGATCGGCAGCAGTGAGGGGATCGTCCGGCGGCTCCAGGATCGGCAGCAGTGAGGGGAGAGGCTGGCGGTAGTGAGGGGATCGGCAGCAGTGAGGGGATCGTCCGGCGGCTCCAGGATCGGCAGCAGTGAGGGGAGAGGCTGGCGGTAGTGAGGGGATCGGCAGCAGTGAGGGGATCGTCCGGCGGCTCCAGGATCGGCGGCAGTGAGGGGAGAGGCTGGCGGTAGTGAGGGGAGAGGCAGCAGTGAGGGGATCGTCCGGCGGCTCCAAAATCGGCAGCAGTGAGGGGAGAGGCTGGCGGTAGTGAGGGGAGAGGCAGCAGTGAGGGGATCGTCCGGCGGCTCCAGGATCAGCAGCAGTGAATGAACACACAAACAGGGATTTAGGAAATGCAGATAAGTTTTTATTGTCAGTAGTGTGGACAGGAGCAGGAGACCAGGAGAGGCAGCGGGCCCCCATCCTCTAAGGGCCCATGAGAGGCAGTGGCTCCCCGTCCACAGGAGTAGAAAAAAAAAACAAAAAAAACAAATAAAAATATAAATATTCTTAATTCCAAAATAAATAACCAGAACAGTCTACAGAAATAAAACGTTTTCATGGAAAACTTGGAAAGACGGCGAGACGGGATTACAGTCAACGGAAGATACAGCACGTTCACCATGTGTCCGGCTTCAGGGCTCATATATATATATATAGACTATTAGTCAGACGTCTCACAGGGTTATCTGGGCAGGGCGGGGCTGCCCGCCAGCACCATAACAAGCTGCACTGGGGCCCCATGGAGGAGTGGGGCCCCGCAGCACAACGCTTCTACATCAGGAGACAAGAACACATCACAGTCACCGCAGTGACCGACATCATGCTACATAGCAACAAGAGTGACAAGAGTCCATGCCACCTCAGGAAGAGGCTATCCTCAGGGGCCGGACGGAGGGCCGGATCACCAGTCTCTAAGAAACGCTGTGTGCCCAGCCGCCCCCCAGGCTACAGCTCTGGCTGGAGAGGACCGGACTGCACATGCAGAGTGCACACGAATAGCAGCGAAGAGGCAGTGTCACAACACGGGGAGGTAAACCCACAGCCCTTGCGGCTCTGAGCGGCGTGCGGGCACAGTCCCAGATTGCAGGCTGCCACCACAGGAGTCTGAGTGCCAGGGCAGAGTTACAAGGCCAGCAAGGTGGGAGAGTTGAGAGAGTCCGAGGATTGCTCGTTGCTGCTGCTTCCTCTGCGATGGGCAGCGCCACAGTTGGCAAAGGAGTCAGACTCCGGGTAAGTGAAGACAAAGGAGGTGGTGTAGGTGGTGGGGGTGCAGGTGACCACCGGGGTGCACAGCGGCTCCATCTCCACTGACAGGGTGCTGTACAGTGGCTCCCAGTCGGCAGTGTACACGTCCACGTCCGGCACAGAGCGGGCAGCCTCAGCGGGGGAGCTGAACAGGAAGTCATCCAGAGGCTCAGCCTTCAGGTCTAGCGGCAGCTGCAGGGGGGCGCTCTCCTTCTCCAACATGGAAGACTGGGTAATGCCCAAAGGAAAGCCCTCCGGGGGGGTGGGGGTGAGGTCAGAGATCAGGCCTAGGTCCAGGGAGGAGGTCAGCTCCTGGAACGCCCCCTCCAGGTCATGTGGGATCTTGCAGGCTGGTTTATGTGCTGCCAGGATGAACTCCAGCTTCTCCTTCTCCTTCAGCAGGGCGGCGATCTCCGTCTGCAGGACCGATCTCTCATCCTCCAGCTCATCCGTCTCCTGGAAACAACAGGCAGGTTAGAGCTCAGGTGCATGGGGAAGATGGAGGAGTATTATTAGTATTGGGGGTGGGGGAGGGGCTTACCGCTTGGAGGGTGTCGGTCAGCTCGCGGCGGCGGTTGCGGCATTTGGCTGCTGCCATCTTGTTCCTCTCTCTCCTGACTCTCCTCTTCTCCTCCTCCTCCGGAGACAGCTGCTCCATCTTCCCTCTCCTGCCCTGGCTCTGGCCTCGTCCGGACGACCCCTTCATCACCCCGCTGCGGCTGAAGGCGGGGGCTGCCCCATAAGGGTGGGCTCTAGACTGCGACGGGGCCACAGAGGAGATGAGGGTGGGCTGCACCAACCACTGGAGGTCCGGAGATGTGGAGATGGCTGTGACCGTGGGGACAAAGCTGCTGCTCGACTCCGCACTAAACTCCTGCACAGAGAGAGAGAGAGGAGGGTGAGTACGATGGGGACCTCCCAGCTGTCACCAACAGCTCCCCTCATCCAGCCTGACCCCCCCACCCATACATCCAGCCTGACCCCCCCCCCACCCATACATCCAGCCTGACCCCCCCCCCCCACCATACATCCAGCCTGACCCCCCCCCCACCATACATCCAGCCTGACCCCCCACCATACATCCAGCCTGACCCCCCCCCCCCACCATACACCAGCCTGACCCCCCCCCCCACCATACATCCAGCCTGACCCCCCCCCCCCCCCACCATACATCCAGCCTGACCCCCCCCCCCCACCATACATCCAGCCTGACCCCCCCCCCCACCATACATCCAGCCTGACCCCCCGGCCCCACCATACATCCAGCCTGACCCCCCCCCCCCCACCATACAATCCAGCCTGACCCCCCCCCCCACCATACATCCAGCCTGACCCACCCCCCCCCCACCATACATCCAAGCCTGACCCCCCCCCCCCCCACCATACGAATCCAGCCAGACCCCCCCCCCCCCACCATACAATCCAAGCCTGACCTCCCCCCCCAACCATACATCCAGCCTGACCCCCCCCCCCCACCATACATGCAGCGACCCCACCCCCCCCCCACCATACATCCAGCCTGACCCCCCCCCCCCACCATACATCCACCTGACCCCCCCCCCCCCCACCATACATCCAAGCCTGACCCCCCCCCCCCACCATTACATCCAGCCTGACCACCCCTCCCCACCATACATCCAGCCTGACCCCCCCCCCCCCACCATACATCCAGCCTGACCCCCCCCCCCCACCATACATCCAGCCTGACCCCCCCCCCCCCACCATACATCCAGCCTGACCCCCCCCCCCCCACCATACATCCAGCCTGACCCCCCCCCCCCACCATACATCCAGCCTGACCCCCCCCCCCCCCCCACCATACATCCAGCCTGACCCCCCCCCCCCCACCATACATCCAGCCTGACCCCCCCCATACATCCAGCCTGACCCCCCCCATACATCCAGCCTGACTCCTATCGCCCTGTATCCCGGTACCGCAGCCGTATTCCTCCCGGGAGCCGCACACGGAGCGGATATAAATAGCTGTGACGTCACCAGTGACGCAGAAGCCGCCGGAGTCTCCTGAATGAACCCGGGATTTATCAATGAATCGTCCGCACGTGTGCGGGGGGGGGGGGGGGGGGGCGGGGCCAGCTGTCAGCTACACACATACACACCATATATACATTATCCCCCCCCCCCACTATATACACATCATATATATATATACACACACACACACACACACACACCATATATATATATATCTATATATATATATATATATATATATATATATATATATATATATATATATATATACACACACACACACCATATATATATATATACACACACACACACACCATATATATATATATATATATATATATATATATATATATATATATATATATATATACACACACACACACCATATATATATATATATATATATATATATATATATATATATATATATATACACACACACACACACACACCATATATATATATATATATATATATATATATATATATATATATATATATATATATATATATATATATATATATATATACACACACACACACACACACCATATATATATATATATATATATATATATATATATATATATATATATATATATATATATATATATATATATATATATATATATATATTATCCCCCCCACTATATACACATCATATATATATATATATATACACACACACACCATATATATTATCATCATCCCCTCCCCCTACACACACAGCCGCCTCTTACCTGCGGGGTGAGCGGGGAGCCGAGGCTGGAGAAGGAGGCGGCCGGGGACGGGTAATAAGCTCCGCTCTCCGCTCCGGCCGGGGAGGCGCTGCTGCAGGGGGATGAGGAGGCGGCGTCGTAGTCGGCGGGGAATCCGTGGTACATGGCGGCTGTGGCTGCGCTGAGGCTCCGGTACCGTGTGTCTCCGCTCTGTCAGCTGTCACTGCTGAGGAGAGCGGCTCCCCGCCTTATATACCCGCCGTGGACTCCTCATGAATGAACGAGACGTCACCAGCCAAACCAACTCAGCAGCTGCGGGGGGGGATGACCCTCCGGGACTCGGTATCTAGGAGCTCGTCAGCGGCCACTCACCCGCCGGCCGTTCTGCAGCCCCGCCCCCATCCTATCCGCCACACCGCGCCCGCATTCTCTGCCTCCTCTTACTGGGGGCTCTACTACGTCCCCCCATGGATTCCCCTAAATGGACTGCTCCAGACGCGAGAATCCACTGACGCAGATACCCTTATATGGAAAACATCCTGTTTTGAGGGCGGGCTGCCGGGAAGAGCCCTGAGAACAGCAGAGGAGGGGGCGGGGCTGAGACAAACACACACAAACAAGGCAGAGAGTGTCATGGACACAGAGGAGACACAATACATACAGTATATACACACACAGCTATATACAGTATATACACACACAGCTATATACAGTATATACACACACAGCTATATACAGTATATACACACACAGCTATATACAGTATATACACACACAGCTATATACAGTATATACCCAGCACTATATACAGTATATACAGACACAGCTATATACAGTATATACACACACAGCTATATACAGTATATACACACACAGCTATATACACTATATACACACACAGCTATATACAGTATATACACACACAGCTATATACACTATATACACACACAGCTATATACAGTATATACACACACAGCTATATACAGTATATACACACACAGCTATATACAGTATATACACACACAGCTATATACAGTATATACACACACAGCTATATACAGTATATACACACACAGCTATATACAGTATATACACACACAGCTATATACACTATATACACACACAGCTATATACAGTATACACACACAGCTATATACAGTATATACACACAGCTATATACAGTATATACACACAGCTATATACAGTATATACACACACAGCTATATACAGTATATACACACACAGCTATATACAGTATATACACACACAGCTATATACAGTATATACACACACAGCTATATACAGTATATACACACACAGCTATATACACAGTATATACACACAGCACTATATACAGTATATACACACACAGCTATATACACAGTATATACACACAGCTATATACAGTATATACACACACAGCTATATACACTATATACACACACAGCTATATACAGTATATACACACACAGCTATATACAGTATATACACACACAGCTATATACACTATATACACACAGCTATATACAGTATATACACACACAGCTATATACAGTATATACACACACAGCTATATACACAGTATATACACACACAGCTATATACAGTATATACACACACAGCTATATACAGTATATACACACAGCTATATACAGTATATACACACACAGCTATATACAGTATATACACACACAGCTATATACAGTATATACACACACAGCTATATACAGTATATACACACACACAGCTATATACAGTATATACACACACAGCTATATACAGTATATACACACACAGCTATATACAGTATATACACACCCAGCTATATACAGTATATACACACACAGCTATATACAGTATATACACACACACAGCTATATACAGTATATACACACACAGCTATATACAGTATATACACACACAGCTATATACAGTATATACACACACAGCTATATACACAGTATATACACACAGCTATATACAGTATATACACACACAGCTATATACAGTATATACACACACAGCTATATACAGTATATACACACACAGCTATATACAGTATATACACACAGCTATATACACTATATACACACAGCTATATACACTATATACACACAGCTATATACACTATATACACACACAGCTATATACAGTATATACACACACAGCTATATACACAGTATATACACACAGCACTATATCCAGTATATACACACACAGCTATATACAGTATATACACACACAGCTATATACAGTATATACACACACAGCTATATACAGTATATACACCCAGCACTATATACAGTATATACACACACAGCTATATACAGTATATACACACACAGCTATATACAGTATATACACACACAGCTATATACAGTATATACACACACAGCTATATACAGTATATACACACACAGCTATATACACAGTATATACACACAGCACTATATACAGTATATACACACACAGCTATATACAGTATATACACACACACAGCTATATACAGTATATACACACACAGCTATATACAGTATATACACACACAGCTATATACAGTATATACACACAGCTATATACAGTATATACACACACAGCTATATACAGTATATACACACACAGCTATATACAGTATATACACACACAGCTATATACAGTATATACACACACAGCTATATACAGTATACACACACAGCTATATACAGTATATACACACAGCTATATACAGTATATACACACACAGCTATATACAGTATATACACACACAGCTATATACAGTACATACACACACAGCTATATACAGTATATACACAGCACTATATACAGTATATACACACACAGCTATATACAGTATATACACACAGCTATATACAGTACATACACACAGCTATATACAGTATATACATACAGCTATATACAGTATATACACACACAGCTATATACAGTATATACACAGCACTATATACAGTATATACACACACAGCTATATACAGTATATACACACAGCTATATACAGTATATACACACACAGCTATATACAGTATATACACAGCACTATATACAGTATATACACACACAGCTATATACAGTATATACACACAGCTATATACAGTATATACACACACAGCTATATACAGTATATACACAGCACTATATACAGTATATACACACAGCTATATACAGTATATACACACAGCTATATACAGTATATACACACAGCTATATACAGTATATACACACAGCTATATACACTATATACACACACAGCTATATAAAGTATATACACACACAGCTATATACAGTATATACATACACAGCTATATACAGTATATACACACACAGCTATATACAGTATATACACACACAGCTATATACAGTATATACACACACAGCTATATACAGTATATACACACAGCTATATACAGTATATACACACACAGCTATATACAGTATACACACACACAGCTATATACAGTATATACACACACAGCTATATACACTATATACACACACAGCTATATACAGTATATACACAGCACTATATACAGTATATACACACACAGCTATATACAGTATATACACAGCACTATATACAGTATATACACACACAGCTATATACAGTATACACACACAGCTATATACAGTATATACACAGTATATACACACAGCACTATATACAGTATATACACACACAGCTATATACACAGTATATACACACAGCTATATACAGTATATACACACACAGCTATATACAGTATATACACACACAGCTATATACAGTATATACACACACAGCTATATACAGTATATACACACAGCTATATACAGTATATACACACACAGCTATATACAGTATATACACACACAGCTATATACAGTATATACACACACAGCTATATACAGTATATACACACACAGCTATATACAGTATATACACACACAGCTATATACAGTATATACACACACAGCTATATACAGTATATACACACAGCTATATACAGTATATACACACACAGCTATATACAGTATATACACACACAGCTATATACAGTATATACACACAGCTATATACAGTATATACACACACAGCTATATACAGTATATACACACACAGCTATATACAGTATATACACACACAGCTATATACAGTATATACACACACAGCTATATACAGTATATACACACACAGCTATATACAGTATATACACAGCACTATATACAGTATATACACACACAGCTATATACAGTATATACACACACAGCTATATACAGTATATACACACACAGCTATATACAGTATATACACACACAGCTATATACAGTATATACTGTAGGGATCTTCCCGGGGGATGGTGTGTTTGGACACAGTTCAGGCAGCAAACTTGGGCTCATAAAACAGCTTTGGTGTTTATTTGTAGCATAAACCGTCCAGTAACATAAATACAGCAACACTGTGCAGTGAGAATAAACAAAACAAAAAGTCCTGCCCGTCTGGGCGCTTACTAATACAGCAGGTTACCTCTCTGTCACTTCACTTGGCAGGTAATATTGCAGGGTGTGCATAAGCCCCAGCTCCCAGCGAACACACCATACAGGCTGTTCACTCCTGTCTGAGAGACTCCCCTGCACACTGAGCTCACCTTTTGCCTTCTCAGGCTGATTGGGATCAGAGCTCACCTGATCCCAAAACCCATACTGGATCGAGGGGGAGGGAATGGCAGATCCCACTACCAACCTATCCACCATTCCAGTAAATCCAGGCCCGGTAAAAATAAATAATAACTCAGCAGCATAGCACTGCTGAGCAACAGATCCCTCCTGGACTTACCACCTTACACTACGCATCAGCCTAGGTGAGATGTACCTCCCCTCGAACACATCTCCAGTGACATGTCCACATATCCCCCCCCTCTTCTTCAGACCGGAGGGCTGAGCGTTTTGTCCCCACAGGCAGTGTACCCTTGATAGGGCGTCAGCATTCGCCTGTAATTTCCCTGGCCGGTGTTCTACAGTGAAATTGAAGTTTTGTAGGGACAGAAACCATCTAGTCACCCTTGCGTTTTTTTCTTTGTTAAGCTTCATCCATGTTAGGGGGGCATGGTCTGTCACTAACTTGAATCTCCTGCCTAGCAAGTAGTACTTCAGGGATTCGAGGGCCCACTTCACTGCCAGACACTCTCGCTCAACTATGGCATAGTTTTTCTCGGCCGGGGATAGCTTCCTGCTTAAGTACATCACCGGGTGCTCCTCGCCATTCACGACCTGTGAGAGGACGGCACCTAACCCTGTGTTAGAGGCATCTGTCTGGACCAGAAACTCTTGCCTAAAGTCAGGGGTAACTAGCACAGGCTGTTGGCACAGGGCAGACTTAAGGCTTTGAAAAGCCTTCTCGGCCTCTGGAGTCCATGTCACCATTGCGGACTTCGCACCCTTTGTCAGGTCAGTTAGCGGGGCTGCAACTGAAGCAAAATTCGGCACAAACCTTCGGTAATAGCCCGTAATACCCAGGAAAGCTCTGACCTGTTTCTTTGTGAGGGGTTGAGGCCAATTCTGTATTGCCTCAATTTTATTTAGTTGTGGTTTCACTAACCCCCTCCCAATAATGTAGCCCAAGTATTTGGCCTCCTCTAAGGCTAGTGCACACTTCTCTGCATTGATGGTTAACCCCGCATCACTTATGGCATCTAACACCGCCTGGACCTTACAGAGGTGACTTTCCCAATCCGGGCTAAAAATGACCACATCATCGAGGTAGGCAGCGGAGTAATCACGATGTGGTCGCAGAATCAAGTCCATCAACCTCTGAAAAGTGGCAGGGGCTCCATGTAACCCGAATGGCATCACTACGTATTGGAAGAGCCCATCAGGGGTGGAGAATGCAGTCTTCTCTCTAGCCTTAGGAGTGAGTGGGATCTGCCAGTAGCCCTTAGTGAGATCGAGGGTAGTTATGTACCTGGCATTACCCATCCTTTCTATCAACTCATCTACCCTGGGCATGGGGTAGGCATCGAACTTGGAGATCTCATTTAACTTTCTAAAATCATTACAGAACCTCCAAGTTCCATTGGGCTTTGGGATTAACACAATCGGGCTGGACCACTCGCTCTGAGACACCTCAATGACTCCTAGGTCAAGCATACGTTTTACCTCGGCTGACACCGCCTCCCTCCGTGCTTCTGGTATCCTATAGGGCTTAAGGTTTACTCTGCTTCTAGGCTCAGTTTCAATATGATGACTAATGAGATGCGTACGCCCTGGTAGGTCAGAAAACTTGTTTTTATTTTTCTGCAGGAACTCCTTAGCTTCCTGCTTCTGGGACACTGATAGGGTGTCACCAATCCTGACCGGAGGGATTGGTGGTGACAGATGACCAACAGGATTTGTCGCCACCAAGGATTCCCTGTCTTTCCAGGGCTTGATCAAGTTTATGTGATAAACTTGGAAAGGCTTCCTTCTACCTGGTTGGTGTACCTTGTAGTTGACCTCACTGATCTTCTCTACAATTTCATAGGGACCCTGCCACTTTGCTAAGAATTTGCTTTCTACCGTGGGAACAAGTATGAGTACCCGGTCACCTGGGCTAAATGTCCTGATTCTTGCAGAACGATTGTAAATTCTGCTTTGGCCCTCTTGCGCCCTCTGGAGGTGTTCCCTTACTAGGGGCATTACAGTGGCTATACGGTCCTGCATTTGTGCTACATGCTCTATAACACTCTTGTATGGGGTGGACTCACTTTCCCATGTCTCTTTCGCTATATCCAACAAACCCCTAGGGTGACGACCATAGACTAATTCGAAGGGAGAGAACCCTGTGGACGCTTGGGGTACTTCCCTAATAGAAAACATCAGGTAAGGTAGTAAGTGATCCCAATCCCGACCATCTTTTTCCACTACTTTCTTTAACATATGTTTCAGGGTTTTATTAAACCTCTCCACTAACCCGTCTGTCTGTGGGTGATATACAGAGGTTCGTAGGTGTGAGATTTTAAACAGTTTGCATAGCTCTTTCATTACCTTTGACACAAATGGTGTACCTTGGTCGGTCAAGATTTCCTTGGGGATCCCCACCCTGGAAAACATATAAAACAACTCACGGGCAATTGTTTTAGAGGCAGTGTTTCTTAGGGGTACAGCCTCAGGATAGCGGGTCGCGTAGTCCAACACAACTAGAATGTACTGGTGTCCCCTAGCCGACTTTACAATGGGGCCCACCAAGTCCATTGCGATCCGGTCAAAAGGTTCCTCTATGATGGGGAGTGGGACCAAAGGACTGCGAAAATGCGACACTGGAGCGCTAAGCTGACATGTGGGGCACGACTCACAGTATTTTTTTATGTCAGCATAAATCGCAGGCCAATAAAACCTCTGGAGGACTCTCTCCTGCGTTTTATCGGTCCCCAAGTGGCCCCCAAGGACATGATTATGGGCCATGTCGAGTACCTGACGCCGGTACGACTTAGGCACCAGAAGCTGTTCCACAACCTCATCATTAATCCTAGTGACTCTATAGTAGAGATCGTTAGTCATAGAAAAATGTGGAAATTTTTTCTCAGCTTCTGGCTCCTGAGGTACCCCATTCATAACAGTGACCTGCTCTCTAGCATTTTTGAGAGTGGGGTCCTGTAATTGTGCAGTACCAAAATTATCCCTAGACACCTCTAAGTCTGGAACATTCTGCGCAGTGGGAGGAGCCTCTTCCTCACCAGCCAGGACCTGCAAAGGAAAAGCATCATTTTCATCCTGTACATTTTTATCATTTACCGTGGGTAATGCAATAGACTTAGGGGTCTCCTCACTCCTTTCAGGGGATTGTTGTTTTCCCCATAGAGCCCAGAACAAAGGAAAATCACGCCCCAATATCACATTATGCATAAGGTTTTTAACCACACCCACTTCATATTGTACAGCGCCTAGTTCAGTCCCGACATTAGCCCGCACTATAGGGTAAACCTTTGTATCGCCATGTATGCACACAACGCTCATATGTCTTGCTGGCACAAAGTCCCCAGTCACCAGGCTGGCATGCACCAGGGTGACAAGGCTTCCTGAGTCCAGCAACGCCTTAACAGGAAAGTCATTTACAGTAATGTTGCAGACTTGTGGTTCAGTCTCTAGTCCAGTGACTGCAACAAAAGACGGCTCCGCAAATAGCGACTGACGCCGGCTAGCGTCACACTCCATGGGCTCAGTGGTAAGAGGGCAATGGGCAGACATATGTCCCGTCTCATGGCATCTCCAGCACTGGATAGGGCCTGGTCTCCTTGGCAGGGAGTCCTTTTTAGGGCCACTTAGCCACCGGGGACCACCACCAGTCTTTTGCCCCTGAGACGCCTCCTGAGCGCTCTTCCCTCTATCAGCACCCCTCCACACTCCCCCAATAGATGGAAGTCTCTTACCAGCTGACGGCACAGGTCTGGCACTCCGGGGAGGTGACGGTGCTGCAGGAACATCACGGAGGTAGTCCTCGGTCGCCTGGAACCTCTCCACAAGGCTGACAAGTTCGTCGGCACTCTTAGGGTCGCCTTGTCCCACCCAGCGTTGTAGATCAGCAGGAAGGGCGCGGAGGTAGCGATCCATCACGACCCTCTCTAGGATCTGTGCAGGAGTAGAGGTGTCTGGCTCCAACCACTTTCTTGCCAAATGAATCAGGTCGTACATCTGGGACCTCGCTGACTTGTCCAGACTGTAGCTCCAGTTGCGGACTCTCCGGGCACGGACAGCAGCAGTAACTCCTAGTCGGGCGAGTATCTCTGCTCTTAGCCGAGGATAGTCCTTGACCTCTTGCTCACTGAGGTCATAATAGGCCTTTTGAGGTTCGCCTGTTAAATAGGGAGCAATGACCTCTGCCCACTCAGTGGAGGGTAACTTTTCTCGCTCAGCCACACGCTCAAAGACAGTTAAATAGGCCTCAACATCGTCATCAGCAGTCATCTTTTGCAGCGCACGCTGCACGGCTCTTCTCACAGACAAAGTCTCTGGAGCGGCTGCTGCCACCAGCTGGGGATTAGCACCTGCAGACGCCTCTTGCTTTGCTATCAGGTGCTCAATAAGTCTCTGTTGTTGAGCCATTGCTTGCTGATGTGCAGCCATTGTCTGTTCATGGCGCAGATTAGCGGCTGCCTGATCCTGTTTAGCGGCTGCCTGAGCCTGTTGTTGTGCGGCCAATGCCTGTTGTTGTGCGGCCAATGCTGGCTCATGGCGTAGGTTAGCGTCTGTCAGAGCCTGTTGTTGCTGCATATTCACTTGTATTAACTGCTTCATCATCTCCTCCATGTTGCTCGACTGTTTTTGGAGTGAAGCCGCAGCCTTCACCCAGGACATAAGCAGCTGTAGCCAAGTTGATGCACACCGTTGCCCCTAGCAACCGTTTTGCCCGCTCCGCAGCACCAATTGTAGGGATCTTCCCGGGGGATGGTGTGTTTGGACACAGTTCAGGCAGCAAACTTGGGCTCATAAAACAGCTTTGGGTGTTTATTTGTAGCATAAACCGTCCAGCAACATAAATACAGCAACACTGTGCAGTGAGAATAAACAAAACAAAAAGTCCTGCCCGTCTGGGCGCTTACTAACACCGCAGGTTACCTCTCTGTCACTTCACTTGGCAGGTAATATTGCAGGGTGTGCATAAGCCCCAGCTCCCAGCGAACACACCATACAGGCTGTTCACTCCTGTCTGAGAGACTCCCCTGCACACTGAGCTCACCTTTTGCCTTCTCAGGCTGATTGGGATCAGAGCTCACCTGATCCCAAAACCCATACTGGATCGAGGGGGAGGGAATGGCAGATCCCACTACCAACCTATCCACCATTCCAGTAAATCCAGGCCCGGTAAAAATAAATAATAACTCAGCAGCATAGCACTGCTGAGCAACAGATCCCTCCTGGACTTACCACCTTACACTACGCATCAGCCTAGGTGAGATGTACACCCCCTCGAACACATCTCCAGTGACATGTCCACAATACACACACAGCTATATACAGTATATACACACACAGCTATATACAGTATATACACACACAGCTATATACAGTATATACACACACAGCTATATACACTATATACACACACAGCACTATATACAGTATATATACACACAGCTATATACACAGTATATACACACACAGCTATATACAGTATATACACACACAGCTATATACAGTATATACACACAGCTATATACAGTATATACACACACAGCACTATATACAGTATATACACACACAGCTATATACAGTATATACACACAGCTATATACACAGTATATACACACAGCACTATATACAGTATATACACACACAGCTATATACACAGTATATACACACAGCTATATACAGTATATACACACACAGCTATATACAGTATATACACACACAGCTATATACAGTATATACACACAGCTATATACAGTATATACCCAGCACTATATACAGTATATACACACACAGCTATATACAGTATATACACACACAGCTATATACAGTATATACACACACAGCTATATACAGTATATACACACACAGCTATATACAGTATATACACACACAGCTATATACAGTATATACACAGCACTATATACAGTATATACACACACAGCTATATACAGTATATACACACACAGCTATATACAGTATATACACACACAGCTATATACAGTATATACACACACAGCTATATACAGTATATACACACACACAGCTATATACAGTATATACACACACAGCTATATACAGTATATACACACACAGCTATATACAGTATATACACAGCACTATATACAGTATATACACACACAGCTATATACAGTATATACACACAGCTATATACAGTATATACACACAGCTATATACAGTATATACACACACAGCTATATACAGTATATACACACACCGCTATATACAGTATATACACACAGCTATATACAGTATATACACACACAGCTATATACAGTATATACACACACAGCTATATACAGTATATACACACACAGCTATATACAGTATATACACACACAGCTATATACAGTATATACACACACAGCTATATACAGTATATACACACACAGCTATATACAGTATATACACACACAGCTATATACAGTATATACACACAGCTATATACAGTATATACACACACGGCTATATACAGTATATACACACACAGCTATATACAGTATATACACACACAGCTATATACAGTATATACACACAGCTATATACAGTATATACACACACAGCTATATACAGTATATACACACACAGCTATATACAGTATATACACACAGCTATATACACTATATACACACAGCTATATACAGTATATACACACACAGCTATATACAGTATATACACAGCACTATATACAGTATATACACAGCACTATATACAGTATATACACACACAGCTATATACAGTATATACACACACAGCTATATACAGTATATACACACACAGCACTATATACAGTATATACACACACAGCTATATACAGTATATACACACACAGCTATATACAGTATATACACACAGCTATATACAGTATATACACACACAGCTATATACAGTATATACACACACAGCTATATACAGTATATATACACACAGCTATATACACAGTATATACACACACAGCTATATACAGTATATACACACACAGCTATATACAGTATATACACACAGCTATATACAGTATATACACACAGCTATATACAGTATATATACACACAGCTATATACAGTATATACACACACAGCTATATACAGTATATACACACACAGCTATATACAGTATATACACACACAGCTATATACAGTATATACACACACAGCTATATACAGTATATACCCAGCACTATATACAGTATATATACACACACAGCTATATACAGTATATACACACACAGCACTATATACAGTATATACACACACAGCTATATACAGTATATACACACAACTATATACAGTATATACACACACAGCTATATACACTATATACACACACAGCTATATACAGTATATACACACACAGCTATATACAGTATATACACACACAGCTATATACAGTATATACACAGCACTATATACAGTATATACACACACAGCTATATACAGTATATACACACACAGCACTATATACAGTATATACACACACAGCTATATACAGTATATACACACAGCTATATACAGTATATACACACACAGCTATATACAGTATATACACACAGCTATATACAGTATATACACACAGCACTATATACAGTATATACACACACAGCACTATATACAGTATATACACACACAGCTATATACAGTATATACACACACAGCTATATACAGTATATACACACGCAGCACTATATACAGTATATACACACACAGCTATATACAGTATATACACACAGCTATATACAGTATATACACACACAGCTATATACAGTATATACACACACAGCACTATATACAGTATATACACACACAGCTATATACAGTATATACACACACAGCTATATACAGTATATACACACAGCTATATACAGTATATACACACACAGCTATATACACTATATACACACACAGCACTATATACACTATATACACACACAGCTATATACACTATATACACACACAGCTATATACAGTATATACACACACAGCTATATACAGTATATACACACACAGCACTATATACAGTATATACACACACAGCACTATATACAGTATATACACACACAGCTATATACAGTATATACACACACAGCTATATACAGTATATACACACAGCTATATACAGTATATACACACACAGCTATATACACTATATACACACACAGCACTATATACACTATATACACACACAGCTATATACACTATATACACACACAGCTATATACAGTATATACACACACAGCACTATATACAGTATATACACACACAGCTATATACAGTATATACACACACAGCTATATACAGTATATACACACACAGCTATATACAGTATATACACAGCACTATATACAGTATATACACACACAGCTATATACAGTATATACACACACAGCACTATATACAGTATATACACATACAGCTATATACAGTATATACACACAGCTATATACAGTATATACACACAGCACTATATACAGTATATACACACACAGCACTATATACAGTATATACACACACAGCTATATACAGTATATACACACACAGCTATATACAGTACATACACACACAGCTATATACAGTATATACACACACAGCTATATACAGTATATACACACACAGCTATATACAGTATATACACACACAGCTATATACAGTATATACACACGCAGCACTATATACAGTATATACACACACAGCTATATACAGTATATACACACAGCTATATACACTATATACACACACAGCTATATACAGTATATACACACACAGCTATATACAGTATATACACACACAGCTATATACAGTATATACACACACAGCTATATACAGTATATACACACACAGCTATATACAGTATATACACACACCGCTATATACAGTATATACACACAGCTATATACAGTATATACACACACAGCTATATACAGTATATACACACAGCTATATACAGTATATACACACACACCGCTATATACAGTATATACACACAGCTATATACAGTATATACACACACAGCTATATACAGTATACACACACAGCTATATACAGTATATACACACACAGCTATATACAGTATATACACACACAGCTATATACAGTATATACACACAGCTATATACAGTACATACACACAGCTATATACAGTATATACACACAGCTATATACAGTATATACACACACAGCTATATACAGTATATACAGTATATACACACAGCTATATACAGTATATGCACACACAGCTATATACAGTATATACACACAGCTATATACAGTATATACACACACAGCACTATATACAGTATATACACACAGCTATATACAGTATATACACACACAGCTATATACAGTATATATACACACAGCTATATACAGTATATACACAGCACTATATACAGTATATACACACACAGCTATATACAGTATATACACACACAGCTATATACAGTATATACACACACAGCTATATACAGTATATACACAGCACTATATACAGTATATACACACAGCTATATACAGTATATACACACAGCTATATACAGTATATACACACACAGCTATATACAGTATATACACACAGCTATATACAGTATATACACACACAGCTATATACAGTATATACACACACAGCTATATACAGTATATACACACACAGCTATATACAGTATATACACACAGCTATATACAGTACATACACACAGCTATATACAGTATATACACACACAGCTATATACAGTATATACACACACAGCTATATACACTATATACACACACAGCTATATACAGTATATACACACACAGCTATATACAGTATATACACACACAGCTATATACAGTATATACACACAGCTATATACAGTATATACACACAGCTATATACAGTATATACACACACAGCTATATACAGTATATACACACACACAGCTATATACAGTATATACACACACAGCTATATACAGTATATACACACAGCTATATACAGTACATACACACACAGCTATATACAGTATATACACACACAGCACTATATACAGTATATACACACACAGCTATATACAGTACATACACACACAGCTATATACAGTATATACACACACAGCACTATATACAGTATATACACACACAGCTATATACAGTATATACACACACACAGCTATATACAGTATATACACACACAGCTATATACAGTATATACACACACAGCTATATACAGTATATACACACAGCTATATACAGTATATACACACAGCTATATACAGTATATACACACACAGCTATATACAGTATATACACACACAGCTATATACAGTATATACACACACAGCTATATACAGTATATACACACACAGCACTATATACAGTATATATACACACAACTATATACAGTATATACACACACAGCACTATATACAGTATATACACACACAGCTATATACAGTATATACACCCAGCACTATATACAGTATATACACACACAGCTATATACAGTATATACACACAGCTATATACAGTATATACACACACAGCTATATACAGTATATACACACACAGCTATATACAGTACATACACACACAGCTATATACAGTATATACACACACAACTATATACAGTATATACACACACAGCACTATATACAGTATATACACACACAGCTATATACAGTATATACACACACAGCTATATACAGTATATACCCAGCACTATATACAGTATATACACACACAGCTATATACAGTATATACACACACACAGCTATATACAGTTTCCTGATCGTCCTCGGCAGCACACAAATGGGTTAATGGATTCTCATTGACCCGGAGCAGAAGGGTTAATCTAGCAATAGAAACATAAAGATTAATGCATTGCACCTGGTGATCCCCTATAAGAGGCCTAAGGAAGACACAGACCCTTGTATTTTTTTCTCTTCTCTGTTCAGAAGGGTTGTGAAGAGTGATAAGATGGTGATGGCCTCTATACTGTGGATACTCCCGGTCCCTGGGGCTGACAGGGTTACCAGCTGTATACCGGGGTTAACCTGGTCCCTCGGCTGAAGTTCATGTGCATGGGTTAAACCACCATCGCTTCCTATGTTAACCCTCCATGAAGTACAGTGTCATATCATACAGGTGAGCGTATCTATGCATTATGTTTCTCTTGCACTATACCTCACCTTTGGATGTATGCACTCCTTAGTGTTTGCCTCTCACCCAAGTGTTTCAACTTTATTTTTTTCCCCATGTTACCCTGTCATGGTGTAGATCTCGGCCGGCGCCAGTCTCCAAGATGGTGGCGGTGTCCTTCCGGTCCTCTGCGCCTGCGTCTCTGCTCGCTGCGGCGGGGGGGCGTGGCGGGCGCGCGGAGTGGCGTTCTCCGTCATTTCCGGTTCCGGGTCCGCTGCCAGTCTGCGTAATGGCGGCGGCGTTCTCGGGACTATCTGCGCGTGCGCACGCGCTCCGTCGCGGTGGTGGGCGGGGCGGGGGCGTGGAGGCAGGATTTCGCGGGCTTTTTTCCCATAAAAGCCGCTGGTTTCAGTCAGGGACCACGCTCTGCCAGGGCAGTGGATCCCTTTGCTGTAGAAGGTATTGTTATAACCTGGAGATCTCCCACCTTGTGTTTATTTTAGTCCTGCTGCCTCACACATATACCTTGTATGTTTTGCAGAATGTCTGACTCTGGGGAAAAAAGGAGGAGAAAGTCCAGACATAATGTCTGCTCAAAATGCCAGCAGCCATTACCTGACTCATGGGAACATTCCACCTGTTCTATATGCATGTCTGCAAGCTCTACTGAACAGATGCGTCCCAATGATTTTCTGAAATGGTTTAAGGACCAATTAACAGATACCTTTCAGGAGGTGAAAGCTGCAATGACCTCTCAACCTCCTAACAAAAAGAGTCGCAAGAGGTCTGCCCCTAAGCCTTCAACCTCCTCTGCCTCTGATGTGTATCCACCCTCTGAGATCAGCTGTTCTGAGGACTCTGATTTAGATGCGGATGAGAATATGTTTCTACTTCAGAAGGAATCTGTCTCCAAACTTCTTTCTGCAGTAAAAGAGACATTGGAAACTACCAGGGATGTGTCTTTTAAGCCTAAAAAGGACCAATTGTTCTACTTTCCTCCCAATAAAAATAAAGTCTTTCCCTCACATCCGCTGATAAAAGACTGGTTTGAGAACTCCTGGCCTAAGCCAGAAAAGTCAGCTTCTGGCTCTAAGTTTAAGTCCACATATAGGCTTGACAATGACACTACTAATGCCTGGTCTGTTCCTCCTATAGTTGATTTGCCTGCTGCTCAGTTATCCAAGAAATCTTTCTTTCCTTCTGAGGAATCCTCCCTCCTTTCTGATCCCATGGAAAGGAGGGCGGATTCCCTGTGTAAAAAAGTGTATACCGCTGCAGCCTCCTCCTCCAAGATCAGTATGTCTACTATCCCTGTGGCCAGAGCTCTGCGTCTGTGGCTTCGCCAGTTGCATCATGAAATTGAGGATGGTGTCAGAAGAGAAGACCTGCTTGACAACATGGAAATCATGAAGTCTGCCGCAGATTTTCTGTGTGATAGCCCTCTAGACAACCTCAGGTTTACCTCTAAGGCTATGGCTCTATCCAATGCTGCCCGTCGCACGTTATGGATGAAGCAATGGAGCGGTGATGTTCCTTCCAAAAACCATTTTGTGTCTCTGCCTTTTGATCCATCTTCATTATTTGGTCCAAAATTAGATGAAATTCTAAATAAATTAAATGGAAACAAGGGTCCGGTTTTTCCTCTGAAGAAATATCCTTACAAGTCTTATAAGAACCGAAGGTCACCCAAAAGGCGATATAATTTTCGTTCCTCAGGAGGACGAGGACAATACAGGGGAAACAAGCAACAATCCCGCTCCAACACCAGAAAGAAACCCGATTCCAAAGAAGATCGGGCATGACGCCAGGTCTCATCCTCCTCAGGTGGGGGCAAGGCTCAAGAATTTCGCCACTATCTGGTCACAGACATCCTCGGACGCCTGGGTCACCTCCACAATTCTAAGAGGCTACTCTATGGAACTAAGAGAACATCCCCCAGACCGATTTGTTTTAAACAAAAACAAAGATCAGGTCATTTATCTTCTCCTCCAAGAATTCATCGACAAGAGTGCTCTGGAAAATGTTCCAGAGCAAGAAAGAGGCACAGGGGTATACTCACCCATTTTCCCAGTACCCAAGGCAGGGGGAGGCTGGAGATTAATCATCGATTTAACTTATCTCAACCGATTCTTTGTGAAAAGAAAATTCAAAATGGAGACAATACAATCAGCCATCTTGAATTTTCAAAAAGGAGACTACATGGCTACAATAGATCTCCAAGATGCGTACCTTCATGTTCCCATCAGAGATACTCACCGCAGATATCTCCGAGTGGCAGTTGCACATCATCACGAAGTACGTCATCTCCAGTTCACATGTCTTCCCTTCGGGATTACATCGGCACCTCGGGTATTTACGAAGATCGCAGTTACCCTCACGGCCTATCTCAGACTACAAGGGATATGTATAACCCCGTACTTAGACGACTGGCTAATCTCCGCTCCATCAGAGACACTCCTTCTTCAACATCTAAATGTGACAGTCCAAGCTCTGGAGACTCATGGGTTTATCATAAACCAAAAAAAGTCCAAATTACGGCCTTCCACAAAAATCACTTACCTAGGCTTTTTCATAGACTCTCAGAAGATGCGTCTTTCTCTGACAGAAGAGAGAGTATCAAACATCAGGAAAGCAGTGTCCTCCTTAATCTCCAAACGCATATGTTCTATCCGATATGCCATGAGGGTCCTGGGAATGCTGACCTCTTCCATAGAAGCCGTCCTGTGGGGCAAAGCTCATATCAGAGTTCTCCAGAGCCAAATCTTGAAACATTGGAACAAGTCACTGAAACAGCTGGAATCATCCATGCCAATATGTCATCAGCTCAAGATCGACCTAAAGTGGTGGCTTACTCCATCTCGTCTTCGGAGGGGAAGGACTCTAATCCCTCCTCAGACGAATATCCTCACCACGGATGCCTCAAACTCCGGTTGGGGTGCTCATGTTCAAGAGCACTGGGTCCAGAAGAAATGGTCCCCAACAGATCGCCATCTTTCTTCCAATATGAAGGAGTTGAAAGCAGTTCGGTTGGCCCTACTACACTTTGCCCACCTCCTCCGATCAACAGCAGTCCAAGTTCAGTCGGACAATCTAACATCAGTATTTTATATAAACAAACAGGGCGGGACTCGGAGTCCAGTCCTAGAGAAAGAATGCGGTCGTCTAATGAGATGGGCAGAAGACAACTTACTCTCCTTAACAGCAGTACACATCAAAGGTACCCTGAACACCAAGGCCGATTGGCTGAGCAGGAAGTCAGTTCACCCAGGGGAATGGGAACTGAAACAATCCATCTTCAATCAGCTAGTGAACAAATGGGGTCAACCAGAGCTGGATGTGATGGCTACTCGCCACAACACCAAACTCAAGAATTTCTGTTCACTCACCAAGTCAGAGCATCCGACAGCAGTAGACGGCCTCTCAATTTCTTGGAAGGAGATATTTGTGTACGCCTTCCCTCCAATCCCTCTAATTCCGAGGGTTCTGAAGAAAATCCGGGACGAGAAAGTGAGAGCAATTGTGGTGCTCCCGTACTGGCCCCGCAGGGCCTGGTTTCCGCTCGTGTCCAGCTTATCGAACGGGGACTTCTGGAAACTTCCCCTAGACCCGGATCTCCTACACCAAGGAGAAATATATCATCCCAATCTGCTGAATTTACATCTAACAGCATGGAATTTGAACAACAATTTCTAGAAGGTCAAGGTTTGTCTGCAGAGGTCATTCAGACTCTATTAGCTTCCAGAAAACCCTCCACTCTCAAAGTCTATTCTAGAGTATGGAACATATATAGCTCCTGGTGCGAGCGAAATAATATGGATATGAAACAAGTTCCATCTGTCCTTCAGTTCCTCCAGGAGGGCTTCCAAAAGGGTTTGAAGCTTAATACGCTCAAAGTTCATCTGACTGCCATCAACGCCCATCTAAATGGCATCTTCAATAGAGTACCGTTGATCTCTAGATTCTTCAGAGCAGTCTCCAAGCTAAGACCTACCTTCCATAGTCCTGTGCCATCATGGGATCTGTCAATCATCCTAAAGTGCCTCTCTGAAAGCCCTTTCGAGCCAATATCATCTGATCTGAAATGGTTATCATGGAAAACCTTGTTTCTGATAGCTATTACCTCCGCCAGGAGAGTGAGTGAGCTCCATGCCCTCTCCTGTAAAGAGCCTTATTTAAGATTGCTTCCAGACAAAGTCGTTCTCAGGACAATGCCAGGTTTCATGCCAAAAGTGCCATCCACAGTGAACTTAAATCAAGAAATCATCCTTCCTGTGGTGGATGAATCGCAAGATCCAGCTCTACACGTTCTGGATATTAAAAGGGCAATTTCTGCTTACCTCGAAACAACAGCCGGGATCAGAAAATCTGAAGCGCTATTTCTACAGTTCCAGGGTCCCAATAAGGGAAATAAGGCCAGCAAGTCAACATTGGCCAGATGGATTAAAGATCTTATCCAATATTGCTATTCTGCGGAAGGTCTGCAGTCACCAATCTCTGTGAGAGCCCACTCTACAAGATCCACTGCTGCCTCATGGGCCGAGAGATACCATGTGCCCCTGGATCAAATCTGCAAAGCTGCAACCTGGTCTTCTGCATCCACATTTGTGAAGCATTATCGCCTGGATCTTTCAGCATCTGAGGGGTCAGCCTTTGGTCTGAGCGTACTTCAAGGAGCTATTACCTAACTATCCCTCCCATTATTTTTGTCATTGCTTTAAATGTCCCATTTGTGTGCTGCCGAGGACGATCAGGAAGTACTAAATTTACCTTGAAATTTGTATTTCCTTGAGTCCGAGGCAGCACAACTTACCCCCCCAATAAATTTATTGCTGCATACAATACAAGGGTCTGTGTCTTCCTTAGGCCTCTTATAGGGGATCACCAGGTGCAATGCATTAATCTTTATGTTTCTATTGCTAGATTAACCCTTCTGCTCCGGGTCAATGAGAATCCATTAACCCATTTGTGTGCTGCCTCGGACTCAAGGAAATACAAATTTCAAGGTAAATTTAGTACATATACACACACAGCTATATACAGTATATACACACAGCTATATACAGTATATACACACACACCTATATACAGTATATACACACACAGCTATATACAGTATATACACACAGCTATATACAGTATATACACACAGCTATATACAGTACATACACACACAGCTATATACAGTATATACACACACAGCTATATACAGTATATACACACACAGCTATATACAGTATATACACACACAGCTATATACAGTATATACACACACAGCTATATACACTATATACACACACAGCACTATATACAGTATATATACACACAGCTATATACACAGTATATACACACACAGCTATATACACTATATACACACAGCTATATACAGTATATACACACACAGCTATATACAGTATATACACACACAGCTATATACAGTATATACACACACAGCTATATACAGTATATACATACACAGCTATATACACTATATACACACACAGCTATATACAGTATATACACACACAGCTATATACAGTATATACACACACAGCTATATACAGTATATACACACAGCTATATACAGTATATACACACACAGCTATATACACTATATACACACACAGCACTATATACAGTATATACACACACAGCTATATACAGTATATACACACACAGCTATATACAGTATATACACACAGCTATATACAGTACATACACACACAGCTATATACAGTATATACACACACAGCTATATACAGTATATACACAGCACTATATACAGTATATACACACACAGCTATATACAGTATATACACACACAGCTATATACAGTATATACACACAGCTATATACAGTATATATACACACAGCTATATACACAGTATATACACACACAGCTATATACACTATATACACACAGCTATATACAGTATATACACACACAGCTATATACAGTATATACACACACAGCTATATACAGTATATACACACACAGCTATATACAGTAAATACCCAGCACTATATACAGTATATACACACACAGCTATATACAGTATATACACACACAGCTATATACAGTACATACACACACAGCTATATACAGTATATACACACACAGCTATATACAGTATATACACACACAGCTATATACAGTATATACACACAGCTATATACAGTATATACACACACAGCTATATACAGTATATACACACACAGCTATATACAGTATATACACACACAGCTATATACAGTATATACCCAGCACTATATACAGTATATACACACACAGCTATATACAGTACATACACACACAGCTATATACAGTATATACACACAGCTATATACAGTATATACCCAGCACTATATACAGTATATACACACAGCACTATATACAGTATATACACACACAGCTATATACAGTATATACACACACAGCTATATACACAGTATATACACACACAGCTATATACAGTATATACACACACAGCTATATACACTATATACACACAGCTATATACAGTATATACACACACAGCACTATATACAGTATATACACACACAGCTATATACAGTATATACACACAGCTATATACAGTATATACACACAGCTATATACAGTATATACACACACAGCTATATACACTATATACACACACAGCTATATACAGTATATACACACAGCTATATACACTATATACACAGCACTATATACACTATATACCCAGCACTTTATACACTATATACCCAGCACTATATACAGTATATACACACACAGCTATATACAGTATATACCCAGCACTATATACAGTATATACCCAGCACTTTATACACTATATACCCAGCACTATATACACTATATACCCAGCACTATATACACTATATACCCAGCACTATATACAGTATATACCCAGCACTATATACACTATATACCCAGCACTATATACAGTATATACCCAGCACTATATACACTATATACCCAGCACTATATACACTATATACCCAGCACTATATACACTATATACCCAGCACTATATACACTATATACCCAGCACTATATACAGTATATACCCAGCACTATATACACTATATACCCAGCACTATATACACTATATACCCAGCACTATATACACTATATACCCAGCACTATATACAGTATATACCCAGCACTATATACAGTATATACCCAGCACTATATACACTATATACCCAGCACTATATACAGTATATACACACACAGCTATATACAGTATATACCCAGCACTATATACACTATATACCCAGCACTATATACACTATATACCCAGCACTATATACACTATATACCCAGCACTATATACAGTATATACCCAGCACTATATACCCAGCACTTTATACACTATATACCCAGCACTATATACAGTATATATCCAACACTATATACAGTATATACCCAGCACTATATACAGTATATACCCAGCACTATATACACTATATACCCAGCACTATATACACTATATACCCAGCACTATATACACTATATACCCAGCACTATATACACTATATACCCAGCACTATATACAGTATATACCCAGCACTATATACCCAGCACTTTATACACTATATACCCAGCACTATATACCCAGCACTATATACAGTATATACCCAGCACTATATACACTATATACCCAGCACTATATACACTATATACCCAGCACTTTATACACTATATACCCAGCACTATATACAGTATATACACACACAGCTATATACAGTATATACCCAGCACTATATACACTATATACCCAGCACTATATACAGTATATACCCAGCACTATATACACTATATACCCAGCACTATATACAGTATATACCCAGCACTATATACACTATATACCCAGCACTATATACACTATATACCCAGCACTATATACACTATATACCCAGCACTATATACACTATATACCCAGCACTATATACAGTATATACCCAGCACTTTATACACTATATACCCAGCACTATATACAGTATATACCCAGCACTATATACACTATATACCCAGCACTATATACACTATATACCCAGCACTATATACACTATATACCCAGCACTATACACCCAGCACTATATACAGTATATACCCAGCACTATATACAGTATATACCCAGCACTATATACACTATATACCCAGCACTATATACACTATATACCCAGCACTATATACACTATATACCCAGCACTATATACACTATATACCCAGCACTATATACACTATATACCCAGCACTATATACACTATATACCCAGCACTATATACACTATATACCCAGCACTATATACAGTATATACCCAGCACTATATACACTATATACCCAGCACTATATACACTATATACCCAGCACTATATACACTATATACCCAGCACTATACACCCAGCACTATATACAGTATATACCCAGCACTATATACAGTATATACCCAGCACTATATACACTATATACCCAGCACTATATACACTATATACCCAGCACTATATACACTATATACCCAGCACTATATACAGTATATACCCAGCACTATATACAGTATATACCCAGCACTATATACACTATATACCCAGCACTATATACAGTATATACCCAGCACTATATACAGTATATACCCAGCACTATATACAGTATATACCCAGCACTATATACACTATATACCCAGCACTATATCTTAGAGGTGGCAGCACACAGTTATATCAGGTACTGTTTCCCTTTCCCAGTCATTGTATTTTACTGTTTTGGAGAACTTTCTCATTACCATTTAGACTCTTATTCATCTGGGTTTAGTGCAATAGCAGGAGACATTACAGTGCAATACAGAGCACCAAAGCCAATACCATGTAGGCAGTGTTCACACTAGTAGTGGATACCTTTACATCTTATAGATACACTGCTTGTATCTATACTATCTTTCTATATCTAGACAGTACTTCTTGTGTGCATGATTTTTACTCCATGTTGGGATGTTATTGATACTTGAGATAATAAAGAGATTTATATTGGTTAAACAGTAGTAGCTTTTTTTGTTTAGGAAATTGTTGACACTATATACACTGCACACTATATAGTATATACACTGCACACTATATAGTATATACACTGCACTCTATATACTATATACACTGCACACTATATACTATATACACTGCACACTATATACACTGCACACTATATAGTATATACACTGCACACTATATACACTGCACACTATATAGTATATACACTGCACACTAGATAGTATATACACTGCACTCTATATAGTATATACACTGCACACTATATACTATATACACTGCACACTATATACTATATACACTGCACACTATATAGTATATACACTGCACACTATATACACTGCACACTATATAGTATATACACTGCACACTAGATAGTATATACACTGCACTCTATATAGTATATACACTGCACACTATATAGTATATACACTGCACTCTATATACTATATACACTGCACACTATATACTATATACACTGCACACTATATACACTGCACACTATATAGTATATACACTGCACACTATATACACTGCACACTATATAGTATATACACTGCACACTAGATAGTATATACACTGCACTCTATATAGTATATACACTGCACACTATATACTATATACACTGCACACTATATACTATATACACTGCACACTATATAGTATATACACTGCACACTATATAGTATATACACTGCACACTATATACACTGCACACTATATAGTATATACACTGCACACTATATACACTGCACACTATATAGTATATACACTGCACACTATATAGTATATACACTGCACACTAGATAGTATATACACTGCACTCTATATAGTATATACACTGCACACTATATACTATATACACTGCACACTATATACTATATACACTGCACACTATATACACTGCACACTATATACTATATACACTGCACACTATATACTATATACACTGCACACTATATACACTGCACACTATATACTATATACACTGCACACTATATAGTATATACACTGCACTCTATATAGTATATACACTGCACACTATATACTATATACACTGCACACTATATAGTATATACACTGCACACTATATACTATATACACTGCACACTATATACACTGCACACTATATAGTATATACACTGCACTCTATATAGTATATACACTGCACACTATATACTATATACACTGCACACTATATAGTATATACACTGCACACTATATACTATATACACTGCACACTATATACACTGCACACTATATACTATATACACTGCACACTAGATAGTATATACACTGCACACTATATACTATATACACTGCACACTATATACTATATACACTGCACACTATATACTATATACACTGCACACTATATACACTGCACACTATATAGTATATACACTGCACACTATATACTATATACACTGCACACTATATACTATATACACTGCACACTATATACACTGCACACTATATACACTGCACACTATATACTATATACACTGCACACTATATACTATATACACTGCACACTATATACTATATACACTGCACACTATATACACTGCACACTATATAGTATATACACTGCACACTATATAGTATATACACTGCACTCTATATACTATATACACTGCACACTATATACTATATACACTGCACACTATATACTATATACACTGCACACTATATAGTATATACACTGCACTCTATATAGTATATACACTGCACTCTATATACTATATACAGTGCACACTATATAGTATATACACTGCACACTATATACTATATACACTGCACACTATATAGTATATACACTGCACTCTATATACTATATACACTGCACACTATATACACTGCACACTATATACTATATACACTGCACACTATATACTATATACACTGCACACTATATACACTACACACTATATAGTATATACACTGCACTCTATATACTATATACACTGCACACTATATACACTGCACACTATATACTATATACACTGCACACTATATACACTGCACACTATATACTATATACACTGCACACTATATAGTATATACACTGCACACTATATACACTGCATACTATATACTATATACACTGCACACTATATACTATATACACTGCACACTATATACTATATACACTGCACACTATATACTATATACACTGCACACTATATAGTATATACACTGCACACTATATACTATATACACTGCACACTATATACTATATACACTGCATACTATATAGTATATACACTGCACACTATATAGTATATACACTGCACACTATATACTATATACACTGCACACTATATACTATATACACTGCACACTATATACTATATACACTGCACACTATATACTATATACACTGCACACTATATACTATATACACTGCACACTATATACACTGCATACTATATACTATATACACTGCACACTATATACTATATACACTGCATACTATATAGTATATACACTGCACACTATACACTATATACACTGCACACTATATACTATATACACTGCACACTATATACACTGCACACTATATACACTGCATACTATATACACTGCACACTATATATTATATACACTGCACACTATATACACTGCATACTATATACTATATACACTGCATACTATATACTATATACACTGCACACTATATACTATATACACTGCACACTATATACACTGCACACTATACACACTGCATACTATATACACTGCATACTATATACTATATACACTGCACACTATATAGTATATACACTGCACAATATATACTATATACACTGCATACTATATACTATATACACTGCACACTATATACTATATACACTGCACACTATATAGTATATACACTGCACACTATATACACTGCACACGATATACTATATCCACTGCACACTATATCCACTGCACACTATATCCACTGCACACTATATACTATCTACACTGCACAATATATACACTGCACACTATATACTATATACACTGCACACTATATACTATATACACTGCATACTATATAGTATATACACTGCACACTATATACTATATACACTGCACACTATATACTATATACACAGCACACTATATACACAGCACACTATATACACTGCACACTATATACACTGCACACTATATACACTGCACACTATATACACTGCACAATATATACTATATACACACTGCACAATATATACACTGCACACTATAAACTATATACACTGCACACTTTATACTATTATACACTGCACACTATACACACTGCTTACTATATACTATATACACTGCACACTATATACACTGCACACTATACACTATATACACTGCACAATATATACACTGCACACTATATACTATATACACTGCACACTATATACTATATACACTGCACACTGTATACTATATACACTGCACACTATATACTATATACATTGCACACTATATACTATATACACTGCACAATATATACACTGCACACTATATACTATATACTGCACACCATATACTATCTACACTGCACAATATATACACTGCACACTATACACACTGCACTTTATATACTATATACACACTGCACAATATATACACTGCACACTATAAACTATATACACTGTACACTATATACTATATACACTGCACACTATATACTATATACATTGCACACTATCTACACTTCACACTATATACTATATACACTGCACACTATATAGTATATACACTGCACACTATATACACTGCACACTATATACTATGTACACTGCACACTATATACACTGCACACTATATACTATATACACTGCACACTATATAGTATATACACTGCACACTATATACTATATACACTGCACACTATATACTATATACACTGCACACTATATACACTGCACACTATATACTATATACACTGCACACTATATACTATATACACTGCACAATATATACTATATACACAGCACACTATATACACTGCACACTATATACTATATACATTGCACACTATATACACTGCACACTATACACACTGCATACTATATACACTGCATACTATATACTATATACACTGCACACTATATACACTGCACACTATATACTATCTACACTGCACACTATATACTATATACACTGCACACTATATACTATATACACTGCACTCTATATACTATATACACTGCACACTATATACACTGCACACTATATACACTGCACACTATATACACTGCACTTTATATACTATATACACACTGCACACTATATACTATATACACTGCACACTATATACACTGCACACTATATACTATATACACTGCACACTATATACTATATACACTGCACTCTATATACTATATACACTGCACACTATATACACTGCACACTATATACTATCTACACTGCACAATATATATACACTGCACAATATATACTATATACACTGCACAATATATACTATATACACTGCACACTATATAGTATATACACTGCACAATATATACTATATACACTGCATAATATATACTATATACACTGCACACTATATAGTATATACACTGCACAATATATACTATATACACTGCATACTATATACTATATACACTGCACACTATATACTATATACACTGCACACTATATACTATATACACTGCACACTATATACTATATACACTGCACACTATATACTATCTACACTGCACAATATATACACTGCACACTATATACTATATACACTGCACACTATATACTATATACACTGCACACTATATACACTGCATACTATATAGTATATACACTGCACACTATATACTATATACACTGCACACTATATACTATATACACAGCACACTATATACACTGCACACTATATACACTGCACTTTATATACTATATACACTGCACAATATATACTGCACACTATAAAATATATACACTGCACACTTTATACTATATACACTGCACACTATACACACTGCTTACTATATACACTGCACACTATATACACTGCACACTATATACTATATACACTGCACACTATACACTATATACACTGCACAATATATACACTGCACACTATATACTATATACACTGCACACTATATACTATATACACTGCACACTATATACTATATACACTGCACACTGTATACTATATACACTGCACACTATATACTATATACATTGCACACTATATACTATATACACTGCACAATATATACACTGCACACTATATACTATATACTGCACACCATATACTATCTACACTGCACAATATATACACTGCACACTATACACACTGCACTTTATATACTATATACACACTGCACAATATATACACTGCACACTATAAACTATATACACTGTACACTATATACTATATACACTGCACACTATATACTATATACACTGCACACTATCTACACTTCACACTATATACTATATACACTGCACACTATATAGTATATACACTGCACACTATATACACTGCACACTATATAGTATATACACTGCACTCTATATACTATATACACTGCACACTATATACACTGCACACTATATAGTATATACACTGCACTCTATAAACTATATACACTGCACACTATATAGTATATACACTGCACACTATATACTATATACACTGCACACTATATACTATATACACTGCACACTATACACACTGCATACTATATACACTGCATACTATATACTATATACACTGCACACTATATACACTGCACACTATATACTATCTACACTGCACAATATATATACACTGCACAATATATACTATATACACTGCACAATATATACTATATACACTGCACACTATATAGTATATACACTGCACAATATATACTATATACACTGCATACTATATACTATATACACTGCACACTATATACTATATACACTGCACACTATATACACTGCACACTATATACACTGCACTCTATATACTATATACACTGCACACTATATACTATCTACACTGCACACTATATACTATATACACTGCACACTATATACTATCTACACTGCACACTATATACTATATACACTGCACACTATATACTATATACACTGCACACTATATACTATCTACACTGCACACTATATACTATATACACTGCACACTATATACACTGCACAATATATACTATATACACTGCACAATATATACACTGCACACTATATACTATATACACTGCACACTATATACTATCTACACTGCACACTATATACTATATACACTGCACACTATATACACTGCACACTATATACTATATACACTGCACACTATATACTATCTACACTGCACACTATATACTATATACACTGCACACTATAAACTATATACACTGCACACTATATACTATATACACGGCACATTATATACTATACACACTATATACTATATACACTGCACACTATATACAGGAGGCCCAGGCAGGGAATCCCTCATTTACATGAGGACTGGTCAGGGAATCCCTCCTCCGCAGGAGGCCCAGGCAGGGAATCCCTCATTTACATGAGGACTGGTCAGGGAATCCCTCCTCCGCAGGAGGCCCAGGCAGGGAATCCCTCATTTACATGAGGACTGGTCAGGGAATCCCTCCTCCGCAGGAGGCCCAGGCAGGGAATCCCTCATTTACATGAGGACTGGTCAGGGAATCCCTCCTCCGCAGGAGGCCCAGGCAGGGAATCCCTCATTTACATGAGGACTGGTCAGGGAATCCCTCCTCCGCAGCAGGCCCAGACAGGGAATCCCTCATTTACATGAGGACTGGTCAGGGAATCCCTCCTCCGCAGGAGGCCCAGGCAGGGAATCCCTCATTTACATGAGGACTGGTCAGGGAATCCCTCCTCCGCAGCAGGCCCAGACAGGGATGCCTTTGCTCTAGAGAGGGATTCCCTGCAGTGACATCAGAGTCTCTGCTCACACGGCACTGACCCCTCCCTCACATGTGCAGCCCATGCTGAGGGGGAGGGAGCACCCGTCATGGGACACAGTCTCTGCAGCCAAAATAAAGTTTTATGCCTCTTACTACGTTTGAACAATAAAAGACTTATAGTTGCGCTGCAGCCAGAGCCGTTTGCAGCATTGCTTTTTCTTTGCATTGTTATATATGCGGTGTGCTATCAGGAGCAGTGAGACCAGCCTGACCATGTGGATGCAGCCACATGCTAGATTTCACTATGGCAACACTGTCCAGACATATTACTGGGGGGAACCTTATTGGCACTATAGAGGATGCCTCCTCCCGGGAGGATTTATAAGCCCCGGCCTTGATGGTGTCGCTGCGGTCAGTGCAGTGAGGATGTGGTGCAGAGCCCTATGTAACATGCAGCTATACAGCGCCTCAGGCCATACACTCCTCACCTCTCACCAGACCTCTTACACCAGGGGTCCCCAAACTTTTTACACAGGGGGCCAGTTCACTGTCCCGCAGAGCGGTGGAGGGACGGACTATATGCTGCTACTATATCGGTCCCGCGGGGATCTGTTACCGCTGGAGAATGACACTGTCTCTGCCCATGATGGGGAGGTGGAGTGGAGGCTCATACTGCTCATCTGTCTCTGGTCCGGGGGAGGAGCATTGGGGGTGGCTTAGGATGGGGGAGTTGTAGTTCTACCACAGCCACACAGGAGCATGCTGGGAGTTGTTTTTCTAACACAGCCACACAGGAGCATGATGGGAGCTGTAGTTCTACCACAGCCACACAGGATCATGCTGGGAGTTGCAGTTCTACCACAGCCACACAGGATCATGCTGGGAGTTGTAGTTGTACCACAGCCACACAGGAGCATGCTGGGAGCTGTAGTTATACCAAAGCCACACAGGAGCATGCTGGGAGCTGTAGTTATACCACAGCCACACATGAGCACTAACACACACACAGATACATACATGTCACCAACACAGCAGTAAAGGATGACACTATCTCTCAGTGGAGGATTATACTCCTCATCTGTCTCCGTTGGACGGGGCTGGGGTATGGTGCCATGCTGCAGTGTCCGGGGGAGAGGTGGGGGCCGGATGAATGGCCTCAGGGGGCCGCATTTGGCCTGCAGGCCGTAGTTT